>NW_027125616.1:0-320570 GCF_004936735.1 Cryptosporidium sp. chipmunk genotype I
TATATATATATATAATAGTACGTATCCAAGAATAGTAAACTTCAACTCAAATTTTCATTTATTGGATTGGCTATTATTGAATGAAAATTTTCAAATAGTTTGTCATACAAATACAGACCAATTAGGCGCCAATGCATTCCCTCATTCTATTTGCCTAATCCACCCCCCCCACATTACATTTTTTTTTACTTGTAATCTTATTTATGCAAGAAGAGGAATAGGCATATCAAAATTTTGGAAATAAGTCAAATTAAGAAAGGGAAAAATTTTAGAATTTAAATTTTTTACAACTCTAAGCGTGCGATTTGTGAACAATTTGGTATTCAGAAAGAAGGCGAGAAGAAACAAGCCCAAAAAAAAAAATAGGTCAGTCAGACGAAAATATAGTTCTATTCATCCAATTAGTCCATTAAAGTTTATATATTACGATATTAATGCACTCTTTATTATTATTGTAGAACTACAAATAAGATAAATACGGCTTCGAAGTGTGATTTTGCATTTACAAGAATTCAAAGATAAATTTATAATTACAAACCAATCCCAGCATTAATTTCAGGGAGATATAAATAAAATCAACTAATAAAAAACGTGAAAAAATATTAAACTAATAATTTGTTGATAAACTATTAACACTTTTCACACGCACAAATTTATATTTTCAGATTCTAGGAACTCTTGCAAATTTTCTGTCGCAGAATTTGGCGGGCATAATTTTAAGATAATTTTTATGGCTAGTGATTAATTAAAAGTATTTGACTCTAATTTGTTTACCAACAAATTAGTTAGTTGAAGAAATTGAAAATCTAGGCATATAATCAATCTGAAGATTGGAATTGGGGCTGTTTTGGCACTCATCGAATTATAATTATAAAAATCCAAGCACAAACTCAAAGATAATTAGAGATCTGAATGAGTGAATTCTTATTTATGTTTTCTCATATGTAATATATCTTAATATAAGATTATAATATATGAAAATTGGTCTATTTACAACAATTTATCGTATAAATTACAAATTTTCGAAGCATTTCAATATTTTGGGAATTAAATTTTCAAACTACTTTCATGCAACCATTAAAAGATCCACTTAATGACAGAGTGGTAAAGGAGTCTGACCCTCCTCCTCCACTTCCACTTACCGAGGATTTGCTCTTTCCAAATGGAATTGAAGGTAATCCTGACTGGAGAGTTCTTAAATCACATTTATTAAGAGAGGGGCGTGTAAGAAAAGATCATCTATTGGAAATTATTAAAAGAACTTCTGAAATAACTGCCAATGAATCGAATCTCTTAAGATTAAGAGATCCAATCACTGTTGTTGGTGATATTCATGGCCAATATTACGATCTAGTTAAACTACTAGACGTTGGTGGAGATCCTGAAACTACACAATATCTTTTTTTGGGCGATTATGTAGATAGAGGATCCTTCTCTATTGAAGTTCTATTGCTATTATATTCATTAAAACTAAATTATCCAGATACTGTTTATTTACTCAGAGGAAATCACGAATGTAGACAAATGACAACTTTCTTTAATTTTCGTGATGAATGTGAATACAAGTATGACTCAACTGTACATGGATACTTTATGGAGTCTTTTGATACGCTTCCAATTGCTGCAATTATTAATGGAAAATTCTTTTGTGTTCATGGTGGACTTTCTCCTGAATTGCGCTCAGTTGACCAAATTTTAACAATTAACAGATTCCAAGAACCACCAAGATCTGGACTTTACTGTGATATTTTATGGGCCGATCCCTTTGATGAAAAAGATGAAACTGAGACTCCTGACGAACCTTTTGTGACCAATGATGTCCGAGGATGCTCGTACTTTTTTGCTACTCAAGCAAGCAACAAGTTTCTTGATCAAAATGGATTACTTTCTATTGTAAGAGCTCATGAAGCACAACTAGAAGGTTTTAAGATGCATAGCCCAAATGTAAAAACAAGGTTTCCGTCTGTAATCACAATTTTTAGCGCTCCAAATTACTGTGATGTATACAATAATAAAGGTGCAATTCTCAAGTTTGAAAATAACACTTTAAATATACAACAATTCAATTTCTCTGCTCATCCATATTACTTACCAAACTTTCTGGATATATTTTCATGGTCTCTTCCTTTTGTATCAGAAAAAGTTACTGAAATGTTATATTCTATTATACAACCTGTTGCTACTTCTTCTTCTGAACCTATTGAACTTGAAGAGGAAGATTTACCGGAAGATGTACGTAGATTAATGGATGCATTTTGTATTAATGAAGATGGAAGGTTGCCTGAAGAGGCTGCAAGCCTTGGTTCTTCAATTATTAGATCAGCACAACCAGCTTCTAGTGTTATTTCAAAAGAAAGAGCTGATACTCTTAGAAAGAAAGTTCAAAGTGTTGCTCGTATTATGAGAGTTTTCTCAACTCTAAGAGAGCAGAATGAACTTGTTGTTAAGCTTAAGGGTGTCACTCCAGGTCACAGGATACCCATGGGATTACTACTTGGAGGAAGAGACGCTCTTGAAAATGAATTGGAAAAGTTTAACAAGGTTAAAACTATGGATGCATACAATGAAAGGAGGCCTTATTAAGATATCCATCTTATTTTTTGGTTATGTCTCAAATTATAAAGGGAGAATAATTATGATTTTCTTAAAATTTATCAAAGAAATACATCTTTTTTTGTTTTACAATATTTAGACAAAAAACAAATAAAAGAAATTTTTGAAAAAGAATGTTTAGTTTGTATGATTTGCCTCTATCACATTTTCTCTCTTGTATCTTTAAAATATATACATATACATATACATATATATAAAAAAAGGAACTTAATTATGTGATTACCTTTAAATACGTAATTTTCAGGTAACGAAAAGCTATTCATTAGCCATTCCATCCACCTCTTCTTTTTTCTTCCAAGATTAATTTTGTCATTTTTAGATCGGAGAAGAATTCAGGAATCAGTAATCTGAGCTTTCTTTTGGTTACTTATGCATCCTTTCTTTGATCATCTTTTCCTCGTAATAGCAACAGCCCTCTTTGGTCTTCCAGGTCTTGGAATTCCTGTGGAAGATGAAGATAATGTCACACCCGTTTGGTTACTAGATCCAATTGGACTGCTGATAGCTTCCAGAAAATTCTCTTGTGTTGCTGTATCCTCATGAGATGAAACAATGTGGTTTTCATCAATTTGAGAGCTCTGGTAGAAGCTTAATGACTTCAAAGATTCGAGTGAGTTTTGTTTCTGCTCCGATTTTGAAGAAATTATTGAAGGGTGGTTACTAACGTTTATAGTATTTTCTGAGTAACTATTCAAATTCTCATCATTGGTAATATTCTCTTCTTTTTCCTTTTCTGGCTTAACGATTCCGTTTGGTTGTTGTACTTCTTCCCTTAGAAATAAATCAGAAGACTCGGCAATTGTTTCTTGGATAAACTGAGAAATGTTTAATGTTCTCATTTCATCACATTGTACATTTCTCCAATCAAAACAAGGTGAGTGATGGCATTCCTCTCCTTGAATATTTAATTGAGAATTTAACACATCACCTCCTTTGTTGTTTTCACTATTAAATGGATCTAACATTTTGTGAGTTTGATTAAAGTCAATGTTGGGCCTCGGCAAAGTGTCAATATAGTAATCAACATATTTCATTGGAGATAAGCATCTTTCCTTTAAAATAGGAATCTTGTAGCTTTGTCTTCTACTTGGTGTTTGCCCCGAGGCTGGGTTGGTCTTTGCAACAACATTCTCAATCTCTATTAATCCTTGAATGACTTTATCTAAAATCTTCGGTAAGTCTTCTACTGAGCTTGAAGGAGATAATTCTTTCTTCCCATTATTTCCAGAATTGCCATGAGAGAGATCTGAAAAATCAGTGACTTTGCTCAGAAGTTGAATCATGTTGTTAATCTTTACCTGAATATTCTCCTGGAAGGATTTCAAATTATAACCAAAATAATCATCGACACATGATGATAGCTCATTATAAGAGCTATTCTGTAGATTTACTACGGTTGAAACATTGTTAACACAACTTTGAATTGAGCTGGCACTCAATTCGGATATTTCCGTAAACTTAGAGTTAATTTGGCCAAATTGCTCATCCCTAATCTTAGAAAAGCCAGTAAACCCTCCAATTAACCTTTTATCCCCAAGCTGGGAAATGGAATGAACAAGATCTCCAAGCTCACTTTTCCTCTTTTCAAGACAGTCGTTCTGGTCTTTGACGAGTTCTAAGTGAGCCAATTCTAATTGTTCTATTCGGCCATTGGTCTCACGAAGGAAATTTTTGTTTGCCAAATACCCATTTTCCAATTCACTAATAATCTTCTCTCTCAAATCATCCACTTGTTTGAAAAGTCTCTCCTTTTCATTAATCAAGGCTTTGGAAGTTTCTTCAACAAAGTTATCAACTAATTTACAGAATTGACTCTTCATTTCCTTGGATTTCTCATCTAGACTTGACAGCTGGACAGAGAGACGGTGGTCAAGTTCAATCTGGTGTGACTTCGCAAGATTATCAACAGAACCTACAAGCTGCAGAGAGAAAACGGTATCCAACTGAGTTTCACATTCCTTGGAATGATCCTTGTAATCCTGAACAAGACTTTGGCAACGTTCATTTGACAACTTAAGCCTTTCCAGTTGGTTGTTAATACCCGTTGATATCTTTTCTGTGTCTGTTGAGCAATCTACAAGCCCCTTTCTAATTTCATCCTTAATTTGAGTGGCCACTTCCTCTTGAGTTTTGAGACACTTCTTTAAATTTTCCTTTGCATTATTCATACCAGCATGAAGTTCCTCTGTTAAAGATTGCTCCAGTGAATCAGAGAGCATAGATATAACGTTACCACAAAGCTTTTTTCCAGTATCAATCATCCCAATAATCTCGTCATGTGAAAGTCGGCTTTTATTCATCCAGTGGACAAGTAAATCCTGTTTAAGATCATTATGTAGAACCTCTAAGCATTCACTGGTCTTCTTCTCAGTTAGCTGAATGTCACAGACAAGTTGCTGTTGAAGATTAAAGAGTTGGGTATTCTGAGAAGACTGGAAAAGCTCCGATCCAATAATCTTTCTATGCAATTTGCCAATGTTTTCCAAAGATTGATTCATCTGCATATATAAGTCCTTGTATTTTTCACGATAGAGCCTGGCATGCTTTGAAAGATGAATATTAGCAAAGTCACCGGCTTTAACACGCAAAGATTTCTCATTAAGCTGATCAGTAAGGGTATTAACAGTAGATTCCATTTCTTTATAAAGAGCATGCTGATTTTGGAGCTCAGACTCCATCTCAACAATTTCATTAGCCTGAGATTGGAGTTTGTTTTCCATCTCGTTAAACTGAGCAAGGGGTAAGTAGACTCCGTTCTTTTCTCTGTTACATTGAAGTTCCTGTTTAAGCTTCTCAATTTCACAATTCATTTCTCTGATCATGACTTTCTTTGTCATCTTTTGATTGACTACTGGCATATTCTTAATATTCTTAGCTCTGTGAGCATAGTCTAAAGTATTAAGAGTTTCTTCAAGATATATCGAAGAGGCTGTAATGGTTGCAATGATGCAGGTTTTTGTACGGCCACCCAAGCTATCTTGTAATAGACGCGTCAGCTTTGAATCTCTGTAAGGGACGTAACTTGAGTGCTCTACCAGGGCATTAATTACACGGCCTAATGTCAATAAACTTTGATTAATCATGCCAGCCTCCTTAGCTCGGTCTTTTATTGCATTCGCTCCGCTTCTTTGTATATTTTCAGACCCTGCCAAGTCCACCAGATTCAGCTTTCCAACTTTTAGAACATCCTCCCCATCAATGTTTGTCTCTTTGGTATGAATTGTAATCGTAAAAATACAGTGACTTCTAGAAGACGACTTATTCAGTAAAGTCTCAGCTGTTCGTCTTTTCCTTACTGCCGTGGTAAGTATATTAAGTATGTCCTGTGCTTTGTTTACGGGAATCTCTTCAAGACGATCCACATTCAGACCTCTCTTACCAGCAATATCATCATAAATTCTTAAGTTCAACTTTTCATCACTCAGTAAGTCAGATAACTCTTCATTATAAATCTCCAAATACGAAACTCGAACTCCGTATTCCGTGTACTGGCTTTCCAACCTCTCAAAAATAAGTTGTACAGCCCTTGGAATAATTCCTGCATGCTCAGTTAATTCCATATTGTTTGACTCCAAATACTCCTTCATATCACCTTCCATCGTATAAGTCTTGCCGGTTCCTGTTTGACCATATGCGAAGATTGTACAATTAAAGCCTAAAAGTACTTCATCCACAATTGGAACCACATATTGCTTAAAAAGCTCTCTTTGTGATGTGAATGACCCACAAACCCCATCAAAAGTGAAGAGCTTAGTGGAGTATGAGTCAAATTTACGACTCAAAGATTGGTGTGAGACCACAATTTCCTTGGAATCTGGCTTAACTTGCAAAACATTACTGTTAGTTGGGTCTTTCTTTTCTTGTTCTGTCAAAGGCCTGCACCGGACAATTACCTTCACATTAACCCCATTCTCCTCTATTGTGTTTTGACGTGGTTTCAAATTCTTCATATAATTTTAACTTTAATATATCTTTTCAAGTGGCTTTTTTCCCCTTCTCCAAAGAGAGAAAACCAACTCTCCAATATTCTACCCTCTGGACTAGTTTACTCCAACTAAACTCGTAAAAATTTCCGAATTTCTACTACTTTCCAAATTCTTCCTTCTAGAGACTATTACTATGAATTATTTATCTTCGGTTTTATTATTATTTAATTCTACCAATTTTTTTTTACCCACATGTGCATGTGTTCATTTGGGCGCCAACGACATTTTGTTAACGCCGGTATTGAAATATGTAATAATACTGCTTCTTTTTGCCCCCCACATTTCAGGAGCTTCCGGTGGGGGGCTGACACGTAATAAAAATGGGTGTTTTGTGGTTGGGGGGAAAGTGACAATTTAGTAAAGCATCTAATAAGGTGAACACGTTGGGGGTGATTTTGTGATTTGTAATTAATAATTAATTTTTAAAAGAGAACAAAAAGGAAATGCAGATTCACTTGAAGATAAGAGGTAGATACAGACGAAAGTAGAATATTTGAGTGTGTGCATGCTAGAGGAGAGGTTAATTGGGATTGCTGCACCCACATATGAGTTCTTTTGTATCCACAAGCAGTAGTAGGTGTCTAACAGAAGAAAGTGAGCTCGAACAAGCTATTAAAGAATGCAAAGAGCTACTTCAGGATTCACCTCAATTGCTGTACGAGCATTCATATAAGAAATGGAATCGCATGATTACTAAAGGTCTGGATTACTTTGTCAAAGATCACCCAAAGACTCTAAGAAGAAGGTTAGCTAGAGGAGTGCCACAGGACTTTAGGTGGAAAATTTGGAACTCTTTGTTGGAAATATCTTCTTTAGATGACGAGAAAAAGATTAATTGTAAAATCCCTCAAAGCCTGAGAAATTCCAAATTTTTTCTTGAAGTATTTAATATCAATGAAAAAAATTCTCTTAATTTTCAAACCCCAGCAATGAATCTCATGTATTGCAATTATTATGATTATGCTGCCAAGTTTCTAAACAAATATTCTCCTCTGATAAGTATTGATGTTCCGAGAACTTTTCCAGAACTCAATATTTTTAGAGACCAAGCATCTCAGGAATGCCTTTTTAGAGTATTGAATGCAACAGCCAACCATATTCCTGATGTTGGATACTGTCAGGGAATGAATTTCATTGCAGCCCTTTTATTAATAACCAGTAATTTTGATCAAGAGAGGAGTTTCTATTCACTAATACTTATACTCGAAACATATGGACTTTCTGGATTTTATAAAGATCAATTCCCACTTTTAACCAAGTACATTCAAGCATTTGATACAATGTTTCAAGCTAATATTCCTAAACTTTGGAAGCATTTCCAAGACGAAGGGATCTTTGACCCTGTATATCTTCATCCTTGGTTCCTCACTCTATTTGTTTCGACCCTTCCACTCAAAACTGTTGTCATTATTTGGGACTACTTGTTAGCCAATGGACTTCAATCTCTAATCTCCATAGCTATAGCACTTCTCAAGACTCTTGAGTCTTCTTTGATTGGACAATCCATGGAAAAAATTATCCAATTCTTTAAATCCCTTCGTATTTCAGTTGGAATTAATGACGTCACATGTGCCAGAATGTTGCTTTCAAAGGCAAAGAACATCCATATTTCCGAGGAAATACTTGCTACTTTTAAGGTTTAGCCTGATTTTCTTCAATATCTATTCTTTACAGACTGATCTTCAGCCATTTATATTATAACTTTTAAATCTTTCCATCGCATACTTTGCTTTCGTCCTTGTAGATACACCATTAACAGTTCTTTTACTTTTTCTGCTTTCTCACCCTTTCCCCCTTTCTCACTAATCCCCCTCATGATGGCTACCTTAGATCCCTACGTAGGATTAAGCACGTAATCTACGGCTATTTATAATGTACCTATTCGATAAATCATAATATAACCGCATTTCACTAATATATAATTTGGTAAAGTAATTCTGATAGTCAATTCTGCTAATCATTCCATTAAATCAACTACTGAAAAATAACCAAAGAATCAGAAATACTAACAACTAAAACACCTAGAGCTATTAATACTACCAAATAATTTAAAACTTAGGCCCACTCATAATACTTAAAATATCCTAAGCATTCAAAGCAATACCTTCATACTTTCCCGCTAGTTTCATGAATTTTTCTCACCAACTGTAATTATGCAATTAATACATCACTCATTGGCGCCAAAACATTTTAAATAGATATTTACTGGTAAAATCTGTTCAGAGCTTGGTTATCCTTTTTTTTTTAAAATAGTTCCTTAGAATGAGCGTACTTTATTTCCACATTTCTCTTCTAATTCTACTTATTTTTCAATTTCCCTTTGGGTATTCACTAAATTCCAGTCATTTGAAAGGACAAAATCAATATCAAGTTCGCTCAAATGGGGCCCGTTCCTCTCATCCTACGGGACTAAATCCAAGAAATCCTGAATTGTATGGGTCTCCTTGTTTTGGTAGTGTTTGTTATACTTATAATTCCAGATTTGTTAATAGTGGAAAAGACCCTTCATCTTGTAGCCGAGGGCTTTATTGTAACAATGGCTCTTCAATCTCTAAAAACAAATTTTCACCATCTCAGTCTAAACCCGGTAGTTTACGCTCAACTTCAGGTGGAAGTGCCTCTCATAAATCTCCCTATTACAGATATTATTTAGAATCAATCGGTGGAGCAGCCGGTATTCAACAAAATAGTCATTCTAGCATATATGAACAAAAACATTCTATTCACTTGCCATCGCATCCTCATCAAACACCTCTTTACAAAAATTACTTAGAATCTGTTGGGAAACTTCAAAGTTATGGAACCAAAGAGAAACAATCTCTCAGACCTCAGCATGGTCATGCAACTACGACAAAAACTTCTCATTTTGAACAATCATCTACTTCTGGCTCGGTAAAACCTACTGAACAGCCCAGAAATGTAACATCACATGTAGAAGGCCCAGCTGAGGACAATCAATTATTCAGTTCTGTAGATAAACTCAGTAAAGAGGATTACCAGTCATTTAGTCGTATCAATCGCTGTTGTATTTTAATTCAGGATCTTGTTGATGTTGCATTAGTGGCCATTTCCAACATGACAAAAACTTGGACTGGGAATTCTGAATTATTAGAGCAAATGTTAATTCAAGCTACTACAGCCTTTTCCATCCTTTACTCTTCATTATCTAGTTGTAAGACTAAACTTCTGTCTTTTGATCCATCAAATGAGTTTGCACTATCTAAAATTAATGGGCCTTACATTGATGAGGAGGCTGTTAAACATTCTGAGAAAGATTTAGATATTGTAGACGAGAAACAATATAAGATTATATTACGTTCAATTCGTAAAACTTCTTTTAAAATACAGGAAAATTCAACTTTAATGGCTAAAGTTATTAATCTAAAACATATAGATCAACAATGCAAAGAATTTGGTCTAAGTTCTTCCAGAAGAGCACTTGTGAATATTCTTCAACTCTATTCAAAGATTTTAGGTGAAGAATTAGATAAAGCTCAGCTTGCTGCAGATATTTACGCAGCAAATGAGATATTTGATGAATCAACTCAAGCAGATTTCGATAAATACGTGCTCAATATTTCTGATGAATCTGACTAAGAACATTCTTGTTTTTAATCAAAGAGTCACTTTGTTTTTTTTACTTAGACATTTTTTTAAGCATTAAATGGGAATTGGAAAATGGGGATTTAAAAATTATTATTTTAATTACATAAGTTATTGCTACATTATTTACTTTTTTATATAGCCAACTAAATTGTATAATGTAGGCTATAATTGTTTTATTGGTTTGGATTTTTAGAAATATGGTAATTTAAAGAAAAATGACTTTTTGGCGGGCAACTGAGTTATTAATAATTAATTTAATATTTTAAATCCCATTTGTTTGCATGGGTTATTGAATCGAAAAGAATTCGTATAATTAGTTTATTTGATGCAGCTTGGATGTATCGAATGAGTTAAGATTTAAATTAGTCTAATAATTTGTATATGAACATTTTCTAAGACTATATACCCGCGAATTAAAGTATAGCTATGTGAATATTTTCACAACGATACTTTAGACTCAGGTTCGAGACCTCTTCGTAAGTTATTATTATTACGAATAAGACGCAAGCTAACATATGGTTTAATAAAAACTTACCTTGAAGTTATTTGTACTGCTTCAGGCAATTTTATCTTAGATATGGAGTTTAAATTGTAAGTTTTTAAGCTTTCAGTTCTCTATAATTGGAAATTTCACGCGTGGTATCAAGGTCACTAGTAGAGATATTGACTATAGAATTAAATAGGTCAGTTTCATTAGGATTAAAGAATATGTTTTCTGTTACGTAATATATTAATGTTTCTGGGATGAGTTTATTTCCAAAGGAGAAAAAAAAGCGTATACTATTAAAATAACAATAGACCAAAAAACAAGAGTTGCAATCGTAGCTATACCACTTAGTGTTGCAACAATGAACAATGAAACTGCTGACTTTTTATGAATACCTAATGGAGTAATAGAGCTTTAAAGTATTAATTTCCGTGTTGGTTTTTAACAAAAGTTTTTTGTCTTAAAGAGTACAATGTTGCTCAATACATTCTACTAGATTTAGATGAAGTGAGAATGGAAAGCAGCTTTTGTTTAGAAAGATATTAATATAGCTATTTTCCGGCTTTAAGAAAGCATTCCTGATTCGGCCTTAGATATTATTTCAGTCAAGAGGATTTTATTAACAATTCTGTGGATTCTTTTTCAAGAATAATAGACTGTGATTAAATTAAAATTGATTAGTGTGGAAATATTCGAGAAGTATAATAATATAATTTTTAAAATAAATTTTCTTAAAATAGTCGAAATAAAATAAAGATGAAACAAGAAAGAATACAACCTATTAAAGATTTTTCTTCATTTTTAAAACAGTGATTTACTATTTTTTGTTTGTCTAATGCTACAAGACTCGATTATAATAAGGAATATCTGCTAAACATTTTGAGTATATTCTTAATATTTTAGGTAAGCTATTATCAAGAAGCTCGAATATGAAGCATATTTTTAAATTTTGATTTTGCTTGAGATTGATGTTTAATATTGTCCTATTCAACATTGCAACTGGAAATTATCTAAGAGTTGTAAGAATTGCTTTTATGCTATATTAATCAGCGTTCAGAGAATGAGAAATTCTTAACTTACTTTGTATATATCTTAAAAGTTGTACTGTATCACTTTGAATTTTGCTTTTTTCCTAAACTACCACAAATAGCAGTAGATACTCTTTTTTCTTTTTAAAGAAAATAATTGGTTTTTTGTTGTTCATTCTTTTTATTGGTTTATAACTATCTTTGGATTGACTATTAGCTATTAAATTATTTTAAAAGAAATATTCTTTGTTTTTTTTTTAATTTCCAGAGCTGTTCTGATTAGTTAATCTTTGACAACTCATATAGGCGGGTTATTTTGTATGCATTCAAACTCGTTAGAACAAATTTTTTTTTCGCATCTGATTTTCTCCCCACATTGTACACGTAAGCGATTTCAATTATGTGTTTTGGCGGCAGTTAAAATAACAATTATATACCTGCATTTACATGCAAATAATTCACTAAAAAATAGTTTAATAATTGCATGTGGATGCATGTGAGTAGGATCAGGTCGTGAATAACAAGGAAAGTGCATTAATTAATTTTTGGTATGAGAATTTAGGTGGAGGAAGAAACAAAGTGATATATTAATTTTTAGATAAAGTATTTTTTTGTTCTTTTAAATTGAAAGTAATGTTTAAAAGCAGAGTAGACGGGAATTAGATATTATTGCTAAGGGTGTGATTAAATGTTAAACTGGATACATTTTCAAAAGAATTCTCCAGCTAAGCTAGAAACAGAAAATGGTGAGAGTGGAGATTGTGGTATTAATAATGACAATAAAAGCAATAGTATAAGTTATAGGAGTGGAATAATAAATAATATAGGCAACAGTATGATTGGTAGCAACGTTATGAAAGAGGGAGATAATTTGAAAAGTGAAGAATATGAGAAGGTGAGGAGAAAGTTCTTGCAAGCTTGTGATGAAATTGACAAAAATATAATTAGATTAATAAATAGTGTATTAGTAAACGGCGAAGATAATATGAAAAAGTTAGAAAAAAGAGAAGAAAGAGATAGAGTTTTTGAAAAGATGATAAGTTATAGGAAAGATTTTATTAATATCTTTAACACTGAAAAGAAGGAATTGAATTTGAGGGGACAGTTGGACGAAATTAAGTCGATATTTCTCGATTTGGTAGATAAGCAAGAAAAAGAATTGAATTCGTGGCTGAATGACAGAAATCAAAAAATAATGGAATGGAATGAAAGAGTTGAAAGTATTTATAAACAAATATTTACTTTATCTGAGATTTTCTGTGATTCTTTACTGCTAAATATAACATGTTTATTAGGATATGTTTCAATGGAAGAACATTCTCTGTGGGTAAGCATTATTTCTCTGCTAATAGTATTTGAAATCAGAAGTTGTCAGCATACAGCTTTATTAAAAGAGAATGAACTGATTGATGAAATTAATCAGGAAAGTTTTGTAATACTTGAGTGGCTTAATAAAAACTGTGACGAGTTCTTTTCATTATTACTTAAACAATACTCAGTCATTCCAATTACATATAAAATTGGAGAGGTACTTCGAGATATATCTACCATATTAAATCTTGCACAAGGTCCAGGAATAGTCGATAAACAAAATAATAAAACATTTCCAATCTCAGAATCATTCAAGAATAAAAGCAACGAAATTACACAGCATTTAATATACAAACAAGAAATCTTTACCAATTTGATAAAGCTATCAGGAAATCAATGTTTTGATATATCTTCTGATGCTATTTCAACTTTGAGGTGTTATTTATTTGTTTCACCCAAAATGACCAATGAGTACATTTTAAAGAATCAACAAACTTTTTTCTCAAATATCTTCAAAATTCTGATTCAATCAACTGAATATGTACCACAAAGACATGGCTTAAGATTATTGAATCAACTACTATCATTGAAAGAGCTTTCAAAAGTTATGACAGTATTCTCGAGTAACTGTGAATATCTTAAAGTTTTCATGAATTTGATCACATCTCACTTAAATACTATCTCATTTGAAGCCTTTCATATATTTAAACTTTTTGTTGCAAATCCCAATAAATCACCAGGAATTCAAAAGGCCTTATATAAAAATAAAGACAAAATCGTTGAATTTTTGATTTACTTCCAAACATCCAGAACGGATCCACAATTCATTTCAGATAAACAGGTAAGTCATTTAAATGTTATATATATATTCTCTCAATAAAGCTAACTTTCTCTCACATCTCAGTTTGTAATTAATAAAATTAAAGATTTAAAAGCAATCTAAAATAATTCTAAACGTGTACAAATTTAATCATTTTTGCATGTTTTGGCGCCAAGTGGCTTAGTGGGGAAAGCAGCGGTATCAGAAGGAACTGAAAGTGTAAAAACCGTACAAGAAAAAGTTTGTGTTTGTATTTCAAATAATTATATTGACTATATGAGCACTTATAGTGTTTTTGAGTTAGGAAAGCTAGACGAAAAGGATTTTTCTGCAATAGCATGGTTAAATAGTGCATTAAGACGAAGAAGTGTGACTGAAAATGGTCGTCAGTTGGAAGAGGAACTTCTCGCAATTTCACAATCATGTATGTATACAATCACCGATTATAACGAGCAGATTGAATCAAATATGGACGAAATAAACAGTTTGATGAACAATTTCATTTCAAAGAGTGAAGAAAATAATAGAATTTGCAAGGAATTAAATTCAAAGATTAATGAATTTTCTAATTTATTAAATGTGAATGAAGACAAATATATCAGTAATATTAATATTGAGAATATATTATCTCTTTTTGAGAAAAAAGAAAAGCTAGAAACTGTTTCACAGATTCTAACAAATAATAGTAAATTTGAATCATTACTTTATGAAATTGAAAGCGTTCTACAAGACAAGGATACATTCTTAATGCTAATTAAAGAACAAGGCCAAGACTTTCATGAAATTATTAATAAGGTCTGTTCTTTGAGATTTTTAGTCAGCAGTTTGGAGTCAATACCAGAATTCTCTGCTAGAATAGAACGCTATAGAAGTCTCGAGAACGCAATACTTAATATGCTGGATGACTTCTTTCAAAATAAATTCATTAATGAAACTATTGAAGAAAGTGCTAATAATGAATTAATTCTAGTTTACTCCAAATTTGGTCATGACTCAAGATTATACAAAAAAATGATGGATATTATTTATGAACAAATAGAACAAGTATGGAGACTTTTATGGTCTTTAACTACATTTGGGTCACAAAATAAAGGATCTGAAGGCGACCAACTTAATAAAATTACTAGAAAGACTAATAGAAGTGGAAAACACTCTGCTATTATTTTTCTTCCAGCTATTGAAGATTTGGAATCAGCTTACTTCACGCAAGATATATTCAGAATTAGAGAAGATGAAGCCATTTCCAGATTCTTTTCGTGGTTTTCTGAACTTATCTCCTCAAGGAATCACATTATTGATTCAATTTTATTAAGCAACCATTCTACTATCACTATTTCAGAAAATATACAAACTGTTATTAAGAAATTACTTGGAGTTTGTATTCCAGATGTACAAGAATTTATAAAGATAATTGTCAACTCAATCACAAGTTCTAAATTTATTTTTCCTGAAAATTATTCAGAAAGCTTTGAAATGGATTCAGATTCTATATTTGAAGTAGATCATGATACAATCTCAACAATTGATGTTAAAGAAATTCGAACAATATGTGAGAGAATATACAGGTCAATTATTGACGGATTAGAACTAGTTGTTATTCCTGACTTAAATAAACAAGGAATGTCAAATTTTATATCAAGTCATTTTAATCAAGATCATTTTACTCATATTTCTGATATATTATTAATACAAGGAAACTTTGTGCAGTCACTTTTGCTTTGTGATTTGGCATGGATATTCCAAAGTATGAAGAATATCTCATCGAACTTAAAATCTTTAATTATTAATCAGTCTCCGGTTTCAGAGTATTCATCAGAAATTGAATCTAAAAGCTTAATTCTAGCTGAAAGAATTGGAGTATTACTTTCAAATGAGAGATTTGGTGATCATACACAACTTACTTTAATTCCTTTAGAGAATTATATCATTTTTTTCATCTCAATGATTGATTACTCACTCAGGTTTTTCCTTGAAAATGATTTAATTTACTTATTAAATCCTATTCAAAGTTCAGTTAGAGCTGAAACATTGAATCTGATTAAAAGTATTGAAAAAAAACAAAAGAATTCACATCTATTATTAACATCAGCTAATGTATTGGATAAAAATCTACTTTCATCATGTTTTGCTTTTCATTTTTCATTAATGAAGACCAGAAGGATTTTTTATGACTTGTTACAGACTTTAATGGTTCGTTGCAAATCAATATATTGCTCTACAGCTAAAAATGAAGACTCTGAGTCTAAATCTCTCTTATTAAATATATTTCATGATCAGATATGCTTTAATCAATATTCAATCTTTCAAAGGATTCAGGAAACTGTATCAGAATCTTTATCTCTTGAAATTAAAAATATTCTTGGAGATCAAGAATCTTCTTCTTTGAATCAGTTTGATTTCTTTGATAAATTTGGGTCTCAAGTATTAATTTCTCAGATTCTCTCGGATTCTATTGATATTATTTCCCAATGTTGCTCGTACCCAACTTTAGCGTTTTTTGAAGGATATAATCGTCTTGATTCCTGGAATAAAGAAGATATCAATGTAATTAACCAAATTCAAAATCTAAAAGATTCTGATACACAGTCTTTGGAAGAAGCTGTAATTTCCATTATAGAGAATTCAAGTATTCAACCCTATAGTTCCATTGTCTCTATTGGGGAGTACTTATTGAATATTGTGGTAACTTTAGAATCTACATGTAATAATAGTCCAGAGATGCAAAGTCAAATAGAATCTGAAAATCTTATTCCAGAACTTGTTAAAAAGGTATCATATATTGTTGAAGATACATATAGACGTCAGATATTTGAAATTGAATGCTTGAGCAAGCAAGGATGCTTACAATTATATGTTGATTCCAAATATATTCTTAGTATATTTGAGATACTTTTGCTTTATCACAAAAGTCCTGAATTTGTTGATTCTAATACTCAAAATAAATTACAAATTGAAGATAATGTTCAAGATCATAAAAATTACAATAATGAGGTATCCGTTGGTAATGAAATTTTATCTCTGAATAATGCATTGTTTATGATCATCTCAAATATATCTATAGAGTCTTCATTAAACAATAATCTTGTAGAATGGTACAATTCTTTGAAACAAAAGATTAAAAATATTGGCCAAGAATAATTTAAGGATTTATAAATACTAGAAAGAAAAACTATTTTATTAGAGAATATCGTATTTATTATCATTTTTTAATAATATACTAAATACTAAATTTCTGTCTATTTTTTATCTTATTTCTAAATTCATTATGTGCCTTTTCCCAAGCTTCTAGAAATTTTTTATTTCTTTCTTCTTTCTTCGTTGATGTGAATCTACTAAAATTCGAAATATCTGTCTCGATACCTCCTTTAAAAACTCTTTTCCACCATAATCTAATACTTGTATTAAGCTCCTTTTTTTCGAGTTCTAATACTAACATTCTAGTAACTTTCCTCTTTTTTTGTGTTGTATCAAATGATTCCACCTCTTTAATTGACCAAAATACCGTACTATCGTCATCTTTTACTTCATACTCAAACTCCTCAAGTAGTATCGTTTCTAAGCCGTACATTATCGTAACACTTTTCTCCGTTACATTTATTTTAAAATCTGTATTCTTCATTTCCGGATTAATTTCCACTATTACTATCAAATCATTTTCTGTCTGAGTCCAGTAATAATCTTTTCCACTCTTAGATCTCCCCCCAAAGACATAGTCATCCAGAGATAATGTCTTCTCTCGTGATACGTGTCCAGGCTCTATTTCTAATTCATCCGCTATTAAATTAGAACTTAATTTTTTATCTTCTTCACTTTCTCTCCGTCCTCCAATAGTAATTGATTGAGGAGAATCAAATCTAGTTACATTACAACCAGAACCAAGTCTTTCTGACTCCTCATCGCTACTAATCTCTATCTTATCCCACTTCGAATAGTCTACTCCTGACATTTTTCCACATCCCTTAATTTGTCAGGAACATGGCGCCACAAGATCGCATGACGTTGGCGCCAAAAATAATCTGATTATAAACAAAGGTAACGGAAAAGTATAAAGTAAAAAAAAAGTGGGAGAAGAATTAGTTTGATAGGGCTTAATGGGCATTTTCTTGAATAGTCCCAGTACAGGTTGAGGGAAGATATTTATTCAGAGATTTTGGTCATTTTTTTCTGTTTTTGAATTGAATAACAAGGCTAATTAATCTTTAAATATCCATGAGATTTGCTCAGCTTGTGGTAGGTCCAGCAGGATCAGGAAAATCAACATACTGCTCTACTATCCAGAAACATTGTGAAGTTACTGGAAGAACCTGCCACGTGGTTAACCTGGATCCGGCTGCAGAGCACTTTAACTACACATGTCAATTAGATATACGGGATTTAATTTCATTGAATGACGTAATGGAGGAGATTCATCTGGGCCCAAATGGAGGCCAAGTATTTGCTATGGAATACTTCATAGAAAATCTAGACTGGCTGGAAGAACAACTAAATAAGAATTTTGGAGATAATGACTACGTACTATTTGATTGTCCCGGACAAATTGAGTTATTTACTCATCTTCCAGTAATGAAGATTCTAGTAACAGCATTACAAAGGTGGGATTTCAGGATTTGTGGCGTCTATTGTTTGGATGTTGGGTTTCTTACTGATGCAAGTAAGTTTGTAGCAGGATCCGTCTCGGCATTAAGTACAATGATCCAGCTTGAAATACCGCATGTAAATGTTATTACAAAATGTGATATAGTCCAAGATGAGAACCTTGTTTATAGTTTCCTTCAAAGGGACTCTCTTAGTTTAATTAGCGATCTTGAAAAAGTTACTCCGAGCCACATAATGCCTCTAAATGTTGCTCTAGCGAACCTTCTTGAAGATTATAGCATTGTTTCCTATGTTCCTCTGAAGCCTGATGATGAAGATTCTGTTTCAAATGTATTGTTAAATATAGATATGAATCTCCAATTTCACGAAGAACAGGATCCAGCTATGAACTTTGACATTAACAATGATGAGTATTAGACTTTATATTAAAAGTCATGCTCTTATTTAAGCAAACAATATCAATTATCTTTTTCTGATCTCTAATCTAACTTTTATAATGTCTTTTTATTTTCTTTTAGTTCCAATTTCTAACTATGCTTTCTTGTCTAAGTCTTTAAAAACTATGTTATTGTTCCGAATCTTTAGAATTAAAAAGTCACGTAATTATCAATTTCACCAAAAACCTCAAACTAATCCCACATCCTAGACTGGAAATCTATTTTTATTATTGATTCTAAGTTACCGCCAAGACCACCCTTGATTGGCGCCATACGTGTCAAAAATATTAATTACGGTACCTAGGATGAATAAATAGGTATATTTGTAAAAATAAATATACGTTTTTAAAGTGGATAATAAAAAAAAGGTGGAATTGGGAGAGTTAAAGGAACAATTGAAAAACTCGTGAATTGAATAATGAGACCTCATGAAGGAGCTTAGAAATTTTATGAGAAAGTTATGTTCTGGCCTAATATTATTACTGACAATTGTGAACTTATCCAATTGTATTGAAGTGGATAAAGCTATTAATTATAAAGAGAATTCAAAATCAAACGAATCAATATCCTCAATAAGGCTTGAACTACCAAATTATAAAAGTAATTTTGAAATTTGTAGATTATGTGGCTGTGACTCTACAAAAGATACAAATAAGGAGGGAAACTTCAAGTCGTTTACATGCAGTAACTGCAATGGTATAGAACTTCAAAAAGGAGATTGTATTTTGCAAGGAGCAATTAGTGAATCCAACAATAGCAAGACTGAATTAGTTCACGGACTAGAAACTTCTGTATTTGGAGACTATAGAACTTTGTTCTTTGGAAAATCTGACTTTTTGACCAGCAGAAGGTATAGAAACAATCTATTAGCTCGTATTTTTGAACCAGAATTCACGTGGGAAAGGTTTTCTTATGGAGGTATTAAGGATAATTGTAAGATATATAGGGATGAGGACAAGGGCTTTGAACATTTTAAGTTAAGTTTTACTTATACACTAAATGGTAATGGAAATTGTACGCACCTTTTGCTCCACTTTGTGAATAAACATTCTGGAAGCACTTTATATAAGAATCTTCGTCTATTTAAAGGAATAGAAAGTGACAATAACCTTAATTCAATGATGGTTTTTAGGCATGATAATGTTAAAGTTGGACTAGATTCTCTTGAGAAAATTAATCTCCACCAGGAATTCAATATCACATCGTACGATTTACCTCCAACATTCTTATTTAGTACTGAACAACAAGAATGGGTACCGACCGGTATCAAAAATCAACAAATCATTATTAATCCAAAAATCATTCATGACAGGCTATTATTAATATTTCAGCTCATAAATTCTCAAACAAGCTCGACTCCAACTTGCAAACTGGATAATATTAAAGTCAAAGTTGTTGTTCAGTGCAAATCTGTAGCTTTTCCACCAAATCCAAAATATACAAAGGAGTTTGTTGAAGATAAACTTAAGAAAATCCATTCAAAGCATAATGATGAAGCTTTTAAGTTTTTCCTGCAAAAGTTGGAAGAAAAGCTCATGCATCTGCTTGGCTCAATTCCTAATGCTCTAATTACCTCCAATAGTGATGAATTAACACTCAATACTCCCTTGAGCAACCTTTCAATTCCTTGCAAAGAAGCTATTTATCTCGGCGATATTCCAAATCTAATGTCCAAATTCAACTATTCCTCTAAGTTTAATGAACACTCCAACTCGAGATCTTATATTACTTCAACACATGTTCTTGAAGATAAAGAGGAAGATAAACTCTTTAAAGACATTGAAAATGCACTTAATGTCAACTAATCACATCTAATTGCTTTAGACTTTCTTCTATTTTAATTAAAACTAATATTTATCCTCTTTAATTAACTCTACATGCACGCTTCAAAAATTTCCCGCCTAAAATTGCTCGTATATTAATTAGAAGTTAGCTTAATGTTTTTGTTTAAAAAACTAGAATCTTCTGCCTATATAAATAAATTTGCTCTCTTCTATCCTGTGAAAATTCTCTTCTACTCCTTAATTGGATAAATAAATGGTCTCTTTGAGAATTTATCGAGGGTGAAAAATTCATTTTGGCGGGCAACATGACCTAAGACACCCCTCTGGGCCTGTGAGTATAGAAAGACCAGGAGACCATTAATAGCAAGAAAAGTTTAAAAAAGAAGGTCAATTCTTTATGGATATTAAGGATTGATAGAGTAGTGCTTGATCATCCGAAAGGAGGCTTGCGTTAAAAAAAGGATCAGATGGTTCGTAATGGTGATCAAGGTCATCTAGACATATCATCTGCAGACAAGTCTGAGAAATGGGGTTTAAAACAAAAAGATGAAGAGATTCCGATCAGAAAAGTGGTGGAGGAATCAAGTCTAGAGTACTACGAGAGGTCATCGCGTTTGGCCTCGCACTTTGGGAAGGTTTATAATGGACTATATCCAGTAGGCCCAAGATTGCCGAGTTTCTCTTCATCAAATAAAAGGAGCAGGCTACAAAGTACATATAATGAGGATGAATTCAGCTCTAGCTCAGCAAATAGTTCTGTTATCAATTCTGACGATAAAATGTACATTGATTTTCCGATTCGAAACTTCTGGAAGATTGCAAAGACTCCCATAGATATGGAATCCCCACAAATTGGATACTGTAGAGGGTTTTATTATAGATTGCTAGTTCATCCCAGAGGAGGAAGCTGTAATGATTCCGAAAGTAGTTATTTGAGCGTGTTTCTGGAGGCACTCTACCATGAATCATATCCAGATGATTGGATTTTTCCAAATGTTCGATTTCAGCTTTCAGTTGTAAACTTTTTGGACCCCAAGGCGAACATCACGTCTTGGGCCCATTGGACCTTTTCTCATGATGCAATGAGCAGAGGATGGCATAAGATGGTTTCACATGTGAGACTTACTAGAGCCGCAGGCTTTGTTGATGAAGAAGGAACCGTATTAATTAGAGGTAGAGCTGAGCCTCCATTTCCAAGAATCTGGTCAAGATCTCCTAAATGTAGACCATGGAGTATATGGGGGACTCTACCGTATAGAAATGCATCAGCCCTGGCTCAGTACAAGCCTTGTATAACAGGAGCCCGCCAAGAGCAGAACCAAGGCTGTTCGAACCATCATACTATAACAAATCTTTGCGCCTTCCACGAATTAGCGGAGAATTCCAACAGAGGCCTTCTCTCTTGCAGAACAGAGTCATTATCTCCAGAAAGTTGTGGCCTCTCTCAACATCAACTAGAAGGCTCCTTATTAGTGGGGAGCACTCCTCTGTCAATTATGGACAGGCTTTTATGGTCCAGCAGTAACTTATTTGTCCCAACTCTGAGATCTCAGCTTAATGTGGACTTTGTTCCTGCATTTGTGCACCTGCTTTACCATATTAAGGAGTTTAGAAGAGCAATCTTCTCTTGGAACCCACGAATCCTCAAGAAATGTTCAACCCAGAATTCTAATTCCTCAGAAAGATCAAAGAGACCTGACTCTACCCACTCTCTCATCTCAATTATAGACTCACAGCAACCGCAAACATCCATTATTGAGGCTCTCCAGAAAACTTTTGCATACATGACCCTCTGGCCAATTGCCTATTCTGTTAAAAGGTCTATTCGACACGGCTGGCAAGAGAGAATCGCCACAGATCCATCTCTTGTAGATGACTGGTGCTTCTCTAAGTGTTGTAAATGCGGCGGCGAATTTGATTCCTATCCCAGGAGTCCCGACTTGACTGACACGTCATCCCCCACATCCACCGGAAGTGGGCGCCATTGTACTTCCGATAAGAGTACTCCAACTCAGAAACCTAATTCAGAAGAAAGGGAGTGTTTTAGATGCAAACTACCTCCAATTCCAGACTGCTCTTGGATTATGAAGGCTCTCTATATGAATGATTTGCAGAGAATTGACGTGGCTGACCCTCTAATGCGCTTCCACTGCTTCATTTTCGGCGCCATTTACTTGGAGTCCGCACATGCAATTCTTCAGATTGCCGCACATCACAGAAAGTCAATTCCCCAGAATCTCAAGGGTTCGGAAAAATTTGTTAATTTGGGAGTATCTGAAGGAAAGGATGAGTTTGAGAGGTCTGATTTTCCTGATGGTGAGTATAAAGAATTCAGGGAGTTTGAAGAAAAGAGTGC
This sequence comes from Cryptosporidium sp. chipmunk genotype I, assembly GCF_004936735.1. NCBI lineage: Eukaryota > Apicomplexa > Conoidasida > Eucoccidiorida > Cryptosporidiidae > Cryptosporidium > Cryptosporidium sp. chipmunk genotype I. The sequence goes on from NW_027125616.1 coordinate 23,025, forward strand.
AGTAACGCGTAAGGCAAAAGACCAGAAACAGGGGCAATTCCAAGGCCAATATCAGTGCCAAGATCAAGATGAAGGTCAATACCAGTACCATGATCATGAACAAGGCCAAGCCCAAAACCGAGATATGAATATCTCAATTTCCTCCATATTTGATTTGGAGGAGGATCTGAGAGTACCTACAGAGTTTGATAATACCTGTAGAGTATTGTTTTCCAGTGTGGCTGAGGATGGAGGGGATTGCTTCTCGGACTACTCCACGTGTTGCCTTAGAGCCAAGCATATCCACTCAATCCCGAAGGCCATAGAGCATTATGCCCACCGATTTAAGAGATTCCCTGAAACTCTGTTCATCTACTTCACTCCTCCAAAGAATGCCAAAAAGGGAGAACTTTTTGACGTCCCTTTTAGACTTGAAGCCTCATTCTTGCTGGAGAATTCCAGTATAAATATGAATACAGGTATCGGAGTAGTTAATCAAGACTTTAAGGGTACAAAACACACTAATCATGGACAAAACAGTACCCAACAAGAGGATATTCAACCCCTAATAAGCGATCAATTTCAAGATGAGGACGGCATTGATGAAAGTGTTCCGGATGTCAAAAGCAAGGCTAGGAGCAACAAGGGAGCAGGAGGTCCTGATTCTGGCCAGAATAGCAGAGGCTTAGCATTGGACAATGACTCTGCTTTATGCCTTGAATCCAATGATGAGTACTCTTTGGAGTACGTCTCAGAGGACGGCTTTGATGAGAACCAAGATGTTTCTATCCAATCGGATAGCCAGGATGACACGACTGGGCGTAGGAGTGAAGCCAAGTCCCCAGATTCAGAGAACTTTTTTGGATCTTCCAGTCAATATATGGAAAAATGGTACTCACTATATGGAGTCGTAATTAAAGAGGGAGACGCTTCTGGAGGTAACTCTACTAGAAATGTTCATCAGCTTCTAATCAGACCTGAGGAAGATGGTCCCTGGTTTAGAATTTGTGATGGTCTGGTTGAGAGACTCATTCCCAAAATTGAGTTCACGGAGTGGAAGTGCCATGGTGGCTTCTTTTGTGCTGCAGCTGTCTACATCGCTGAGGACTACATTGATTCAATAGCAGCAGGAGATGTAATGGCTGACTGTGATATAAAGACTATTAATCCAAAACTTTACCAGGATACTCTGGATCTACTGAAGGTTTCCGAGGAAGAGCTTCAGTACATCCCATCCTGGGTATCCACACAAGTTAACACTTACGGTCCAAACAATGTGCATCTCGAGATTCCTTCTTCGGAGGTTGATCATCTTGCAATGTGTGTAGATATTGCAAACGTTACTGTATGTGATTCAACAACATGTGTCTTTGGACATCCTCTTATGGATGCAGGATTATCAATTGATCCCTATTCTCTATGGATGCTTGTAGACTATCGCTGGGGTTGGCCTTTAGTGAACAGTTACTTCCAGCTTCAAGAACCTCTAATCCAACCTTTCTCGGCGGATCCTTCCGTCATCCTATCTGGGAGGACTATTCTCACACCTTCAGCCCAAAAGCTCCTCAACTCACTAGCATTCGAATCTCTACGAGACGCCGTCCCCAAATTCTGGGGTATGCTATTGGATATTATGTTAGGACCTGACTTGGACTCCAAAGATTTGAATGCCATTCTCCAAGTTGTTCCTCACCTTAGATCCCTCTCTGCTAACATATTTCTTGAGATTTACAGGCTCTTAGAAGAGTTTGGAATCTCTGAAGAATCTCAAAATCTTTTATTCTCCCAGTCAGAGCTATACTCGTCTCTTGAACCAAATGTTGACCACTGTGAAACAGATAGAGACGATCGTCCAGACCCAGACTTAGAACTGGATCAAGATCAAAAACACGATAAGGGCTGTTTAAAGGAGTATTTAAAGAACAATATCTCAATAGAAGATAAGCTGGTACCTTATAATAAGGTGAAAAGGATTCTTTATCCTTCAATTCCGTCTCATCCTTCAAGCTTTCAACATACTCAAACTCAAATCACGCCATCTTACAATATTGCTCTGAATTTCATTAATAGGCTTCATGTCCAGCTCTGGCCTCATCTTATTCACTTTATCTATGAGCTCCTTCCTGTTGCTATCACTATTAGACTCAAAAGGCTTCTTTTCAAGAGTAGTGACGACCTCCTATTCGATCCTAGACTTACTCCTGAGGATCTTTGTGCCAGGTTCTTAACAGAGTCCAAGTTCCTATTGGAATCTAGCTGTTGTCCACTCAACTTGATTAGATTTTGTGATAACAAACAGCTTCTGAATGCTGCAATAAACCAGGTATCAGCAGCTCTAGATATACATGGATCCTCCTCTATAGCATCTTCCTGTTCTCTTTCTTGCCCCACAAACAGAATGATTGATAGATTTGCTTTAGAGCTCGGAAGTTCTAGCTTTGTGGTTCCAATATTGGTATATATTACTCAGATACTTCTCTCTGGAGCTTTACATAGAGTATCATCAAAGTTGCTTCCGCCTGGTGCTTTATCTACTTGGCCTACAAACTCTTCTAATCAAGAGTCTCTATCTTTGGCAGGTATTGAAAATCCTCTTTCTCATAAAGATTCAACGCCTTTAAAGCAGACAACAGGCTCGAAGAAGAGGAACTCTTCTAATAAGTCTTCTTCTGGGACAGTTAGTTCCAATGGATCCATAGTACCAAATCCTCTTACAGAGGCAATCCAACATCTCCAAGTGAACCAGGTATCATTCAGTCATATTGATCCTTATGTATTTATTCCTCTCCACACATTCCACGCTGTTTCGACTCCCTTGCTGGTAAGCATCATCTTTGAGCATGACCTCATTGGAAGGAAGTCTTTTGCATCTGAGAGCTTACTATGTGCTTCTAGAGTCCTTCATGTGAATAGACTCGCGACTGTAAGACACTTATACTCGGCAATGCGAAAAGTTCTCTATCAACAGTTTCTAGATACCAAGATTTCCAGTCATTTAGATACACCAGATATCACGCCATTGGAAACCCCTCAATCTAAGAACAATGGTGATCACAATACAACAGGAGGAAGACAACAATCTTCAGGTAATAATCACGTCAATAGGAGGAACACTACAACTCATATTCCGATACCTATTGAATGTGAAGGTTTTGATTTAAGTTGGATGCCAAGTAATCCTCTGGATGTTTTTTGTCTTTATTCCTTGAGACCAGATACCGAACCAACAAGAAAAGGAAGACTCAAATATACTTATATGCAACCAAATGACTTCCTAGAGAATCATTACTATGGACCTCACAAATCCAACTATGTCACGCATTGTGATGTTGCAGTTCTCATTTGTGTACCTCCGGAGTTGAAGCTCCAGATACCTCCTGGATCTCAGAATTCTGATCAAATATCCAAAAGCTCTTCTTCCCAAACTAATACAGGCCCAGGAACTGGACCGGGAATTGTGGGGAAAACAGGAACAGGAATGGGAGCAGGGGCAGGAGAATCAGACTTAGATTGTGCTTGTTTGTATACATGTCCAAGTCACATAGCTCACTCACTGGTATGTCAGAGCTCTAGGATGATAGAAAAAACTGTTCCAAAAATTGTCTCTCCTTTATTCAAGGCCAAGCTTATAGATCCTTTATGGTCCAGTACTAAGTTCCCAATGAATGACGATTCAGTTGCTCCTCTTTTGATCTTTAAGTGGTTTGACCAGACAACTTTGGATATCACTTTGTTAAGTGCTTCTATATGTGAGGCAAGAAAGTCTCTGAGAGATTGTATCGTCTCTTGGGTATTTCCCAGAGCTAGAAGGATGGGATTAATACCTCAAAACTCATCAAAAGAGACTCCAAATGCAGATGATTACACAGTTTTGGAGGAATGCCATATTAGAGTATGTCAAAATGTGAGGAGATGGACTTCATCAATTAAGAAGATCAACAGGACGACAGGAGATGTATTCATTGTTCAGAAAAGATCCAGTAATCTGGGATCGTCTCAACCTCTGATTTCTGATTGTCCATTCATCTCACCCTTTATAACAGCAGCCTTGTCGTCAAATTCATATTCAAGTATTGTGGATGACTTTCCAACTTCTCTTTCAAAGGATGAGTTGTTGACAATAATTACCAGCATGAATACTAAGAGAATTAACCAGCTTGGGATCTTTAATACTCCAATAAAGGGTGTCTCAGGAAATAACTCTCCAAGTATATTAGATCTAAAAAAGAATAATTTGGAAAGAACTTGGCAGGTATCTGCATCTTCTATTGGGGATTCTAAGTTAGCATTTTCCCAATTCTTTGATGTTCTTAAGCATGGGGATGACTCTGGGGACTTTTTAGCATCCCAAATTGAGGACCTGGATATTCATTCATACCAAAACAGCAGCTGTAAGATTTCTATGGAAGAGATTTCTTTAATTAAATCTTGTACCGACCAGGGGAATTCATCGAATCAGACGGAGAAAGGTAGTAATTCAATAACTGGAGTGAATTATGAGATCACTTCAATGGATTTGAAATCAGGAATAACAACTACTACTATTGCTAATGCTAATAATAGTACGGTACAGAATTTAAATACAAGCTCTACTCACAATGAATCATCAGTTGTTTCCAGTAATGCTGTAGTTGGAGGAGTGGCAGCGGCTGGAGGAGGATCCAAGAAGAAGAAGAAAGCCTCCAAGAAACTTCCCGGAATTCCTTCACTACAGAAATCAAGCATTGTAAAGGCCTTAAATGCTCAGAGACGATTAGAATCTCAATCTATCAAGCTTGTAGAAAATGATACTGCTGACCTATCAGAATTGAGAGGAAGAGAACGAGATCAAGATCTAGATCAAGATCAGGATCAGGATCAGGATAGTCATAATTATCAGTATCATGAAGAGTCTAAACAGGATAAAAGAGGCGAAAAGCATAAAGGTGATAAGGACAAAGGTGAAGAAAGTGGTGTTAAAGGAAGCAATCTGGCTACGGCTTCTAGTAAAGATGCTAACACTTCAGAATCTATGGAAAAGGTTAGTTTGGATATTAAACCAGATTCGTCTTCTTCTTCTGTCTCAACAACTCTTAGACCTGAAAAACTCCAGAAAGTTCCTGACGAACTCTTTCAAATCGCCCTTGAAAGTCTTTCTGGAGACTCGTTCAGCATCTCAAGCATAGTTAGCCGACTATTGGAGCGTGTTATACACAAGTTTACCGATATTTCCAATAGGATGAGGGAATCCTCTTCTCTCATTCCTGGAGTATTTTCCGAGAATAGTAGCAGATCAGAGTTCTTAATCTGGATGAATGGACTGAACGACCTTATAAGTAACTTGTCTCTGATTGGAGGGAGCAAGAAGGTTGACCAAATTCTCATTCAGAGAGAGATTATACAACTCCTCAGGAGACTTCTTTCGGGCGAGCCAAGCTCCCAACAACTTTCCAGTGTAGCATCTGAAAGTCTTTCCTCCATCCTTAAATCTTTAGAAGATGGGAGCCTTGAGCCTTGCCTTAGATTAATAATCTCCAATATTCCACAAATGGGATCGGGATCTTTGATTTTTTCAGAATCAGTATCAGGATCATCTGGATCAGTAATACCGATACCTGGATTAGTATCTACGATACCTAAATCAGGATATATTAAGAAAGAGCCATTCAGCAGTTACCACAACAATATGTACAATATACTAATACCGGTACATCAAAGATCTGCAATTTTATTCACAGTATTACTAATTGAAAGCTTATCGATACTGTCTCCTAGTTCAGTAATAGAGATGCATTTGGGATTACTTCCCAAGACAGACTACATAAGGTCAAATTCGTTAATTAAATCAACGGGCTATAAGTCAGTCAAATCATTTGTCTTATTAGCATTCTTTCTGAGTGTTTTTGGAGTTAAGGATGCAATGGATATCATATTATCTTTACAGGGAGTTAAAGGATTTGAGAATCTATTGATCAGAATGGCGTCCTATACTATAGGCCTGAGACAATATGCAACCAGTAACTTTATTACTGAGAACACTGAAAAACTTCGTGGCCATCCGTCTTTAGATTGGGTATCGTCTCTGAGGATTACGGATAAGCTGGCAATTAGTGAGGAGGTTCTTAAGAAGACTTTGGAGGTTATTTGTGATCATTTCTCTACAAAGAGTAATTCTGCTTTTGCTCAAAATAAGAAGACTTTGGATTTAATACAAAACGTTGAAGGAATTGTCAGATTTTCAGATATCGACGACTTTGCATATGAAGAAGCTCAGCTTTTGGAGATGAGAAAAGTCGCAAAAGATGCTCCTCAAGTATTGGTTAACAACAAAGACCTATGTATCGTTCTTAAGCCCCCTTTCTGGTACTGCTCAATCCAAGGAACAAGTGTGGAGGATGAGGACGAAGAAGAAGAAGACTTGGAAGACGATGAGGAAGAGAACTACAACGACGAGAACGATATTGAAGACGAAGAAAAGAATGAGGGGAGAATAAGGCTAAGAAACAAGCGTGGTCAAAAAAGCCATGAGGATGATGAGGAGAGCAATAGGGATGAGAAAACTGGCTCAGGGGAGGGATTGAAAAAGAAAACAGTGAGTAGTGTTATGAACGAAGAAGAAAATGATTCTGATAGCGAAGGTGGGAAAGATAATGTTAGGGAGGTGAAGATCATAGACGGTACTACCGACGGATTTGAGAAGATTCTCAACAGTGGAAAAATGGAGAGCATTTCAGACTTCTTCAGATTACGCTGTAAAGGAATAGGATTGGGGAGAGGTAACAAGAGGATTATGAAAGGACTTGCCTTAAAGCTTGGAGTTGAAATTGGAGGACCAATATTGGTTCTGAAGAATGAGGAGGTGAAAGAATATTACAATAAGAGTGAGACCTTGACTCAGGTTCAATGCCAGTACATATTCTTGTGTCACGGACAGATTCAAAATTCTTCAGATAAGAGTGTATCATTATCAAATATTGTTTCAAATGCTTCAAATAGGATATTCTCAAAATGTCTTTCATCAGATGGAGGAGATTCAATTGCAAAATTTAATGTTTGCGAGCACATCAAGTTCAAGAATTACAATAAAGGATCTCCATCCACCTTCTCTTTGTGTACATGTACCTCAAAACCAGGTAACGTAAATAAAATTAGAGCTTATATGCATCAAATTGGTCATACTATTGTTGGAGACTCTAAGCATCTTGGTCAAAAGCAGCTGAGCTTGGATAGAAGATACTTCCCCAACATATTCTTCTATTGTACTCATTTGGAGATTCCTATAATGCAAAATAATATGGAACAAGATGGTGATCACGAAGTTAAGGAAAATCGTGACGATACAGTATCGGATGGTAATGCAATCATTTGTAAAGAAAGCATCAAAGTAATGGTTCCGGTTTCGAGAGATATCATGGAGCTTCTTGAGAACGACTTTGAAATCACTGAGAAGTTCTCTGATATGTACTTTTGTAACTTTTATAGGACTAATTCTGAGCTGGAAAAAGCCGAAAAAGCTCCACAAATCATTGCTTCTGATGCTGATCTAGAGGCCAGAATTGAAGATGAAGCAGAATTAAATGAGCCTAAAGCTACAAATGTTTTATTTGGGGACAATATTAGGCCCGGTAACGTTAATAATAGCGGTATTAATGATAATTTAAACATCAGAAAGGGTTATAGAGCTTTAGAAAAGAGAGATTTAGAGCCTCCCAGTATTTCAAATACTTTAATAGCTTCTCTTCCTGGGCTCGGATTTGGTCTTACTCCCTTTCTGGGAATGCCTAATTCCCAGTATGCTGTAAGTGTTAATTGTTCCCAAGATGAGAAACCATTGGTATGTAAACAGGATCAAGGATCTTTATCCTCTTCTTCAGGCCATACCGTTATGCCGCCAGATTCAGTTAACTTATCGGCCCCAAATCCTACATCCTCTACTCCAGCCTCTGCTTTACATCCGAAAACTAACACTGGTACGTTTAAATCATTTGGATTTGGGAAGAATTTTCTGACCTCTTCCTTTGATAACACAGCAAGCGCTGGAAGTATTGGAGAAATTGGGAGAGTCGGAGGGGGAATTGGAAATATCGGAGGTATCGGGAGTGGTATGACGGTTAACAACGCTAATTTAAGACACACGTCATCACAGCAAAACCCAACTGGAGGTGTAAGTAGTGGTGTAGGTGGAGGTGGAGGTAGTAGTAGTAACAACAGCAACAGTTCTCTTCCGATAAAGACGCATCCAAACTTAGTTTCTTGTCTTTCAGAGCTAAACTCCAAATCTGATGGATCTGGACTGGGAATTGGACTGAATGCAAGTAGCTTGGGGCCAGGCGGAGGAGGTATTTTTCATCAGAACTTTATATCGGGAACTGGATTGTTAGGGGTAGGAGCAAGAACAGGAACAGTAACAATGGGAGGAGTAGCAGGATTAACAGGAGCAGGAGCAGGAGTAAGAGTAGGAGTTTCACCGTCGTCGAATTTCCAGCATCATAGCAGCAGCACAGCTGGTGCTGTAAGTAATGGAAGATATGGAGGTCTAACAATGAGTAACGGTATCGGGATAGATGGTAACGGCACAATGGGTAATAATGGAGTCCAGATGCATCCACAACAGCAACAGAGTCCAGGGGTCAAACATGGTTGGAATACGCAAGGTATACTTCAAAACACAAGATGGAATTCACCTGAAGGTAATAATGATGGGTTTGTAGGAATTGGAGGAGTAAATAGAATTGGAGGATTGGGGGGGGGAGGGGCAGGAGCAGGAGTAGCAGGAGGAGTGCTTTCTGAGGAGATGAACGTAAATCAATGGAATAATGTGATTGGTGGAAACTTTAGAGGTATAAACTCCAGAGGAATGAATAACGTTGGAGGACTAAACTTATCAACAGTCAATTTGGTTACGGGAGTAGGTATTGGTGGTAATATTGGTATTGGTAATATTGGTGGTGGTCACACTGGAATAGTAAATGTGGGTGGAACAGGAAGTACCGGTGGAACAGGAGGATCTGGCTTATGGGGGCAACATACTGGTCAGCAACAACCTTCAATTATTGTTGATCCTCCATCTCAAGGAAAGCACTCACCACTACCACAACAAATTGGAGGTATCCACAACCTGGTCTCGAATTTGCACGCTAAGAATATGCAGGATGGAATTATTTCGCAGAGATTTGATACTTTTTCTCATGAAAGAGGAGATTCGGAACATTTGGAGTCTAGACAAACAAAGAAGTCTCAATTTTAACAAATCATGTAACTTATAGCTTTTTTTTAAATTAGGTACAAGCACCTTTAAATTAAATATATATTTTGATCTCTCATATTTTGAACTTAATTTTTTTCCCATTTTCCTCGTCCTTTCCTCATTCTCATTTCTTCGTTTTTTCTGTTCTCTTTTTCCTCCACAACCTTTCTTTATATGCATGCAGGTCGCTTTTGGCGCCACCCCACATTGCCGGCATATGATGCATTTATTAGTAGTGGCGAGGCACTCAAATAGATTTTTCTTTTTTATTTAAATTGAAATTTGAATTGAAATTGAAAGTATTAGTGATAACAACTATAAAGGTTTTATTCAATTATAACAATAGTTATTACTATTATATTAATACTATTCCTGCCTTTGTAAAATATTACTTTTTGAATGTATTATTTATCCTAATCCTCTTTCCCCTCTATATTAAAACTGTTAAAATATTTTAAAAGAAGGGAAAGAGGGATAGTTGATAAGTCGCTAATCACTATTTGAGTAATACTAGAAAAGTAAGAAACAAAATGGTTCCAAGTGGATCAAATTTTGAGCTGGGAGCATCGACATTAAGTTCTGAAGCAGTAAAGAAAGGATGGAATGCATTTTCAACGTTAAATAATGCAATAGATGGAGTTAGAAAGGTCGCAAGTGATGTAGTGGGATACAACGGTGGAACAACACGAGGAAATGAGAATTATAAAAGAGAGCCAGGGAACAATAAAAGAGCAAGTATATTAGAGAAAATAGAAGTCGGGCAGGTATATGGAAGATTAAAGAATGACTTAAAATTAATACAAATATTTGAAAAAGAAACGAAATCGATGGGAAATTTAGAAATTGTTTCTTTAAATAGTAATATAGACTTTTCAAATTTGACAGTAAGATGGAGACGAAAGATTGGAGAAAAACTAGTTGATATACAAGGTAAAGATTCAAGCCTAATATATAACTTAACAGCTGATGATGTAGGAACTATTATTATAATAGAAATATATCCAAACGGAGAAGCAAACGACTCTTTAAATATTACTTATGGAGAATTAGGACCAATAGAAATAGATGATACTACAAAGATATCTTTATCAAAGTCTTTAAAGACAGGTCTTATTAGGTTTCCTGTACAAATTATAAGAGATGAATTTGAAAGCTTAATAAACGCAGATAATAACCCAAGAGAATTAAGAAATAACGAGAACTCATTAATGACGAAAGATATTTTGGTAGTAACAAATGATGATGTTAAAGTAGTTAGAAACGGAATGACAAGTTCAAATTCAGGCTTTGAAAAGAGAGTTGAATGGTCAGCAAAATACTTTGGAGGTAATATACACATTCAATTAAACCACCACTCATCGTTTTGTCAAGAATTCACTCTTTGCTCTGGATACGATACTCATAAGCAAAAGATATCCGTTAAAGCAACAAGCAGAAATGCTAGAGATATTGCAGCCTTGACAATTAGATGTTTAAATATTAGACACTCAATTTCACTGGAAGCCATAATTGGAGGAGGAGTTTCCTGGACTGCAGAGAACTCTACACTACATAATTCAGACAAGACTGAAATCGATGAAAATAGGAAATTAAATATTTTTGCCTATATAGGACGTCTGGAGGATGAAATAGCAAATCTGGAAAACGGAAAGGAAAGACTTAGTGAAGACAAAAAACGTATTCAGACTGAAAAGTCTGTTTTAGAGAATGAATTAGCCGAGACTATCGCAGCTTATCAAAATATAATTTCCCAATATCAACAGGAAAAAGATGCCAAAACGAATATTAATCTATTTTCACCAAGCCATAGCAGTAGAAACTCCGCTGCGAAACAAAATAAAGAAATCAACATAGAATTTGGACTTGAAAACAAACAAGAAGCCAAACATTTCAATTATAGTCCAAACAAAAAATCCATTGGCGCAAATCCAAACAACCCCAACTCCTCCAGTCTATTACATGGATACAGTGGAACCTATCCCTCAAACAACTCAAAACAAGGAGGAGCCGGAAACTCAGGAAATAGCAACAACTCCCACCATAGCGATTCCATTCCACAAAACTTGGCTGAAATCAATAAACTACTTGAAGAAAATGCTTCTCTTAAATTATCCATCTCTCAACTTAATACAAAGTTTGAAAATGAAGTTGGCGCCAGAACACGTGTTGAGGCGGGCTCTAAAGAGTCGATGGAACGAATGCATGCAGAAATTGAGGAATTGCGTGGGAGATTAGAAAAGTCTGATAAAGAAAAGGAAGAGTTTAGAAGATTATGTGAGAAATTAGATGGCGAAATGTTTATTAAAATTCGGGAATTGGAGAGTATTAAGTCAGGACAAGATTTGAGTCAGGCTCGGGATTTGGAAAAGATGCAACAATTGCAAGACCGTATATTGGAACTTCAGAGCCAGAATTCAGAGAAACAGCAAGCAATTCAAACTTTGTCAACAGAAAAATCAAAGCTACTTAAAGATTTTACATCTTTAAAATTAGACTTTGATAAGCTCAAGGAACAGCATAATCAACTAAATAAGAAATATATAAGTTTAAGTCTCGAGAATTCAAGAATTCATGATCAAGAAAAATCACCAGAATTAGGCAGTGAGCCCGTAAAGACCAATTCCCAAGACAAAAATGACCAAACAACTGACATTTTAAAGCTAAAAAATGAACTTGAAGAGTATAAAAAAACTAATACTGAACTCAACCAGACTATAACTCAACTCAAATCCAGAGTACGAAGGTTAGCAATGATCAATTCTACTTAGATTATAAGCTTTTTTCGTCCAATTATCTCCAAAAATTTATAAATCCATCTCTTATCCTTAGATTATTTAATCATCCTATTAAATAACTTGTTTGTCCACCTTTTTTGCCTTTATATTTTGTGGCCTCACTTTTTGGCGCCAAGTGTGAAATTCATCTTTAAAGCTTTCTTATGGACAAAAATCTGTAGTTATGTAGGCAAAGTGAAGAATATGCAAAGAGATGTAAATTTGAGGAGATACATTCTCCAAGTGTTTTCTTCCCCGAATGTGGTAGCCTTTGCTTCTGAAAAAGCCAGGAATGTATTGGATAAGGAATTTGGAGTATCACTTAATTCACTTTTAAGGCCTCTTGGCGTGGAATCATCTTCGAAGTTTCTATGGCCTCTAGATGAGACTTTCAAGAGGATTGAGGAATATACTTCTGATCATAGCTGGCAAAATAGAGCATGTAGAGAAAGCTGTCCAGCTTTCTTGTCATTAAAAGAAGTATTTCAAAATAAACCAAAAGGTTCACCAGCAATATGGACTCCTCAAAATACAATTGAGGAAATTACTATTACTATGCAAGATAAAGAATATAGAAATGATGCTTTTGAGGTTAGATTTATATCACTTTGTGATCCTGAAATAATACAAGAAAATGATACTCAAGTTTTATATTGTACATATTTGGAGGCAATAAAATCTTATGAAGACTTTATTAAGCAATTTCCATACAATGATCTCATTTCATCCAGCCTTCTTCATAGTGGAGGCAAGCAGTTTGAATCAATGCTTAAAGAGTTTCTCCAAAATGACTTTGAAATTAATGTTAATGATGATCTTATAGAATTTAATAGTGAGTTACCTTTTTGGTTTGAAAGATGGTTAGAAGCCTATAGTGAAAAGTTAAATTTTTTAAATCATGAAAGTATATCCCAGCCTATAGGGGGTATCGTATTTGTTGATATATCAGAAGATGATCCAATAGAATCTATTATTGAAATCACCAATTCGCTCAAAACTGGAAAAAACTTTGAAAAGCTTGGGGGAAATACCGGATACTATCTTTTCGGTAAAAAAAATAATTCAGGATTCATTAATAAATCCAACTATTTATCCGATACCTGTAATATCACGAAACCACACTATCTACAAGAATCTTATTTAAATGATTTTCCTCTAATTTATATATTTATTAACGATGAAAAGTCTAATTTTGATTTAATGGAGGCTGATCACAATATTATTTCAAGCTTTAAACTTTCATTCCCAGAAAGCATTTGCTATATCTGGAACATTAAGGGTCACGACGCTTACGGAGAGATTAAAGATCCAACTAAGATTGTTTGGCCTGGAACATTTTCACACCCTTTTAAGAATATTAATCCAACTTCTTCAGCTAATAGATTCTTTGATTGTAATGAAATGGAGCAGCTTAATAGCTTTATTATTGACTCAATCAAGAATAACTTTGTTCCTTGGTTGGAAGTTACTATTAATAGACTATGTAATCATGTCATTCAGTCTAGAAAAGGACTCAAAAATCACCTAAGAATTCTTTGGAGAAGACCTAGAAACGATAACACTGCAAGCTCAGACGGACTTCTTTCTACTCTTGGAGTTGGATCTACATTTACTAATATGGAAGAGAGATCTCAAATTTTTGAACACGAAATCTCACTCTTTTCTTCAAAATCGAACTCAAATGGAAATAATAGTAATAAAGGATCAAATATGCCCGCATGTCTATACTATTCTTCAGGATCTATTGAAGGTCAGACAAGATTGGTTGCAGATCTATGTTTAGTATCAGGAATTTACTCTCAATCAATACATTATTATAAGCAGATATTATCTGAATATAAGCTGGATAAATCCTTTTTACACATAGGATCAGCATTTTTCTCAATGTCTGTTGCTGAGATACTCTCAGACTTTGATCTTGGGACGGTAACCGAGTACTGTATAAACTCTTCAAATTCATTTTTAAAAAACACAGATGAAATTGGAACCATTTCTGCTATTAAGTCACTAATGTTTCTCAGCCTAGTGATTCTAAACTCATTTAATTTTAAGAAGAGATCTCAGGATCATATTACAGCTCAAGATGTTAATTCTTTTATGATCAATAATGTATGTAAGAATATTGTAAGCTCTTTATCTAAGATATCTAATGAATTTCAGATTTCTCAGCCAAATCTCAGACCAAGATCCCTCTTCTCAATTAACAAAATGGACTCTCAAGATCACTCAAAAGATTCCGTTATTAATCAATATTTATCAGATCTTAAAAAAGTAACCGGTATCCCGAATGTTTATAGAGAAAATAGTATTTCAAGTATTTTTGGAGTAATAAACTATGTAATTTCAAGAGTTTTGTATCTATCTTCAAGCTTATCAGATTTAAACTTCAGAATTCAGTCAAATCCTATGAATCTTTCACACTGTTGGAGTATCCACACAGCTCAAGCTGCTCAAGTATTTCAAGATCTTGGATTTTTTGGAATCTCTCTTAAACATTATTTAACCATTCTTCTTTATATGGATAGATTTAAATATAAACATATTGATAGATACCTTAAGTTACACTCTGCAAGACTTTGTCAGAAGCTTTCTTTACTTGCACAATCCACCTTACTTTATTCTAGCCTGATACTAGACATCATTAACGACAAGATCTCATCAAATCATGAGATCTGTTCCAGGGCAGATTCTAATCTTGAACTAATTTGGCTCCAAATAAGTGAATCCGGCTCTTCAACCTTAATTAACGAACATGATGTTGAAATCGGGCTAATTTGCTATAGAGAATTTATCAGATCATTTGTAATATACAAACAAGGAGAAGTTAGATCTAATACTCCAGCTTCAGAACCAAACCATATATTTTCAACTATGGCTTTGAATAACTTTTCAAATGTCCTCCCCTCTCAAACTCCAACTACATTCCTAAAGATCCCCCTTCCTGTTTTACTTGCAGTAGGAACAGTACTAATTCTCGAGACAGACTATGAATCGCTATTTAAAGCATTTGGAAAGAAAGAAAATGGTACACTAAATCGAACAAACTGCACTTGTAATGACAAAATTTCAAATATACTTGATCAGAAAAAGTTTTGTAATCATAAAAGTAAACCAACAGAAATAGAGGTACCGGGTACTACCATATTAAGATCTAAATCACAATATGAGAATTACTTATTCCCAGGACAGAATTTTTCTAAGCAAATAAGTCCAAGATACTATAATAATAGAAATGAGGACGAGTTTCAGAGTCTACTTGAAAAAGCAAACCGTCTTTTGGACCATGAATCTTTTTTAGAAAGCTCAGAAGCAGCGGAACTTAGATCTCAGTACATTTTAAGACGTAATAAGGAGAATAACAGTCTAAAAAATAGCCATAAGCCTCCTTCTATCAGTCCATCCAATTTTTCAAATTCTATCAGATTTTCATTTATTGGCAAGGTTTGTAGTATTGAATTCTACCTCCATAACCCACTTTCATTTCCAATAGTTTGTGAGTCTCTTCAAATATGGGGTCATCTGAGACTTCACGATGGATCTACAGCAGCTACTCATACTCTTAAAGATAATGAAAACTATAATATTGGTAAACAATCCAAAGGAACAGTATTCTTTGAAAAATCAATCATTCTAAATCCAAATGAAACCATAATCCAGAAACTTTCTGTTATTCCTCTTGAAGCTGGAGAGCTATTTCTTGTAGGTATCTCATTCCTTTTGGATGGAAAAATACCAATCAGACAAAATTTTGGAGCATCCTATATTAATCTTGATAGACGACTTACATCCAAACTTGGCCAAACTGGAAACTTCAACTATTCCAACTTCAATAAAGAACACTTTGGAATACAAAAAATTAATATTCTTGGTCATTCATATAGTTCGTCTATACATTTTGGAAATATCTCACAAAAATTATTCGATACTAAAAATTCTATTAATATGTCTCAAGATCAAGGTGCCGATAGGTACCGTAATTATGAAAATCAACATCAAATCAAGCACGATTATTTTGATAATAATTCACTAGTTTTATATTCAGGAGTTCCATATACACTCCCCATAAGTATATCAAGTGAGAAAAATGCTAACGCTTGTTTAAAGGATTCTACTTTGCTAGTAATTCCATGCTTTTCTAATAACTTTAATATCCAGATGAGGTACAAGCATGCTCCTCCTGAGATGAGTAACTCAATTATTAACTTTAGTAGTTCTGGATGTGTTTTTAAACTCCCAACTATTGAATTACAGAGAGCTCATGAATTTGACCTTACTTTATGGGTCAACTCTGAATGTTCTGGGAACGTTTATTTTTTGTTACTCAATTCAAATAGTTCATGCGAAAATCTTGCAACTGGTGATACAGTTCTGGCCTCTTCTTCCAAATCCAAAACTAATAGAAGTATTATCTTTGCCAGCTTGAGTTTCTATTTCACGAGTTCTGTTTCAATGTCTTGCACAGTTTTACCAGGAAAAGAGGAAACTTTGAATCGGCTTTTGCTTAGAATTAGAAATCAAGTACCTAAAGAAGTATTAATTTACGATATTTCTGCTTATCCAAGTAAATGGGTTGAGAAGTACAATACGGAATTGAAGACGAATAACATTCAAGAAAGGCCAACTCTGACGTTATCGCTAAAAAACCACTCATCCAAAGAGTTTCAGAATGGAAATTTGAGTCAAAGTAATCAACTCAGGAGAATACCTCCAAATGGTACTTTTCAGATTTTCTTGAATCTTGAATCCAAGAATAGAAACACTTTTTCTATTTCAAAAATCAATTTAATACTATCATGGGTACTTAGTGAAGATGATAAATCTTTGGATTACTTGAATTCAACTCATCTTCTTTCTGGACAAATCTGTATATACAATATTAATCTATTTGATCCTTATTCGATACCATTTAACGGTAACAAGAATGACGAAGATAAATATCAACCGCTTTCAATTTCTATGAATACCAAAGATCTTGATCACTTATCTGAGAACTCCTTACTAGATGGAGATATTCATCTTGTTGAAACTAGTATTACATTGACAAACATCACAATCCAATCTACCATTATATGTAGTTTAATATGTAATTCAAAATTTTTAACTTGCCAAAGCCTCCAAGATGATCTTCTTTTACCTTCAGAATCCCTAAATAAAAATAAAAATAGTCAAGAAAGTTCTTCCATTTTAGCTCAAGGTGACGAAAATTTGAATCTAAATCAACGAATTTCTTCGGCTTTGGAATCTGGAGAACTTAAGTGGGTTGGGCCAACAGTTACCCATATTAAATTAAATCCAAGATCATCTAAAAGGTTGAAATTGATAGCAGTTGTTCCGTTTAAAGGTATTTTTTCGACAAATACAATACAATTATTGATTAGGGAGAAATATCCATTCTTTCCAAGTTATATTAGACTTGGAAATAAAGGAGACCTCAAGAATTATACTCTTAATAACCATCATCCAGACATATTCTTTTATATTAGCTATATGAAGTGGATGCCCCAACTATTTATAAATCAAAATGATAAACCTATCTCTAGATACCCTATAAAAACTGATCAAGATTGTCTAATCCACACATTTTCTTACTTTAAAGGGAAATCAAGTTGTAGTAATAATAACAATAGAAACCTACTTCCAGCCTATATAGAGAACAAGGGAAGTTTTAATAAGAAACCGGGAATACATCAATTGAGTAAAAAATCCTCTATTGAAGCCAGATCTAAAGATAATTTATTGATTCAAAAGAACGAAATTTGTAATATTAATAAGCTAAATGCAACAATTCTTGATAAATGGCTTAAAAATGAAGAGTCCGCGTTTGATAATGGAGGTAACGTTAAAATTATTAACAACTCTAACACATATGGAACTGCAAACCTTCCCCAAAACTACCTGAAAAGAAGACTAATTGTCCAAAGACCACACCAATCCTACTTCCTTATTAGAATGTAGTCAAAAAGGTTAGGTAATATTTTTTTTAAGAAACAAGTACAAAACTTCTTATTTTAAAATAAATTATGACTATTATTAATATTATTATTACTTCCTACTAGAAAAAGAATCTAAAAAACTCAGGGTATGTATTGAGACTAAAATTGCATGCATGCAGAGCTGCATGCATGCAATTATAACGGTACCGATTAAGCCAGCTTAATTTTCGTTGAAAAGTCACTCCCGAATTCCCTCATTTTTTGTTGTACTCCTTTCTTAGAGTGTTACAAAAGTCCCGAATATACTTAACTTAGTAAACATGTAATTAAAAAACCAATAATTTATCGATTTGCTTTAGCAACACGTTCTACCTCATCCTTTCTCTTAATAGCATAGCTGTTTGGATTTTCTTTGGCACAGTTCATAATCTCATCGGCCAAGCACTCAGCAATGGTTTTAATGTTCCTGAAAGCCTGAGTACGAGCTCCAGTACAGATTAGATAAATAGCCTGGTTAACACGTCTTAATGGAGAAACATCAACAGCTTGACGTCTGACGGCACCAGCTGAACCAATACTGGTCGAGTCTTCACGAGGACCTCCATTTTTGACAGCATCTACAAAGACCTGAATTGGATTCTGATCAGTGACCAGATGAATAATATCAAAAGCAGCACGAACTATACGTATAGCTTGGTTCTTCTTACCATTGTTTCTACCATGCATCATTAATGAACATACAAGTCTTTCAACAATTGGGCAAAGAGCCTTTCTGAAACGCTTAACTTGGTATCTACCTGCAGTAACTGGAGCATATACGCAAGCCTTGTCCTTGACTGCAATGTAATCTACAAGAGATAAGTCAGAAACATTGACGTCGTCATAAGACCACTTGCCGAATAATTTAACATCAGAAGTAGAAAAGGTTGCCATCTTAATTCCGCTTCTTAAACCAATTTCTTTGAATCAATCAATCCTTAAAAGTCTTTCCTTCTTAGTAAGCTCTTACTAGAAATTCTCAATGCTAATTCCTCTCAATTCAGGAACTCTTTCTTGATTTATTTGTCAAATATTTTCTATTTATGTTAATAGTTAGACACTAAAACGTGTCTATTGAGTTAATTTATTAATAGTATTTAAAAATTTATTTTAAATTTGAAATCATTTACAATATTTATTATTATTTCACTATGACTCGTCTAAATAAGGCGTCTCAAGTATACATTCTGCGCGAGAGACCGCCCAAACTTTAGGCGGGCAATGTGAATTATTAATACTAATGAATATGGGAAGAAAATCAGACTTCTTGCGAGGAGTGACTTATTTGGGGCTGCTAAGTATTATTATTACTACCACTGCCTTTGCTAGCATTTTGGTAAGTACGCTTGGAGTTGGGATAGATTCTGGTTGTGGTTCTCTCGTTATCCTTAAGGTGGTCTGACGAGTTCCACTTAATACAAATACACACACGTCTCTGACCGTGTTGACCTTGGCCTTTCTCACTAGTGCCATAGTATTGTCTAACAGAGTGGTCATATAGTGCAATATGGCTAATTGCACAATTTTCACACGGAAAAATGGCGGACTCCTCTAAACTTGGAACAGGATTCCTTTGCATGAAGAGTCTTTTCATTAGCATATCCTGGAAAAGTCCGTGACTAATTAGTATATTAGTGTTTCCTTGATATTCGGTACCTGTCTTTTGTAAATCTTCGTAACTGATTTCCCACAATAATTCTGCCACTTTCTGTGCTCTCTCAGAGGCTTCTTTGAAAGTTTCCTGAGGTTTACCCCACCACCCTTTCTCTGTTATCCTATCATCTAATTGAAAATCCGGAAATTCGTCCATTATCTCACTCCTCTTCTTCCCATTACAAACCTCCCTTGACTCTCCGGGGCTTTGTACGTGTCGTCTACCTTTAAAAACCCCTCCAACTTCACATAGATCTGGGTTCACAAATACTGGAATACCCAGAATTTTCTGGATCTCGCTCGCCGTCTCCAATGATCTCTGCATTGGCGAGCAATAAATTGCTTTGAATCTTGGATTCGCTAAACTCATCGACTTTTGATCCTCCCTCTCTTGTTTCCACACCTTAACACTTTCTGAAGCCAAATAAAGCCCAGTCTTTTCTGCCTGTCTACGCCCTAACTCCGTCAACATCGGATCTGGGACTCTGTCTTCATTGTACCTCTCTCCTAAATCTGCTGAATCATTATTATTTGTTGCATTGTTTGCCGACTCTGCATGCCTGATAAAAAACCACATTTCTCTTATTCTCCGCTTCTTTTCATACTTTAAATTTCCTGATCAAAAGTTTTGGCGCCAATTCATGCATGTTATATCAATCAAATCTATTAATATTTTCTACATGCAAATTCTACTCCAAGCTAAGTCCCTTTTCCATCTAACAATCATTATATACTAAAATATAGATTTTCACTGCTAACGCTACTTTTTGCTCTTTTAAATACTACAATTTAATCTACTATATACTGTGAACCCTCCAAACCTCCTATCCTTCCTCCCAAAACCCTAGAAACATCATTGCTCAGATCCTCAAACACTCCCAAGATTCCCCAATGCCAATCTTCTTCCCTATTCATAATCTTCCTTCCGTGCAAATCCTTTAATCATCTTCTTGTGATATCCTCGAATTTATGTCTACCACACTTTAAATCGTTTTGGCGGGAAAGTCTGCCAACATGTTAAAAGCTTTTAATTTATGAATAAAAGTAAATTTGATATATAGAAGAGGCTGAATCACCTTTTTGAAAATTGGGAAAAGATGGATCTCCAGTTAGAAGAAAAGGGAGTTCTAGAGAGCAGAAGTTTGGTTTGGGTAAAGCACCCAAAGTTGGCTTGGGCTCCAGCCACTATTTTAAGAAGAGAGGAAGAAGGCTTTGTGGCTAGAGTTGAGGATGGCTTGGAAGTGAAGATTACTAGTGAGCATGCTGAGAAGCATTCTGTTCATAAGTCCAGTTTATCTGGAATACCTAATCTTCTGGTTTTGGGTGATTATTGTGAAGGAGCTCTGTTACATAATGTAAGAACAAGATATTACCAGGATAATATATATACTTGTATAGGGAATCTTATATTAATCAGTATTAATCCATATAAGGTTATCCCAGAGCTTTATGGTAGGAATCAGTTTAATTTATACAGAAACGGTTTGGAATCAATCAACTCTACGACTTCTAACCATAAATCTGACGAAAGTAAAGGTGACCAATACACTGGACTGCCTCCTCATATATTTAAGATGGCTCAGAATTCCTATGACTCCTTGTTTAAAGATAAAAAGAGTCAGAGCATCATAATTACTGGAGAAAGTGGAGCCGGGAAAACAGAAGCAACAAAGATCATTCTTTGTTATTTGGCAAATATACAAAAGTCTACATCTTGTGACTTTACTGGCGGTCGTTCCATATCTACTCTAAGTCCTTTAATTTACTCACCTAGTACAAGTCCTGTGAACTCTGTGCCTTCGAAGACAGATGATTCTTCAATAGAGAATCTGGTACTAAGGAGCAATCCAATCCTGGAAGCTTTTGGGAATGCAAAAACAATAAGAAACGACAACTCATCTAGGTTTGGAAAGTTCATTGAGATCTACTTTGATGCTACTGGGAAGTTGAGAGGAGCTTCGATTTCCAACTATCTTTTGGAGAAATGTAGGCTTACAAATCAGCAGGAGGGTGAAAGGAACTACCATATATTCTACTGTCTTGCAGCAGGCCTATCCAAAGGAATCTTCCCTGAATCAATTTCAAAAGAGCTTAATATTCACTTTCAGGAGGATTTCGGAATTATTAGAGAGAGCATCGAGATCCAAGGAAGAGATGATTGCGCTGAAATGAAGGAGGTTTTGGAATGTTTAAAGTGTATTGGACTTTGTGAGTCTGAGATCTTTGAGATCTTGAGAGTATGTGCCGGTATACTACATCTTTGTAACTTTGACTTTATTCAAGAAACTGCAAGTGATGCTCCAAAAGTACACAATAACCAGATGGATTCTTTTAATTTAGCCTCTAAATTACTTAAGTTAGATCCAAATGAACTCTTAAACGTATTCCAATGGAAGAAGCTAAAAGATCCCGAGACTGGAAGAATCATTAGGATGCCAGTTTCTCTAGAAGCAGCTTTTCAGACAAGAGATTCAATGGCAAAGGCGATTTATTCCAAACTATTTGATTGGCTAGTTTTCAGAATTAACAAGTCTATGACTAATGGATTGATTAATAATAGTGGAAGTGCCGGACAAGATCATTTCTCTAAGAAGACTTTTTCCGGAAGATCTATTGGTCTTTTAGATATCTATGGGTTTGAAGTATTTGACTGTAACTCATTTGAGCAGTTTTGCATTAACTTTAGTAACGAGAAACTGCAGCAACAGTTTAATCATCAGATGTTCCAAGAGGAACAACAAGTTTACGAAGGAGAGGGTATCGATTGGACAAGAATCGACTTTATTGATAATAAGGTAATCATTGATTCTCTTGAAAAGAAGCCAAATGGTATTTTCCCACTCTTAGATTCGGAATGTTTAATGCCTCAAGGGTCGGACTCATCATTTTTAAATAAGATCCTGAAGTTTTCAGGGGATTCAAATAAGACTCATAACAACAACCAGGTTGTTTATAAACCCAGTAAGATGTCAAATAGCAGCTTTGCTGTATCGCATTATGCTGGACCGGTGATTTACGATACCAAAGGATTCTTAGAGAAAAACAGAGATCAGCTACATTCAGATGTCACGGATCTTTTGAAGTCTTCAGAATCGTGTCTAATTATCGAATTATTTGATTCCAGGCCAATTAGTGATAATTCGGTAAAAAGATCTTCAATTTCAAGATCCGGCACCGGTATAAAACTAGGTGAAGATCATTTATTAAATGCTAATAAAAATACAGTTAATCGGCCAAAAGGAATTCTAGTTACAGTTAGCGGTGCTTTTAGAGATCAGCTTAATGGACTGATTGAGACTTTGAATAGTACATCTCCCAGTTATATTAGATGTATAAAGCCAAATAGTAGAAAGGCAGTGCATGAGTTTGACAGCTTGGATGTATTACGTCAGCTAAGATGTGCAGGTATGCTTGAGAGCATTAGGATTCGGAGATCTGGATACAGCGTAAGGAGAAAGCTTAAGGACTTTTATAACAGATATAAGATCCTTTATCCTTCTTTTGAGTCCCATGACTTTACTGGAGCCAAGAATTACTCTTTGATTTGCAAGAAGATCTTAGAGAAGTTTCAAAGCGATCTTCAAGAGGGTCTGGATGAAGAGGAAAAAAAGAAATGGGACTACTCTTGGCAGATCGGAAAGACTCAAGTTTTTGTTAAGGACTCTCTCCAAACTCAACTAGAACGTTGTGTATCTGAGGCTTGCCACAAATATTGTACATGTATTTCAGCGACTTGGAAAATGTACAAGGCAAAGAAGGAGTATAAGCAAATTAGAAAAGCCTCAGTTAGCATCCAATCAAGTTGGAGGTCATTCCAGATTAGGAAGTCTTTCTTGGAAATATTAGTATCTAGAGTTGATGCTGCTAAGGTAATTCAAAGGAGGTATAGAGACCATCTGAGAATAAAAGAAGAAATTAAACCTGAAGAAACCAGAAATACACCAGAATTTAACACGGTACCTAAAGATATTAGTCATGATCAAAAGGTATCGAAGCTATTGGATAGAATGGAAAATAATGAAAATCAAGATAATGGTCAGAACTTATCTTCAAAATCGGTTCCAACGAATGTTTCAAGACTTTGGGAGATTTTGGATTCTTTACAGACAAATAGTGACAAAACCAGACAAGATTTAGACCAGAATAAGGAGGTGGTAGAGAGGAAGGATGAGGAGATTGCGAATTCAAAAATAGAAATAGGGTCCTTAAAGGATAAGATAGCTTTATATGAAGGCCAAATTAGCTCTTTAGAGTCCAAGATTAAGTTAATGGAATCTGAGCATAAGAGGATCATAAGTGATTTGGAGTATAAGATGGAGATTTCAAAGATTTCTATGGAGACTGAGACTAGTAGGATCTCAGAATCTTACGAATCTCAGAAATCCGATCTCAATAGCAAAATCTTGGTCTTGGAGCAGAAAATCGAGGTAGAAAAGAACCGAGTGCTATATTTGGAAAGACTTTTGGAACAGTCTGACAAGGATTTGTCAGCTCTTAGGAAGCAGTTTTCTGCAGAAATTGAGGATAGGCAACATGAGAGAGAATATTGTATGAAAGAGACAGAAAGGTATCGTGAAACACAAGTCAAACTTCAAAGTCAGCTTTCCATGCTGGAGCAGTCCAGATCGGCAGCATTAAAAAGCGTGGAAGATTTGAATAAGTACAAAACCAGAGCTCAAGAGTTCGAGAAGGAGAATTCTGCTCTAATACAGGAGCTCAATGAAAAAAATGACCGAATTTCCCAGCTGGAGGCAGCAAATCAACAGCTAAAGTTATCAAAGCAGTTGAGATCCCAAAAGCTTGATCACAGCTACTCAACCATAATGAGTAGGTCTGATATCTCTACGTGCGAAGATGCTGTTTCTTTAAGCGGAAGTGGAACTCCAAATTACTATCATATTCATCCATCTTCTCAAAAGTCTTCAGCAAACTCGTTAAGATTAACAGAGCTGGAAGGCCAATATTCTGAACTTCTCGATATCAATAACCAATTGAGAGAAAACGTTGATATCTTAGAGGACGACAAGGCAACCCTGCAAAAGAGGATTCTTGAACTTTTCGTTGAGAGAAGAGCGCTTATGGACGAAAATAAGTCTCTAAATGTTAGATTCCGTCAGAAATCTGCCCAAGTTGATGCTCTTAAATCCACTTTAACAGAACTCAGAAATACCGCTGAAAACAGTCTAAACGAGATCAGGAGTGAATGGGAAAGCTGCGTTCAGAGACTAGAAGCTACTCAATATGCTTTAATGGAATCTAGCAAAGAATTAGAGGTGGTTCGATCAGAAAGAGACGAGCTTCTTGCATGTCTAGATGATGTGCAACATTTTACTGAGGCTACGATGAAAAGAAGACAAAGATCTCTAACTTCTTGCATCACAGCCAATGATCCCAGCCATACTGCTGCTGATTCTTCTGAAATACCAAGCTACATTCCTTACGAAAATAATATCGACTCCTCCAACCTCAACATCATGAATGCTCACTCTCCAACTGTTAATTCCTATAGAAGAAAACACGATAAAAATACGGAGAATTAATGCTTTTTTCTCTAAAATCTAAGTTGTGTCTGCATGCATGCATCTCGTGGAGACGAGACGAGACGAGCATTGATGCTATATCCGTGCTTGCTTCGAAGTTGAAATTTTAACTTTGGGGTTTAATATTCTGAAAACTGTAATCTTAAAATGACGATGATAATATTAATGTTAGAAACAGACACACTTTTAGTATTTTGTTAGGAATGAATTAGTAGAAAAACTTAGCTTCGATACCTTAAACTACTTATATATATATGTACTTTCATGCGCGCCACAAATGAATCTCTTCAATATACTTTTTCATTTTTGCAAAAAAAAAGCAACCCCAGTTCAAAAATTAAGAGAGAAAAAATCCATTCTTTTCCCATCTTCCTACCTTCCCCGTTAGACTTCCTATTGTTTATTGCTTCTACCACCGTGCCATTTTTTCCAAAGGGCCCGCCTATCCAAACTAACCAATCCCCACACATAATCTAAAAAGTGGGTGGGGGTTGGCGGCAAACTACCGGCACCCGCATAGTAATTAATTTTTCTCTATCCCACAAAAGTTAAATTGGTAAAAAATTGAAAGAGGGATATAGAGGAGAGGAGGGCGGTAAAAGGGGAAGAAGAGTTAAAGAGGAAAAAAAAATAAATAATGCAATAAGAGGTTTGAATCCCAGAAAAAGAGTGAAAGGAAGAAATAAAAGGGGAAATAAGGAAAAATGGCAGTGAAGCCGCAGATTAAGACAGAGAAAGATGGAGGGAAGGGTGAGGAAGATCAGTCTCGTCCTCTTGATCAGGTTGATATAGATATAATGAGAAAGTATGGAATGGGACCGTATGTGTCAAAAATTAAGCAAGTGGAGACTGAGGTCAAAGATTTAATGTCAGCTATTTCAAAACTGAATAGTATAAGAGAGTCAGATACTGGTTTGGCTCCCCCATCTCAATGGGATTTGGCAGCTGATAGACAAAATATGCAAATGGAGCAGCCTCTACAAGTTGCAAGATGCACAAAGATTATAGATGCTGGCACAGAGGAGGCAAAGTATATGATTAACATTAAACAAATGGCCAAGTACGTAGTTGGATTAGGAGATAAAGTTGCTCCGACTGATATAGAGGAAGGGATGAGAGTAGGTGTAGATCGAACTAAGTATAAGATCCAGATACCTTTACCACCAAAAATAGACCCTTCAGTTGCAATGATGACTGTGGAAGATAAGCCTGACGTTACCTATAATGACATAGGAGGAGCAAAGGAGCAGTTGGAACGTCTAAGGGAAGTTGTAGAGATGCCTCTATTACATCCCGAGAGATTTGTACAACTGGGCATTGACCCGCCAAAGGGAGTATTATTGTACGGTCCTCCTGGTACTGGAAAGACTCTAACAGCAAGAGCTGTAGCAAACAGAACTGATGCATGCTTCATATGTGTTATTGGCTCTGAACTAGTGCAAAAATATGTCGGAGAAGGAGCAAGAATGGTCAGAGAACTCTTTAAATTAGCAAGGAGTAAGAAGGCTTGTATATTATTTATAGATGAAGTAGACGCAATAGGAGGAGCAAGAGGAGATGAAAGTGCCCATGGAGATCACGAGGTTCAGAGAACTATGCTTGAAATTGTTAATCAGCTAGATGGATTTGATGCCAGAGGTAATATAAAGGTCCTTATGGCAACTAATAGGCCAGATACTCTAGATCCTGCTCTCCTAAGACCTGGAAGATTGGATAGAAAGGTTGAATTCGGGCTTCCAGACCTGGAGGGCAGGACTCAGATCTTCAGAATTCACGCCAAAGTAATGAGCATGGAAAGGGATATTAGATTTGAGCTCCTTTCCAGGCTTTGTCCAAACTGTACAGGAGCTGATATAAGATCAGTCTGTACTGAAGCTGGGATGTTTGCGATCAGAGCAAGAAGGAAAAGCATCAGCGAAAAGGATCTTTTGGACGCTATTAACAAAGTTGTTAAAGGTTATAAGAAGTTCTCTGCTACAGCAAAGTATATGGTTTACAACTAAAGACAAGTGTGATAAGTAAATATCAAAAGGAGAACATAAGAAAAACTTAAATATAACAATATAACCTTCTTCTAGTAAATATTCATTGAATTGTACCCATAATACTCATTCTTGAGATTCTGGTATTCATACCAAGTATCCTCCTCAAAGTCTTTTTCGGCTCTTAACTTTCTATATCTCTGAGCATATGCAATAAAAGCTACCAGCAATAGAAATATTCCTCCCAAAGCTATAGCGAAGGAGATACTTGGCTGAGGAACTGGATAATATCCAACACTGTTTATTATGCCAAATGCCTCGTTCATCAAGAATACATATAGACATATTGTTAATGAACATATCAAAAATGCAGCGAAACTGAAGGCTGTGGATAACCTCAAACTTGAAATGTTACTTCTTAGTGAACAAATCATTGCTCCTGTTAACATTCCGCATGTTATTGCTAGAACTATAGCTGTTGCATATGAGATATTCTTCACGATTCTGTATGCATCACACTTGTGTGAATACCAAATGCATAATGGTGATGTACAAGTCAAACCAAGTGCAAGCTTTGCTGCTGTCATACATGCAATTTCCCAAACTTCATTATGTGATTGTGTCCTCCTACCTATTACTGTTAAGAGTCCCCAATAGCGTGGGTAGGGATAAAACCCCTTGCCTGCTGCATTATAAAGCCACGAAGATAAAAATATACTCATCATTAAAAGTACCATAGATCCAACACTAGCTGATAGTGCTGCTACATTTAAGTCAAATTTTGTCTTTTTTTTTGCCATCTTGAATCACTCCTTTTCTTACTCAACATAGCCATAGGGATGCACTAATTCACCGACATTCTGGCGGGCTTTTTCTATTATAGTTAATATCACACAACCAATCAAATAAATAGCAATAATTTTTGTGTGGCTGTGGAAAAAGTAAAAAGTGAACGTGTGAAATGGGTTTCTTAAATGAAATCTAATTATTTGGTGTTAGTGGAATTGGCATTATGAATGAATATTCTGTTTTATATGTTCCATAGCATTGGTGATGTATAATAAAATGATATTAATAGTAAATACCAACTCTCAGATATGGGATGTTTGGCTCTATTAAGTTGTCTGAGAAGTCTCTGTAGTGAATAAATGCAAAATACTTGGCCTATCTAAGATTATTTAGAAATATGGGCCTAGAATCTTAGATTTCGAATTATTTTGATTAGTAGACATTTAGATCTAGCATTTAATTATTAGTTGTGAAATAGAATTGCATTTGAGTATATTCCAAGCATTAATATATAGGATTTGCCTCATGTTTAAAAAATGAAAGTATTTGAATAATTGTAGTTCTTGTAATAGTCTCTGAAAAGTATCAAAAGATAGAAAGGGGAAATGGGCTTTGTTCATGATTAACCATCCAGAATTTTGAGAAATAGTCCACGTAAAAATGATTCTGCCTCAGTATCGAAAATTTGAATCAGAATATTAATGGTTTCCTGAACCAAATTCTTTGAAGAAAACTTTTCAACGATAAAATTAGTAATAGTATCCAAAGCATTTTGATCAGATTCACCAATAATACGTTTCATCTCAAGTTCAACATATTCTTTGTAATTCTCAAATTGAATGGATTTTAATATATTTTTCCAGTTTTCTGCAGAAAATACCTCTTCCTTGTTGTCAACCAAATGATTAAAATCCTTCATCAGATTAAGAGAAGAAGAGAGCGTTGAATGATTGGTACTTCCATCAGTACTATTGATATTTTCAAGACTTTCAATAGGGTTTTCAAATTGATTTTTCTTAAACTGGGGTAAATTAATAGAAATCTTGCCTAAAATACTATCATTGGTAATAGTATTTTTTTGGGTTTTAGTATCTGGGAGATTTATTTCTTTTTCACTGAATCTACTAGGACTTTGAAGATTATCAAAAAATTTTTGAGGTTTGTTGTCACTGAATACAACAGAATCAGTCCCATTCCTTGAGGTGACGTAGCCTTCACGACCAGAAATCTCTAAGTCAGGATTTAAATTAGAATTAGAATGATCCAAAAGGTTAGACTCAATCAATTTTTTATCAGACTGAATAATCTCAGAAATAATATCAAAAGTTTTCTTATTCGAGGATGAAATGAACTTAAAGTTATGATAGGATTCCTGTAAGGTATCAAGCAAATACCTTAATGTTAAATCATTAGAAATGTCCATCTTTTCTGGAAACAGCTTGACAATTTCATAAAGTTCGTCATCTAACTCTTGTAGCTTTCTCTCAAACTCTCTATTATCTTCCTCAAATCTCTTGATTCTTGATTTCTCTTTTGGGTTCTGTGGAAACTCAATAAACACTCCGCCCTTATGTATCTGTGAACTGGGCCCTGACTCATAAAAATTAGAATATGAAGCTCTCTTACTTACCGTTTCTAAATCATCATTATTTGAACTTTTATTACAAGGCTCTGTAGAAATTTGTTTTTGTTCTGAACTCAATTCAAATGTCATCCCCGCCAACAAACGCTGAATTGATATTCTCAGTTTTGAATCTGAAGCTGAAAGCTCGTTCAGTATTGTTTCAATTGTGCAATCTCCTCCTCTGCGCTTAAGCATTTCATTAATTCGGTTACTTTGCCACTTTGCCATTTCTTTATCAATCCCATGCTGGTACTTTACCAACAACTGCCCCCCTGAAATCTTTACTCCATTCAAAACATTAACTGCATTTATCACACCTTCTGGAGAATCAAACTCACATAAACCAAAAGAAGATAGCTTCTTTGTTGTTGGATCCTCCTGACGGCTCCATCTTAAAATCGTACCACATTCACTTAGCAACTTTCGAATGTGCGTATTTGTGACCTGCGCCGGAATCCTCCCAACATACACTGTTGTCATTCCCGGGACCGCATTTAAGTCGACTCCCATCTCTTTTGACTTTGAACTTATATTTGACCATTTTGAATTCTGAAAAGCTATTGATTGACTCTTTATTACCCCTCTTCCCTGGTTTGACAGCCCTAATCCATGATAACGTGTTTTTGTTGTTTCATCCTTCTTATTTGGATTCTGGTATGACATTTATTTTTTCTTCTAGCTTCTCCTTTGAAGTGATATCAGTAGCATCTAGTATAGGTACTAAAACTTTGTTATTTTCCTTGTTACTTTTCCTTGACCTAGAGTTGAAAACTTTCGGATATTAATTTTCAAAGTCAATTCTACCCTTTGAATCTATTTATTTCCCAAAAAATACCAAATTGTATCAATTAATTCAACTTTTTCATTAAAAAATAGTTCATATATAATTTAACTTATTACTGAAAACACATTGACATTTTTTGTTCTACCGCCAAATGCTCATTAGTATTAGATAACTATTAAAATACATACTCCAAGTAGTTAAATTATTGGCTTTTTGCCCATCGCAAAAATTATATTTCCAAAAAATTATCCACTTCTGCTAATCCAGTAGTTTTATTTCATTTCATTATTTCCTCATTTGTATTTTTTTCTCTTTTTTTGTTTTACTTTACAATTTTTTTCTTCTTTCATCCTCATTTAAAATACAAACATAAATATTTTTGGAAATTTCAAAAATTTGTTTTTTTCCACATAATTACGTAATTGTTACTGCATGCAAACACCGGTATGATGGCAATTACTTTAACAAAAATACTTTTACTATTTGCATGTATTACCGGTATTAACTGGAAGAAAAATCGCATTTAATTCGAACATTTTCTTGAATATTTTATGATCATGCAGGTTCGATTCTCGTAACGCCTAAATTTTATTATTTTTGAGTGGATGAGGGGCCACACAGTAAAATTTTGCCCTCTTAATTATTTGCTTGTTTACATGTTATATTCAGGAGAGTAGAAGTCGAACAAAAAAACAATCAAAATAAAAATTGGCTCATTAGTAACTTTAATGGAGCAAATATGAATCATGTAACTACCTTCTTGGAGCGAATGGATGACCTTTCTAGAAAGAATTACATAGAAAGAAATGGAAAAGGGAAATTATTCAATTTGCTTAGAAAAACTGCCACCCAGGTTTCTTTAAAAAATCAACTCCTATATACAGACTATAAAACAGGGAGAACTTTGACCTTCTTTGAGGAGCTTAATAGAAGCTTTCCCATTATCTGCCTCGTGCTATTCGAAAGAAGAGTAAGGTCAAAATCAGACGGAATTGTTGTTAGATATAAAGAGTTTAGAAGATGCAGAGATCATTGTCCTGAGATTTTTAGACAATTCCTAACCCCATCAATGTATGCAAAAATGTTCAAAGATTGTTATGGGTTTGTTTCTCCAACGAAATTCATTAACACATGTTTGAAAATACTTTATACTTTCCAAATCAGATCAGAACTGGGATATATTAATCCCATGGAAGAAGTTATCACATACTACGACTTTTTATATTGGATAAAAAACTCTATTAGAGAAAATTCTGAGACAAAACTAGGTCTAGTAAAACAAATTTCTATGAATCATCCCAATTTTGAAAACTTCTATGCTAATTATGTGATAGAGAGGATAATTTTTTTTTCTGGGTCAAAGAATAGTATAATAAGAATTCAAGATCTAATTTCTTCCGACCAATTTGCAAAGTTCTTAGAATTACGGCTTATTGATTCCCCAGAATCTGAAAACCCATTTAATCCTCAGCTAATTTTTCAACTATTTGAATGGTTTGAGTACAGAACCCAATCAATTGTAACAGAACAAAACGGTTGTTTAACTACTGAAGACAGTGAAAACCTGAATCTATCAATTGGGAACTTTGAGTATAAGCTATTTCTACCAGAAACGCTTCAACAATTACTAATGGATTTTGAATACATTATTCCCAAATTTGTAATTTATAGAATTTTTGAGGTCCATTCGGAAAACTGTAAGTTTATAACTGATTCTAATGGGCAAACAAGAACTGCTCTAGACATTAAGACAGTTTTTAAAGTATTGTTTTCCTTGGAATTCAGAGAATCCCCACAATCAATCAATTGGTTTTGGAATATTCTAGATCTTAATGATACAGGATATATTGATCAATCAGTGATTAGTTGTTTCTGGAAGAATATGGTTACAAGCATCGAACAAATCTACTCAATTGAAGCTCTACCTCTTTTTGAACATATAAGTGATGAAATTTTTGATATGATTTGTCCAGGAGAATTTGAAGGTAAAATTTACAAAAAAGCCTTTAAAGACTCTCCTATGGCTTCAATAGTAATTTCCTATCTCTGCGACCCAAAAGCTTTCATTGCAATTGAAATGAGAGAAGAAATCATTGCTCAAAATGCTTCCAAAAGTTTGGAAAGCAGTCAATCTAGCCTTGATCTCGAAAAACCTTTATCGAACTCTGACTCAAAGTCAGAAACTACAGATTGCTCGGAAGAAAACAGTAGTGATTCTTAGTTTTTTTCATCCCCACCCTTTATAATTAGCACAAATCGTCCATTAAACCATTCATATTCCAAATATTTATTGGGTACTACAGTAGCAATAAATTAGATAACATAATCACGAATATTATTTAGTCAATATAAAAAGAGAAAGAATTTCAAGTACTATAGTACTTTCTTGATACATTATGAAAATCATACTTTAACCTTACCTAAATGTTGAGGGAGCAAAAGGTTGGTACTGACTATTTTGTCTCGGGTCAGAAGAATAGTTATTAAACTGTCTCGCTGTGGAAATTTGTTGTCCCTGGCCCATTTGGTGAGGTAAATTATTAACTTGAGAAAAGTTTGCAATCCTAACATTAACGCTGGGTTGAGGATTGCTCGGTCTAAAATTGGCCTCATAATTGCTAATTCTAATGGCATTAAATGTATTGGCATTAATGCTTGGATTCGCTGAGCAAGTTTGGTGGCAAATGTTAGGCATTTCAACTCTTTGATGATTGCTAGAATTATTTGGAAAGATTACCTGAGACTTAGGAGGAGCGAGCCTATATGTGACTGTATTGGTGGTATGTGGCTCATTATGTATGGGTATAGCGATACCAGAGGTATTATATACACTAGATTCAATATCTTGTGTCTTTTTTGGAGTTTTTGGCCTTACTCCGCTCGATTCAGTTTGTACTTTCTCATTAGTATTAGTAGCCTTATTGCTTGTATGTTCAGTAGGCTCTTCAGCTTCTGCAGATTGCTCCATTTCCTTATACCATTGTGTAATCAAAGGATAAGCCATAATAGCCTGAAAAAGATCATGCAATTTTGGGAATTCTTTGAGTAATTTTTCCGTAGAAACGTCATTCTCATTTAAGAACTTGGAATTTTCCTTGATCAAAATGGAATCATCATAAATAATGCTAAACAAGAAAAGTTCTGAATAGCTTGGACAATTACAAAATTGCCTTGAAACTTCTTTGACTTCTTTTGTAGTGGAATCAAGAGCAATAGCCTCCCCCTTTAATGGAATAAATGGATTTGCTGAAAAATCGACCAAAATAGATTCAACAGATTTAAAAAATTTTCTTCTAGATTTCAGATAATTTTTGTAGTAGTTATCATCGGTAACTGCAGCTCCAGAATTCTTTTTTGTGTCCTCAATGATTTTGTTAATATTTCTATTGAAGTTTGTCACTCTAGAACTGTTCAAATCTGTTTCGGTAACTTCCTCTTTTGTATCTTGGAAAATTTTACTTTCTGAAATCTTCTCAAGTATTGCAAGAAGTAGCTCATTTCTCCACTCAGAAAGAGTTTCTGAAAATATGTCCAAAGCGTAGTCCCTGTATGCATCAATTCCATACTCACCAATCTTTTTGGCAATATATCTCAAAGTAGGAACGGTACCAAATAGGTGAAATTTGTTGTTATGTATGATTAATGGGTAAGAAAATCCAGAATCTTGATCAACTGAGGAAGAATAAACACCAATATTAATGTTCTCATCATTCAATGAAATATTAATAAATGAGTGCTTAATTTGCTTGCAGAGCATAAAAAATCGAATTGCTCCACCAAGTCCTACATACTTTCCGAGGTCGTAATAATGAGCAACAACGCTGCCAATATCAGTAATAGAAACAATCTGCTTCATTCCAGAAATTGAAGTGTATGCTGCAGTTGTAAAGTTTGGGATACTTGGAGAAAAATGGGAATAATCCATTGGATTTACAAAGTTATTTCCTCTTTGATAAATATCTTTCGGAGAAACTCCATGTAAATTTTGATATGAAATAAACCTGTTTCCGCCGCCCTGTCCAGCCCAATACTGAGTATCATTGCCCTGACTAGGCATGTTTGTTTCTCCTGTCATATTTTCCCTCTGGTTTCTTCCGATATTCAAAAAGTTTGCCAGCCCTGAAGTCCAGGAATTTATTGTATTGTTCATTTTCTCCCCTTGTAATAATTTTTAACGATTCTAACCAGTGTTTTATAGTTTTTTGAACTCAAAAAATCCGAAATCTATACAAGTACATGGGTATCACATCCCCTATAATTATTACTTTAATGTTAATTTCTGTTT
Organism: Cryptosporidium sp. chipmunk genotype I; assembly: GCF_004936735.1. NCBI lineage: Eukaryota > Apicomplexa > Conoidasida > Eucoccidiorida > Cryptosporidiidae > Cryptosporidium > Cryptosporidium sp. chipmunk genotype I. The sequence continues at coordinate 57,633 of NW_027125616.1, forward strand.
GAGCGCGTTTAGTGTGGATTGTAATGAGATCTTTAATTAATCAATTCAAAAAATTATATATTATTTTGATTGCACCCCTCCTTGTTCTGGATAAAAACTTGCCTATAATATTTAGAATTTGCTATATAAAACTATTATCTTCCTCAAATTTCCACACCAATATCAACTTTTTTCCTTTATTTTTTTTATTTATTTATTTAATTCAACTTGTTAAATTTTAATCAAAAAAAAAAAAATAATTTTTCAACTGGACGATTTCTCTTAAAACTTTAAATAATCTCCATTACTAATCGCCGGTATAGAAAAATTAATTTACCCACATTTACACGTATGCAACTGACATACATGCAATGACGGTGCAAGTTCATGTGGACAGATTATTTATTTAAAAAAAAAGCTTTGGTTAAAAAACCTGAAAGTTAATATAATTGTTATCTATTACTTATTTTTAATAATTTTCAATTTAAGTAAAAAATTTTTATAAGGTTTTTTTTTAAATATAATTCATAAGGTATACCTCGTAAATGATTATCGAAAAAAATGCGGGAAAGCTGCTTATTATTGAAATGTCCAAATGTTAATAGTCAAATTGGAATTGGACCTGAAATTAATAATACTAAAAAAAATAAAGCCAAGTTGGGATTAAATTAAATTTATCGCAAATACTGCAAAAATTAATAAACAACTAAAACTTAATAGAACTTAAGATAAAAATGTCAGTTGATGAGAAACTATACTATGAGGTACTAGAAAGATTGAGCAAGCTTTCTATTGACTATTTGAAATTCGATCATGATGTTACCCCAAATATGGAATCTATGGGGGAAAAACTTAAAGAGCAGGCAGAAAAGCACAGTATTGACTTTGCAAAAAATCTATTAATAAAATCAAAGGGTAACGAAGGCTTATTTTTTGTTTTGGCTCATCATGAAACCGACACAAAAATGAAGAATCTCGGGCAAATCTTTGGTGTGAGTGGAAATAAGCTTAGATTAGCTGATGAAGATGTTATGACTGAAATACTCAAGGTAAAGAGGGGATGCCTGACTCCTTTATCTTTAATATTTGAAAAATCAGGAGGAATACAAGTTTATTTTGATGAAAGTCTTAAAAATAAGAAGATATTTGTGCATCCCTTGATTAATACTGAAAGCTTTTCAATCCATATTAATGATATTGTAAAATTTGTTGAATCATGTGGAAAGAAAGTTAACTGGTTTTCCGTGGATAATTTCGGCGAAGAGAAGCCAGAAGAATCCAAGGAGAACGAAAATTTGCTCGGAATTACAGCAGACAAAATAGCTTCTTTTGCAGACTGGTATTCCCAAGTTATAATAAAGTCTGAAATGATTGAATACTATGATATCTCTGGGTGTTACATATTACGTCCATGGAGTTACTTTATTTGGGAAACTATTCAAAGCGTTTTCGACCAGAAAATCAAAGAGCAAGATGTACAAAATGCCTATTTCCCAATTTTTGTAACGCAGAAAAAATTAGAAACCGAAAAGGATCATATTGAAGGGTTTTCTCCTGAAGTTGCGTGGGTAACCAAATCAGGAAAATCAGATTTGGTTGAGCCAATAGCTATCCGTCCAACCTCTGAAACAATTATCTATCCATACTTTGCGAAATGGATTAGATCACATAGGGACTTGCCACTTAAAATCAATCAATGGACTTCCATTGTAAGATGGGAATTCAAGCATCCAACTCCGTTCATTAGAACACGCGAATTCTTATGGCAAGAAGGTCATACAGCTCATTCCACTAGGAAAGAGGCTATGGAAATGGTTGATATTATTTTAGATGAATATGCATCTATTTATGAAGACATTCTAGCAACTCCTGTAGTTAAAGGTACCAAATCTGAGTGCGAAAAATTCCCTGGTGGTGATATAACCAAATCAATTGAAGGCTTCATTCCAGAAATTGGTCGTGCTGTTCAGGCTGCAACTTCGCATTTACTTGGCCAGAACTTTAGTAAAATGTTTGATGTCGAATTCGAAGATGAAAAAGGCAACAAAGAATATGCACATCAGACTTCTTGGGGTTTGACCACAAGAGCTATTGGTGTTATGATTATGACTCATGGAGATAATAAAGGTTTAGTCTTGCCACCTAAGGTTGCTCCTGTACAAGTTATTATTATTCCTATCATTTTCAAAACTGTTATCACTGAGGAGCAGAAAAAAATCTGTAATGAAGTAGAGAGTGTTTTGAAGAAGGCTGGAATTAGAGTAAAGATTGATGATAGATCTAACTATACTCCTGGCTGGAAATATAACCATTGGGAAGTTAAAGGTGTATGTTTGAGATTTGAAGTTGGACCACGCGATATTGAAAAGAGGAGTGTTCGTGTTGTTGTTAGAGATAATATGGAGAAAATGGATATTCCAATTTCCGAATTAGAGTCAAAGATACCAAAGTTGTTGGATGAATTCCAAAGTAGACTGTTTTCAAAAGCTAAGCAAAAACAACAGGAATCCATTGTAAAGGTTGATACATTTGACAAAGTTATGGATACGCTGAACCAAAGGAAGATGGTTTTAGCTCCTTGGTGCGAGGAAGTTTCATGTGAGGAGGAAATTAAAGAGGAAACTGCAAGGCTTAGTTTAGAAAATGAAGATAATCAGGCCATGACTGGTGCAATGAAGTCCTTGTGTATTCCTAAGGATCAAACATATAAATTAGAAGAGGGAAAAACTAAGTGCTTCTTCTGTGATAAGCTTGCAAAGAGATTTACACTATTTGGAAGAAGTTACTAATCTTTTCACTTAATCGTTCAAGATCGTAACTGAAAGTTTAGGAATAAAAACAAAACCATTTCAAATATTACAGCTATTGATCACTCTTGATTTTCAAATATATTATGTATTATAACTAATAAAGTGCTAAGTTTAACTTATCAGATAAAAACATTCTACCAATTCAGATCAAGCCTTTTAATTTGCTCTCCAATAGCATTCACATCTTTTCTAACTTTGGTTCTCCTGTAAAAGATGGGACAGTCTCTTGAAGTGCAAATAATGTCTTGGAAAGCACTTCCTTGGCACCTTTGGCACTGAGTCCAGAGTGAATTATATTCTATTTCTTTTTCTCTGAACTCATGAAGTTTATTAATAAGTACCGAGCATTCCATATTATCTTGTTTAGAGCAGTCTTTACAAAGTGTTCCTTCTTTAATTATTGTCTTACAGTTCATGCACTGAAGGCCCTTCTTTACAAATCCTGCCAAAGCACCTCCTGTAACACTTAATACAGTTACAGATCTTGTATGGCTTCCAGAAAAGAGCTTCTCAGGATCTTTCATTACTCCTTCAAAAACTCGAATTACCGAAGACTTTAACGTATCTACATAATGTTGTGTATCAATTGCAAGGTTCTTTTCGAGCACATATAATGGATCTTCGGCACGGTCATACTGAGGTTGGCCCTTAGCACCTTTAATTACCACATAAGAGACTCTGTCACCAATGTTAGGCGCAGACCCTGGGTCTCTCAATTTGAGCCTTTTTGCTAACTCAACATGAGCGAGCTTTGCAGTATAATCATCTTTGCCAAGACTCTTGCTAACTACTAAAAGAGACAAGTCTATTTTATTCTTAAGTAGGTCTGAAATTACATTTTTGGTATACTGTTTGGCCGCTTCAACATCTTTATCGACTAGAATCTTTTTTAAGACAGTGTCAACCACTTTTTGTACAAGAAGACAATTATCTCTTCTAACTGTCTCAATTCCCTTACAATCAATTCTCTCATGGAATTGTGGGTTCTTGAAAAGCACTCCAGCATATCTTTTTTTATTCATCAATAGAAATGGACAATATACCTTTTCAAATTCCAATTTAATTGGTGGTATAAAGAGTTTACTGATTGAAGTTGCAGCTTCTAGACCAAGCTTCATCGCCTCTTCGATATCTGAGACTCCGAACTGGATCATCACAGAATCTGTATCGCCATAAACTACTTTGGCATCGGCAGAATAACCATTTTCTTTTCTGTAAATCTTCTCAACTTCATTCTTAGTAATATCAATCATTGCTCTACCATATGAAGTAATACTTGTTGAAAGCTCTAAGCATGGAAGTTGACCTCCCGCCACTGCACCAGTGTATCCATAAACGCTATTTGCTGAAGTCTTTAAAGCAAGTTGTCTGCCATCCAAAATAGAGATTAATGTTGGATCAGTCGTCTCTGCCATTTCCTTTTTGGCTTTCTTTCTTGCAGCTATAAGTTCTTCAACAATTAATGGAAGAATACCCTTTCTGACTGAAGATAAGACAAAAGAATGACCGGTTGGAGAGGTCTTTCTTAACTCTTCTGGTACATTCTTAACATAACTTGGAGGAATTAATGTAGAATAGCAAATATTGTGAGCAATCATAATTGAAGGATACAAGGAAGCAAAATCCAAAGTAGAAATTGGGTCCTTATAAAATCCCTTTAAAGGCTCTAATACTGTTGCTCCTTCAAATTGGTTCTCCCCATCAGACTGATTCTTTACTGTTGGCATAAGAAAGTTTGTAGACTTACATTTCCTCAAAATTTGGCTTGTAACTTTAATCTGTTGGCCTCTACTAAGCAAAATATCTATTGTGGTACCAGTTACTCTCGCCATTTCTATAATATTTGGGAACAATTTTAAATGTTTCATAAGTCTTAATGGAAGTAGGGAATCTTTTAGACAATATATTGCAATTCTTTTTCTTGTCTCAGGATTTCCATCTTGCAGACCTCTTATCATGGAGTAATGGACATCTTCTTTTTGTTCTTTTAAAAAGGTTGTGGAAACATAATTCAAAGAATAGCTCTTTAATTTGTGTTCTCTACGAATCGTCTCCAAAATATCCCAAAGAATCCTTCCTTCAGTATTAATCAGTTTACTCTCGTGGGTTCCAAAAGCCCTGGATGAAAATCTGGTATCTTTACTCGTTACTTTGGTATTAACTAGTCTTGTAAAAAAGAAGAAATCATTCAACTGAAATAACTTGGCTCTTTCTAAAAGGTAATACATATCAAAATTGATGCAATTGTAACCTGTCATAACATCGGGATCCACCGCCACCAGAAAATCCTTCCATGCTAACAACATATCTTTTTCAGACTCAAACCAAAATACAAAAGCTTCAGCCACTGATGCACACTCTTTAAGCGTGAATATTACATTACAAATGGATTCTGGGCTATCTAAAAGTGTTACTACTGAAGATATTTGGATAACAGAATCTTTATGTGGTTCTGGAAATCCTACCCCAGATTCTGTAATACACTCAATATCAAAAGAAAGGATTCTAACGGGTGGTAGTGATGCCCATTTTCCTGAGCTCCCAAGCACTACCAAATCGTTATAAAAAAGATCAATTTCTATTTGGCATGAGCTAATTTTCTGATAAGGGCTTGAACTTACAAAACCTGCATCCTTATATTCAAATTCTTGTCCTCCAAGTCTAATATATGATTTTTGTCTCGGAATAGATACCCATGATCCGGTACTCAAATCTCCATCAATTAAATATCTTAGAATAAAAGGGATATTGGCTTCGTAGGCCTGAGGAATACAATCCAGGTTTCCATTTTCTATCATAGATCTGCAAGTGGGGACTAAGTTTGGGAGTTGTAGAGTGATCTTGTAGAATTTGGAATCTTCTATTTCTGATTTACCTTTGTAATGCATTATTGATTCTTTTTTCACAACTTGGATACTAAGGACTTTATTCTTCCCTTCTGCTGTTGAACTTAGGCCGCTTTCTATTTGACCTTTGATCTTTTCTGGATTAGGAGGTGTGCTTTTAGGCACCTCACAGTAGAGATACGGAAAGAAGCCGTGAATATGTATTAAAACTGTTATTCCGCTTTGAGTTGACCCAAATAATTGTATTATTGGTGTCTCAATGTTATCCTGACTTGTTTTATTAGAAAATACACCATAAGAGCTTGAATTATACTTTTCATAAAATTCAGATGATGGATTCTGTGAAGGAAACCTCCCAGTTGAAAACCTGGCATCCAATATACAAAAATCCAAACTATCATCTTTTGAAATATTCCCATATTGTGGGTCAAGACTAACTTTACTTCTTCTCCATCTATCTAGACAATTCTCAAAAAGCTTTCGCGAAACTTCTGTGCTTTCTGGAGTAAATCCTACAGTAGAAATGATCTCTTCTTCTTTTTCCAGCATTGTTACTTCTTGATACTCGCTTTACTTTCTTTTTTATCTTGACAAGAGAAACTCATTCAGTTTAAGGCAAGCAGATGGCGCCACCTCCCCACACTAAACTAATTAATTGCCCATTGAAATGAATAAGGTACAAAACAGTCAATTTATGTTTTTGGGTATTTTTACGCCAAAAAAAAGGTTGAGAATATAATTTCTTTTTTCCTTCAACAAATTGGCAAACAATATAACCCAATAAATGGAAGATGAATCTGGATTTCAAGGAAAAGCTCACAAGAGTAGCCTAGAATCAGAATTAGCATGGTACAAGGAAAACTCTGAACAAATAAAAAACGATTTACTTTCTAGATTGAATCGAAGTAAAAGTTCCAGCTCAGAAATATCTTGTGTGCTACAGAATGAAACAAATAATATTGGTAAAATCTTTTTTGGAAAGCCTATTGGAGACTTTTCCTCACTCTCAAATGTAATTCAAAATGTCTCGAAAAAAATTGTTCTCAATAGTGACAACCATGCATGCACACACCTGTATGCAAACACCGGTATTGAAAGTACATACATGGCAGAAAATTCTGATAGTCATGTGGGTAGTCATGTGGACAAAAAGATTAATAAAAATATAAAAGTTGAAGAGTTGGATGAGGATGAAGAGGAAGTTATAGAATTAAAGGTATTAGGTCGAGGATCAGAAAATTTAGTCGAGAGTGCATCAAGTTCGTCTTCGATTAAGGAGAATCTGTATACGATTTTGAATATCCAACAGGATTCTAACTTTTCGTGTATTAAAACAAAGTCCAGAAAGAATGCAACTAAGAAAAGCTCGTCAAACGAGAAAAAGTTATTGAATAACAGGAGGAAAGTTCAAGTCAATGAGAATGACTTTGATTGGGAGAGGGATGATTTTGAATGGTCAGAAGATATGAAAAGGATCAATGAACAAGTTTTTGGTAATGAATCATTTAGGTCGAATCAAAGACAGATAATGAATGCAGTGGTTTCCCAGCGTGACGTTTTTGTCATGATGCCAACAGGAGGTGGAAAGTCACTTTGTTTTCAGCTTCCTGGCCTTTTAAAGTATAATAATCCCGCAAGTGTTACAGTGGTTATCATGCCGTTAGTGGCACTAATGGTCGATCAGATTGAACAGCTAAATATCCTTGGTATTAAATGTGCCGGTTTGAATAGTAATCAGTCGGTAGACGAGGTGAATCATATTACATCATTGTTGAAGAAGGGAGATGCCGAAACATGTCCGACTTTTTTATTTGTGACTCCCGAGAAGCTTAAGCACTCAAAGACTTTGTTTTCCTTGCTAAGGCAAATTAACGATGAATCCAGACTCTTAAGATTTGCGATAGATGAGGCACATTGCGTTTGTCAATGGGGATTTGACTTTAGACCTGACTATATTCAGCTCTGTAAGCTCAGAGAGGAGTTCCCAAACGTCCCAATCATAGCATTAACTGCAACTGCCACCCACAGTATTTTGAACGATGTAACCAAGCAACTAAAGATGCGATCCCCTGTCATTTTTAGTCTTTCTTTTGACAGACCAAATCTGAAATACGAGGTGAGAGCCAAAAGTGGAAGCAAACAAAAGATTCTTATGGAAATCTGTGAGTTGCTCAGGTCTCCGCAGTTTCGCAGATCTACGAGTATTATCTATTGTTTAAGCAGAAATGAGTGCGAAGAAGTCTCCAAATACCTAAACAAAGAAAGAATTTCCGCAACCTTTTACCATGGATCTATGAAGGAAGAAAAGCGAAATTTGGCTCAGAGAAGATGGATGAATGACGAAAAGCAGGTCATGGTAGCAACGATAGCATTTGGAATGGGAATCAACAAAAAAGATGTTAGACTTGTAATTCATCTATCCATGCCAAAATCCTTGGAGAATTATTACCAAGAGAGTGGTAGAGCTGGAAGAGATGGACTGGAGTCTAAATGCATATTATATTACTCTTACAAAGATGTCTCTAGGCTACAAACGTTAGCAGGGGTCAATATTGAAAAACCTTCCAAGAAGTATTATGCTTCCAAGAATAACACTTCAAGCAAGTCCACAATTGATGGACTTTTAGGAATGGTGAAATATTGCGAGGAACAATATGAATGCAGAAGAACAATGATTCTAAGTCACTTCGGAGAAGATTTCAAAGGTAAATGTAAGGTTAAGTGCGATAACTGTATGAGATCTGAATTAGAAAAACCAACTACCGTTGATGTGGAAAGTATTGCTCAACAAGTCTTCCACTCAGTAAGAATGAGCCTTCGAGATCAAGCTAGAGCTACAAAAACATACGGATTTTTAACACTCTCTAGCTTAGCAGAAATCTTGAAAGGTAAAAAGAGGGCAGATAAACCATCAAAAAGCGTTCCAAAAGAATGTATTGGCCTTTTGAAGGATGCGAGTATTTGGAAGCCAGGAAATCTGCAAAGATTCCTACATTTATTTATTGTGAATCAGCTTTTTTCTGAAAACTTGGTTCAACTCAAAAATGGCGTATCGGTCGCTTCACTTAAAATTGACAAACATTCGGAGAATCAAGGTATTCATGAACTCGACTTTTCATGTTTCAAATCCTTCCAGTTAGAGTCCATCCACTCTACGCCAATTCCAGAATCAAATACTATGGATTCCGATCATAATATCAAGTCATCCCTTTCCTCGTACTCTAATAACTACCAATCAATCTCTCCCGATAATAATTGTGGTATTATTCATCTTCAGTCTATCTCTAACAAAATCGAGAGTTTGACTCATGATAAGAATCTCAAGGATTCCAGAAGAAAAAGACAATTCAACGACAAAGGATCCCCCCATTCAATAGCTAAGAAGAAGCAGGCAAATTTGATCTGCAAAGAGCCTAAAAGTGAAAGCGAAAAGCTCAAAGATTTTAGAAACCAACTACTCTTACTTAGAAGAAACTTAGCTGCCGAGTTTGGGATCTCTAATACCAACTCTATTGCATCAAAAGAAGCTATCGACGCTCTTGTTGAGAATCTCCCACTTTCACTGGACGCTCTTAAAACTCTTCCTGGATGGGGCGCAAGGCAAAAACTTGAAAGATTTGGTCTCAGATTCATCTCAAAGGTCAGAGATTTTGTCGACTCTAAATCAACTAGTATGTTCTTTACTGAACAAAATTATACCTGTCCCATTGACCTTATTAATCCTGAAGATCTGGACAAAGAACTAGATCTTATTTGGCAATAAATTATTATTCTTGCATTAGATTTTCCCTATTAAATTCTCTCCATATTAGAAATCTTTTTATCCAGATTATTCTATTCAAATTGGTTCTTCATTGTGATTTGTTCAATGCTATGACAGTTTTGGCGGGAACTGCATGAAGCTTTTGTCCGTAATATGCATGTGCCCATTTGGTGTCGAGACTTTTTATGAGTGGGAGTTTCCGCCTGAATTGTTTCTTAAATGAGGTTTCTGCCCAAATTTGCAGACTCAACAATTTTTTGGGCCTTCATTGCATTTCCAAGCTGCTTATCAGCCGGTGATTTATTAAACAGAATTCCATTGAAAGATACACCGAGCTTGTTGATGAATTGTTCCTGTTGTAAAAAGTTGGTATTTTGAGTTTTGGATCTGCTATGATACTTTGGAGCTGGAGAGAACTCTACTGGAAGGCAGTTCTCTAGCTTGTTTCCTGTGAATGAAATAGTTTCTATCGACCTTCGATGTCTAAAGTTGTATTTAAATTTAGTCTCAAGCTCTATTAAATCTTTATTTGTATTAACTAAATTAGTCTCCTCTTCGCTATTGGTGAAATTCTCATCATTAGAGATTTCAATACTGCTTGAATCGGAATTGCAAAGGCCAGTGTTTGATTTTGAGTTTATTGAAATTGAATTATCATCCATTAAAGTATTTTTGCCAATATTTATTTTTTCTTGGATACTATTTGAGAAATAATGCTTAATTTTTGTCTTGAGGTCATTTGCTGTGCTATTCAGTGAATCTATCTTGTTCAACAGTTCTAATTTATCTTTTTGAAAATGTTTTTCTTGCTTAAAGATTGATATTTCCTTGAATTTATTTCTTGTTTTCTTCCGAAGATTTGAATTCCCTTTCCCTTCTAAAAGTTTACATTTAATGTTAAAATGAGTGCAATTATTGAAAATGAAGTTCAATTTTCTTAGTTCAACTGTATGAAGTCGGACATCCTCCAACTCACAATCATTTTTAAGACTTATTAAAGCAAGAAACATTTTTGAGTAGGAAATCACCATCAATTTGTAATATGCGTCAAGCTTACTTAAATTTGTAATCTTTTGTATTTCGCCACTCATTGTTATTTTAAAAGTATTTGATTCATTTCTCAAACTAATTTCGCTAAATATGTTTCCAAGCTTACTTTCAAGCTTCTCCTCGCATTTTTGTGAGTCTTTTGTACTTTTTCTCTCGTTATTTTTCTTAAGCCTTTGTATAGCTAAATTGTTGTGTTTATAGCCATCAAAAACCATCTTTTGAGGTAACTCCATACTTTTACTTTATTTCTTTACTTTCAACTTAAATTAACACCTAAATATTGAAATCTACATAAATAAGCACAAATATATGAATATATATATTAATCCAATATATATATACATATATATATATATATATATTGGATTAATATATAATTTTAGTATAAAACATTCTTTTTGGCACGGTCTTGGTGAATTCTAGAGCTATTCAAAAGAAGAAAAAGGGATTAAATCTACACAATTTGAATTTGTTTGACAAATTCGAATCCCTATGTGAATTTTAATTTATCTACGGTACTTCCGCCCTGTCATTGATATATGCACCCGAGTGTGCACACAGCCTTGCCTCGTACTTGTACGAAAATAATTTTTAAAGAATAATTAATAAATAAATTGAGTGAAATCTGGCATATTTCAGGCATGTCTACTCATTTATTCAAAATAATCCTTTTTTTTATTAAACTTTTGATTTTCATGCATCATTAATTCTTCTCCCCCACCAAACTAAGCATCTTTTTTTGACTAGATTAATTTTAGTAATTACTTTTATTTTTTTTGTATCCAATAAGGAATAAACTTTTTTAAAGTTAAATGTAGTTTTAAATTATACTTCTAAAGAAACACTTACAAGAACTTAAAACTATTTTATTCATTAATTCAAATTAGTTTTAGTATCTCCTATCTTCTTTATTCATTCGTCTATCACCCTCTCCCCCTCATTTATTTTTATTAATACTTTGACATTTACCGGTGCATGCAATTTTGCTTGCATGAAATTCATGTGGGCAATGCATGAATTTCAGAAAAATATTCAATACCGGTGAAAAATTTAATGTGGACGCATGCAATAATGGTATTATGGGACTAAAGGAGGAAAATTTCGGGTATAGGATAGTAAATGTGAAAGAAAATTAATCAAGTAGAAATTGGAAAAGGAAATAGAATAATTATTGATAATTTATGCATATTATCGTAGAAATTAATATAAATATATGTGAAAGAGACGGAAAAAGAGTTATTTTTTTTTTAAGAGTTTAAATATAGTTGATTTTTATTTTAAATTTGAATAAGATTATTAAATAGGAGCCAATGAATGAAAAGAAGATTACTCCATTCCAGGAGGTGGAGAATAACAAGAAGAAATTGGAAGTTTATGAAAAGCAGGACTTGAATGAAAAAAAGAAAGAGCTTTGGATAATTTTAAAAAGTCTGGGAGCAATTACATTAGTATCTGCAGTAATGAATCTGATTTTGGTAGGTATAATGATATTTATGGTAAACAGTCTGATTAAAGGCATAATATCTGAATATTCCAGACAAATAGCTATTCAAAAAGGGATTTTGTCAAACTTTGTTGAAAGGAATTCAAGAATAGAGAAGAGTGCTCATAATGAAAGAATGAGTATAAATGATCACTGGAAAAGAGGAGCTGGAATACTTCCATTAAATATGCTTTACAATGCGCCACTAAAGAGTCTGGAGAATGTAGATGCCATCATACTGGAGTTTGACGAGCCAGAGCAAGTAGAATCTGAGAATCAAGAAAAGAAAATCAAGGGGAAAAAGCATCAGCATATGTATCATGTTGAGTCCATTACAAGAGAGGTCTCAATAGAAGAGATGGAAGGAGAAAAATCTCAGAAAAAGGAGGAGGCTGTATTAAAGTTTAATTTGACAAATGAGGGGACACTCAGTGTCTACAAAGAAAAGGCCATTTTAAGAGATAGGTTAGGGAACAAAGTGCACGAACTAATCTTCGAATCAAAAAATCAAAATTATGAAAACCAAAGCAAGGACGCAGAAAAACTGCTTAGATCTGACTCAAAAGAAGAGGAGAGTGAAAGAAAAGGAGATAGCCAACCTAAGCACAGGAAGCTAATATCTTCTAATTCCCACAAACACTCGGCATCCCATTCTTTAAAAACTCAAAGTGGTTATATGGCAGCTGTATGCAAATATGGATGCGGAGAAATGGGAGTAACATACCCTTACTACTACCGTCCCTTCTTTGGATATGGGTTTCCTTTGCTTGGAACTGAACCTTACTTCCAAAGTGGATATGGAGGTAATGTCGAAACTGCTATGAATAATAATATGTTCAACCCTGAATCAGCGAGTCCTCGCCCTCCTGGAGTACAAGCAACTCCACAAACATCACCATTTGCAATGGGCGAGAATCCATATAGCTATCCATACTCATCTAGCCCAGGAGGAGGATACTACTATTACTATAACTTCTACCCTCCCCCAATAGGACCAGAACCACTCCCATACTATGAAGAAAGCTATTACTACACCCCACAAAATACTACGGAAGAACAATAATTCTTTTCCCTTTTTCACCACTCCTTTTCCATCAAGTCCTTACCCAAGTATAAGAGTTAAAAGTTCTTTCTGACAAACATTTGAGGCCAGATGCTCGATTATTATTCCAACTTTGCATGAATCAGTCATTAGGTAATTTTGACGGGTTTTGATTTGGCGCCAACTTCTTCATATTCCATAAGAAATTTGTTAAGGTCAAAAAATCGAGGGATTAAAGTTGAGAAGAAAAAGGCAGATAATGGAGGGAGACAAGGAGAACAGTTCTATTCAAGCGATTGAGAAACTTCAGCTGCTACAAAGAGTTGTGGAGTCACAAAAAATGATAGCAAAGTTGACTTCTAGGTGTTACAAGAAGTGTGCTGTGGGTGGATCAGGAGGTGGAGGAAAGAGTCTAACAAAGAAGGAAAAGCTTTGTTTATGGAACTGTGCCCAGAATTTTCTTGAGAGCTCGGAATTCATCACTTCAAGGATCACAATGACGGAAGATACATCTTCCTCCAATAAAAAGGACTCAGAAAAGACACAGAACTAAACAAGTTAACAAAAAGTTCCAAAATAGAAATTATCTCAAATCCAATGCCTCACAGCTATAAATAATCTCTAATGCAGATTAACTTATTGAACAATCATTTAATCATGTTTCTAAAAAAAGCCGAGAGATATGTTCAACAACTTGGTTCTGATCTATTACGATTTATAATCTTCAGATTCAAACTTAAACAGAGACTACTTATTTTTGAGTTACCAAACCCAATCAAAATAAATGATTCGTTATTAATCAAAATTAAGCTCATTAAATAAATCAATGGTATGTTGCAGCTTCTCTCCACATTACAAAGTTTTCGATTATTCCGTCTCTCTCACTCTTTGATTTTGCCTTAAGCGAAAGTTCCATACCCTGAGGTTGGTCTTCTGATGGTGGACCAACAACTACGAAGCAGGAAGGTCCGGTAATCTTTCTTGGTTCTACCATATTAGCAGCCTTCAAAACTGTACTTTGAAGACCCTTCCAAATGTTTCTAATCTTTCCAATTGGCAAGGAGTTGTTGTAATCATTATCCTTAGTCCCAATCTTCCATTCAAGCTTGTACAAGTCTTGAGAAGCTCTCCATGAAAACTCTTCTCTTGACTTTCCATCCAAAACTATCTTGAGCTTTCCACCGTTTCTCAAGAAATCCTTGGTCTCCTTTGGTAAGTCTTGTACACCATTTGGATAAGGTTCAACATTCCAGTGAGTAATATCGAAATCAAATTCACCACAAAGAACTGACAAAGTTGAGTAATCACCAGACATAAGAGCTGTACTTACACTTGTAACAAAATCCTTTCTGGCTCCTTTTGCTTTAGAAGCTGAGTTTTCTAAAGCATTTCTAAAGTCGTCATTTATTATTCCTGGAACTAAATCTGAAGCAAATTTGCTCAAGAATGAAATATATTGGCATATTAAGGCAGTTGAGTCCATATCAGAAGCAAAGATTGTCATGACCTTGCTCATTACGTTAACAGTTTCACTGTTTGCTATTGATTCGATGCACAAATTCTCAGAAAGCAAATAAGCCATAATACCGAATCCAGCTCTCATTAAACGGAGATGTCTACCGTTCTCCTCCTTGTGAATTGCATTATTCACGGACTTGACAATTGCGTTGCAGTCATTAACATCCAACTGGCAAACTTGGTATCCTTTTGGTGCATCAGCTGCACTATACTCTGAGTCTGGGCTTCCTGAATAAAGAAGTCCAAGCAAAACACGAATGGCCTCGACAAGAACAAGGGTCTGCTCTGAACTGTTCTTTATGGACTCACAAATTGACTGTGCTCCACCAATACTTAGGAAGTCCAGAGCATTGCTTGGATCTGCCATACAACGACGAAGGAGTCTGAAAGCTGCAATCTTAAGATCTGAGCTTCCTTCCTTACCCTCTACAATACTAATAATAACTCTATAAATACCAGCAGAAATCAAGTAGTCCATTTGCTCAGGAACTGAAGTCTGGTAGGACAAAAGATGGATTGCAGAAGTCATCAATCCAGTATCATAGTCGTTCTTGAGTAATTGCTTAACTACTACATCAGTTCCATTAGCCTTGAAGAAGTCTGACGCATTACTTGGACTTCTGCAAAGCATAGAAAGGACGTCAAAACATAATCTCTTGATATCTGGATCATCTCCTGGAGCATTCAAGACTAAGTTCAACAGTGGTTGAATTAGAATGTTGAATGAAGCTAATTGTCCTGCTTCATTCTCAGACGCAATATTACATAAAGTACGTAATTCCATCAATATTGTTTCCTTTGGTAAGTTGGCAGAAACCTTCAATAAGTGGTTAAAGACATTCTCTATATGATTTGAAGCAAAAACTGCGATGTTTGGAGTGTATAAACACATATTTGCTACAGCCTTAAGTACTGACATAAAAGCCCTAGTTGCGATCCTTTCCTGTTCTCCATTGTAAGAGTTCAAGAATTGAACAATCATAGCAGGAATACCAGAAGATCCAAGCTCCTTTTTTGTTTCGTCTTTCTTGTATCCAAGGTTTACAATTAAAACACCCAAAGAGTTAATTACATCCCAATAACCAATATAAGAGTTAAATAAAGTCTTAATGATTTCTGGACCTTTAGACTTTGTGAAGATTTGTTTGTTATTGGTATGTTGGATAGTTAAATTAGCCAAAGCTAAACACCCATTTGTTACTGTTGGAGAAATTTGTTCCGGTGGCATCTTAACCGAAGCTCTAAGTAACTCGCATATCGAGTCAATCCCACCATTCTCTCCAATTTCTGACTTTATATTTGGAATGATTGCTAGAGAACCCAATAAATACAAAACATCTGGAAGAACACCAATGTCATTCTTTGCCTTAATAATTGCAATTAATCTCTTTAATACATTGGCATTTAATAAAGCACTAACAAAATCATCAGAAACAATTCTTCTTAAAGCTCTAAATACGTGTCTCAAGACATTTAAGGAGTACTTTTTGTTGTCATAAGCTTCCCAAACTGATAGCAAAATATCAAGCATTGAGGTACCTACAAAGAGTTGTCTGCTAACTGCAATCTTTTCAACTAATTGGATACGTACAATCAACAGTTCTTCTTTCTTTGTATCTTCTATTGGACTTTTATGGATTTCCTGAACAAAATCGCAACATATCTGAGCAGTACCAGGCGCTGTTGCACATTGAATCGCAGCTTTATCAGATTTTGCAATATCAATAAGACCACTTGCAATGGCTTGTTTTGTATCGCAATCTTGACTCTGGATATTCAATAGCATAGTCTTTGGCCATTGGTGGTCAACCAAGTATTCAACATCTTCAGGAATCGATGATATAACCTGAGCAGCCATACATCCAAATCTGAAATCAATGGAAGTTGGGCCATCCATCTTTTGGGTAACAAGCTCAGCCATTGTCTGAACAAGATACTCCATCTTCTCAGCCACCATCGTTGACTCTGTAATACTTAAAGAAAGTCCTTCAGCTTCTCTGCGTTTGAACATATCGTAAACAACTTTTAAAGAAAGTTCCGCTGGAATGTCAGAAGCCATAGTATTTGTAATTTCTTCAACTTTTGCTTTCAAACCTTGTCCAAACTCATCTCCATAATAATCTCCAAGCTGTGAAATGGCATTAAGGACGTCGTCAGTACATTTATTTTGAGACATCTCTACGCCCATTCCTTGAATTTGAGCAAGATTAAGCATTAAATCAGCAACTGCGTCAGCAGCATATGGATCAGCTGCTACTACTGGTAATGCAGAAGTTGCAAGAATTGGAAGCACAGAGTTGTAGGTTAAAGAAGCTGCATTTTCGTTTACTTTAAGCATTGGGGTTAAGGCCTTGGCTGTTTCACGGATAACGTCTGGAGAGGTTGGGTAAGCCTGAATCATTGATAGAATTTCAGCTGGAGAATCTATACCTTGGATCTTACCATTCTCAGATGTCTCACTAGCAGAAGCTATCAATTTTGATATTGCTACAGCTATCGCTTCGCGTCTCTGCTCTGCAAGTGACTGGTCGTCATCATAAGCTCTGCATCTTCTAATTTGGCGTGAAATTAAGGATTTATCTTCAATTTGGTGTCCAGCAGAAATAAGCTTGGTCATAAGATCACAAAGAGCTGCATCTCTGATATCAGCCTTGTTAGATCCTTCAGTAAGTCCCTGAAGTTCATTAAGTCCGTTTGTTGAACAAATATAAGAAGAGTCCACTCCAGCATTAATAACAAGATTACCAATAAGTTTCATTCCTTCAACAGCAACAACATCGTTCTTACGATGCTTCTTAATTGTGGAAATGATTGTTGATATATCTCCCATTGGGGTTTGAGCGACGTATTGAGCTCCTGTTGGATCTTCTGCTAAGATTCTCATAAACTCGTAAGTCTCTGCAGCGACATCCGAGTCACTTTGGTATTTGTCCAAAATCTCTCCAATATGAGGTAGGAAGGTACCGTTATTACATCTCTCAAGAACATAGTTTCTCGTGTATGGGTTGTTTAAACAACCACTAAGAACTCTAATTCCAGAGCAAACATATCTCTTCGATGCTACTGCTTTTCCAGAAGTATCCTCCAAGTTATCCTCAATATGTTGCATCATTCCAGAAGTTGCTACTGCCCAAGATCCATAAGAATCCTCGGAGTTGTCGAAAGCTCTGTCTGTGATTCTCTGTGTTAAAACTGCAATTGAGGAAAGTAATCTAATATCTGTTGGATATTCTGTTGCAGCGGCTACCAAAGATTGTAAACATGCCTCAGTATATTGAAATGCATCCTCGGGATTCTCTGGTTGACATGCAACAAAGATTGCAAGTTGACGACATAATTGATCAAGATCTCTTGCACAGTCTGGACCATTTTCTTGTTGAGTATTAATTATACTCACCATAAGACTTTTAATAGTTTCATCGGCCCCGCATTTTGATAGAACTTCACCACATTTTGATATGACTCCAGGATTGTCATTATGTATCATCATCACGTTCTGCATAAGTTCTATTATGGCACATTCCCTTAAAATGGTGCTATCCATTGAATTGGTCAAATTGTTAAGAAGGATTAGTAAATCTTCCACAACTTCTTCATTATTCTTTTGAGCATCCAAAGCTCTTAGAACAACTTCTACACATCTATGAAGATCCTGCTCAAAGTATGCTCTAATATCAACATAATTACCAATAGAATTGAGAACTCTACAAGCTGCTCTAATCTGGCAAGTTTCTGATGGATATTTGTCAACAACTCCAAATGCTGCAACAATACTACCAGCATCAGTAGTGATTTGGATCACAGAAGTATCGTGACTACTGATTAAATCATTAATAGCATTAAGACATTTAATTCTAACTTCTGCCTTGGAACTTTCATTCACAGTATTGACGAGTCTGGTAAGTAAGTTATTGAACGATGGTTCAGCCAATAATATCTCTACTCTTTTTGGAGAAGTTGCCATGGATGCTATAGCAGAACAAGCTGATCCCAAAATCTTTTCATTGTCTCTGAAATTATCCAAACTAGTACAAATAATCTGTACAGCTCCATTTTCAAAGCAAGTCTCAGCCGCCTTGACATCAAACTTGACAATATTAGCAACAGCTACCAAATTGTCAACTAATCCTGTCTCAATTTCTTCATTCAAGGAGCATTGAGCAAGATTTTTGTACATATTTAAGAGAGAAACAGTGACATTATTTTTAACAATTGCAACTTTTCCTGGTCTAGAGGCAGTTAATAAGGAACAAAGGGTGGAACAGGCACAAAGAATGTTCTGAGCCACAATTCCATGCTCAGAGGAACTTATTTTTGACCCAGCTAATTCTTCAATTCTTGGAATTAAAGCTGGAATACCTTCAGAAATAGTGAATTTACATCCTTCTGGAGTAACGGCAAGTTCATTGCATGTAGTAATGGCTTGAAGAATTGTTTTCAAATCTCCAGAATCAAGAGATATCTTGATTTCACCAACTTTTTCAGATATAATTTTCTTAATTTCTCCAACAGGTACCAAAGCTAATGCTAAAGGAGCAATGATTAATCTGAGTTCGGAGCTTCTATTATGAAGTCTCATTGCTCCTTGTACAACTTCAATGGCACCAGATTTACGTAAGATTTCAATGGATTCTGGGGAATATTTAACCAAGAGAGATAAGAGAGTAAAACCTGCAATTTGACACTCTAAAAGTACTTTTGTACGTTGAAGAAATGCAAGACAAACTTTAATAACACCATTATCAATCTCTGCTCTGACTCCACTTTCTGTCTCAGCAATGATACAGAAAGACTTAATGCATTGAAGTTGAACAACTCTGTTTTCGATATATTTTCTAATAGTTGAAACGAGTGCATTAACAACATTGACAACAGTTTCATCATTTCCAATACGTTGAACTTCAATTAAACTTCTAACAGCTTTCATATTCTCAACAACAGGATTATCATTGGTATTCTTTTCAGCAAAAGTCTTCATTTGTGGGAGTGTCGATATATCCAAAAGTTGAACGATAGTAGGTCCAAGATCTCCTTGAGCTTCAGAGATTTTAAGAGTACTTGTAGTTTGGAAAGCCGCAGAAATAAGCTTTTCTTGACCTTCAAATGGACTTTCTGAGATCCATTTACGTACATATCCAAGAATATCGTCACATATATTTAAGCTAGAGAAAAGAGGAGCCAAGGATGATATTTTGCAAAGACCTGCAATTGCAGCCAAATCTTTATATGCAGCATTTGGATTAGAAAGAGCGACCTTTGGTAAATTTGTAGTATGGAGAGTAACATCTTTATCAGTGGCAATAACTTCCAATATATTTAATCCTGCTTCTTTGATATAATCATTCGAATTATGAACCAACATTGCCTCCAAAACAGCATTAACCATTTCTCCTTGGCTCAAATACACTGAACTATCTGAAACAGCAGAGAGCTTTTCAACTAATTGAATAGCAGTTGTTACAAGTGCTTCATCGTTAACATTTTCAATAATAGATTTCTCGATACCTGAGATACCTCCAAATTCTGAAATGGGTTGCAAAGTTTTAATGAATGGTGCTAAATGATTTAAAGCTCCTAAAGAAGCTGATTGGTATGCTGTATCATCACAATAGTAATTTAAACATGTGGCAACAATTTCAACACTTTGTACACTAATGAGAGCTTCAGCGAGAGGAGCATGTTGAGATGCGATTGATAAAAGGTCAGCGGCACATTTGGTGAAATCTTTATCATTTTCAACATTAGAATAAAAGAGTTGAAGGAGATCTCCCATGATGGAAGCTGCAGCTACGGCAGTGGTTTCTCTTACAAATAATGGATATAATGATTGGCATACAGCTGTAGAGATTTCAAGATTATTAATACAAGTTGAGAAAGCTGAACAGATTGCATCGATACCTCCAATTTCAATCAAATTATCAACGTTTGAAGGATTTGAAGCAACTCTAGCAAGTACACGTAATGATCCAATAATAATACGACTGGATTTGGCAGTATGTTCTTCATCTCCACTTTGAGAATATTCACTAACACCTTGATTAAGAGCTTCAACAACCATAGAAATACCTCCTTGTCTAACAATTTCATCAGCAAAGGATGAGACATATGCCATTGCTGAAAGCATTGTCAAAGCATCATCCTTTTGAGTAATATCAGAATTGGGGGATTTAATAACAACTAAACACTCCATGAGTTTTTGAGGATTCATTAACAGCTCCAAACAAGCACCTCCTTTTTCTGTGATACCTCTTCTACTACGATGTAAATCAATAATATGTACAACAGCTTTAAGTGCATCTTCGGGTACATCACCATAACTAGCGCATAATCTGACAATTTCGAGACAATTTTCTATTAAGATTGCAGACTCATTATCAGATTTAGTCCAGTTATGAGCAAAAGTCAAGGTTTTTGATCCAATTCCCGCTTGAACCAATGCAGCAACTCCGCTTTCTTGGTGAGCAATTGCACAAATTGCTCCAGTAACTTTAACAAGTTCACTGCTCCCAAGGTATTTACTTTCGTAAAATTTACCAAGACAACTTGCAGCAGTAGTGGAGTCTAAAGCACCAATACAAAACAGATTTTCGATAGTGGTACATATGGAAGCTAAAATGGATGAATCGTTGGATTCAACAAGCCCATTAACAGCCATTGCGACAGTATTTGATCCTCCTCTTGAAGCAAACATATTGGTTAATTCAGTATCTTGCGATTCTTTCATAAACTCAGAAATACCAAACATAATTCTAACACAATTTGTTGAGATATCTTCATCATCAGGGAATTGTTGTAGTGCTTCACTCATGATCTCTAGTATACCTCTTTGCATTGCATC
Source organism: Cryptosporidium sp. chipmunk genotype I (assembly GCF_004936735.1). NCBI lineage: Eukaryota > Apicomplexa > Conoidasida > Eucoccidiorida > Cryptosporidiidae > Cryptosporidium > Cryptosporidium sp. chipmunk genotype I. The sequence goes on from NW_027125616.1 coordinate 78,962, forward strand.
CAAGGAGTTTTCCTTGTACAATAATGTTGGAGGTACACACAAATCACTAAGTGATCTAAGTGAAAACAACAACATTCTTTTGAATTTCTTGTGCTGATTTGCTGATGATATAGCCGTTGCTACACCATTATCAGGTGCTCTTTGAGCTAAAGATTAAAAAGTTAAAAAAAGTAAATTGAAAGATTAAAATAAATATTGATATATTAATGAGTGAATCATTAGAGAAACAATAATTGAATAAGTGTCTCTCAATTATTATTTTGATTAATTCTTAAAGCAACATACTCTTGGAAATCAATTATCGGTACCGAAGATGTTTTAACATCGGTATGAAATTACGTAGTTTTTGCATCATCACAATATTAAAGCGTGGAATATATAAAATTTTTTCTGAGTAAAAATTTTTTACATAAAAAAGTAATAATTGCAAAATATGATTTTTTTTTTTTGGTCAAATATTAATGATTTAGAACGTATTTTAGTATTAAGAATTCCAATAAATGCAACGTAGATAAATATTTGCATTGAAGTATAATCAATATTCAAATGAAGGTGGATTCAAGGAATAATCTGACCTTCTTTTTCGTCTATATAAATATATTTTAGTTGCTTTAAGGTCAACATATCTTTCTCTCTATTTTGACGACCAATACTCATAATATATCAAAATTTGTGATTAAACTTACTTTTATTAATAGCCATGGTTATATATTATAGCCATATATAGATTTCGTAGATGAATTCTATCAAACTTAACTTATATAGCGATCACAATATCAAGGATTATATAGAGATTTATAATATTTCTATATAAACAAATACTTATTTGGATTAATACACAATCACGCAGAATTAACTTGGAAAACAAACTTAATTATTTTCTGTTATCCTTTTCCTTATTCTTGCTAGTTACTGAATGGCTTCAGAATGGGTGGATTGAGATATACAAGTGATATGATATAAAATATAAGTAAATATATATAATATTGTTATTTAGGATCTCGGCCTTTTCCCGAATAATCAGTATTTATATATATTTAAAAAACTATATGAATCTTCTCTTTTGTTAGAGAGCTATTGGATTGATTATTATTTTATACTTGCTAGTACTAGGCTTATTACTGGGATAATTTTCCTTGCCGTATAAAAATAGATTCTTAACCTCGTTAAAAAAGATTCAATTATGCACGCACGCGGTAGAAAGGAAATATTTCGGAAATATGCATGCCGGTATGCATGAGATAGGCGGCAAAAAACAGTGCATGCAATTTATAATTTATTAAATGGCGCACATTTGGCCAAAATTTAGATAATACGTGGAGAATATAATCTGTAGAGTTGTAAAAAATAAATCAAAGTAGAACTGCTTGCCATTTACTATTAGTTTACTATTCAAGCTTAATTATGTCTTTCTGGTTGCTATTTTGGACCTTTCTCAGTGGAGTTAATTTTCTTTTTTAATAGTCTGGCACTTTCTGAACTTAAAGTTTTGATGAGATGATTGTAAAGATATGTTTTTTGACGAGTTTTAAAATAATTTTTCTTTAGATTTTATCTCCCTCCCCCTATTCTTAAACCTTATTCCTTTTACTTTTTACAAAGCCTTCGTTAAATTGCTGTTTTTTTTCTTTGCACAAATTACGTGAATCTCTCAGTTTAACCTGATCTTCGCTATCTAAGGAAAAAAAGAGCATAAGGAATGAATGAGAAAAAGTGAGAAAAACAGGTTTGTTAGAATTTCCAAACAAATTCTTTATATTAGTAGAATAATTCTAATAACAAAGAAAACTTCAAATTGCATTTTTTTCCCTTGAACTTTCCACATAAAAATTTTTATAAAATATATTACGTGTAAAGTTGTTTGTCCTATACCGGTATGCAAACATTTCAAGTGGACACATGCAGACACATGCATTTAGAGAAAAGACCGTTTGCATGTGGATACATTGCCAAATCGGCCGTAATTGGAATACAGAATATTAAAAAAAAGGAAACTTGAGTAAAATTGGTGAATTAAAAATATAATAAGGTAATTTATCTTCCCTAACTAGCGTATGGTATAACTAGAAGCATGGTGAGAATTGATGAGTCACGAATAAACAAGTAATAAAGTTAAATTCGGCTGAGATAGGGAAAACAGTAAATCCCAGGGCATGATATGTATTATTGTGTTTAATGGTTTGTAAGCTAATTTTCTTTCCATCCCATTTGAGTTTATAACCGGACCTGATGCTACTCCTGAAATAATTCAGAGCATTTATTCAGCTATTTTTGCGCTTGTATTGAACAATATCAACGGTAAATTATGATAAATGGTAGAAACCATAAATCTTTACAATTCAGTTCCTCATACTAATCTCAAATCAGCCCATTACATAGCTTAGAATGAAGATCTAAATGAGTCTGCTTCGGACTCGAAACCAAATTCGGATAAATTGGCCTAATTCAGCTCTATTCGATTCAGCCACTCTCGTTTTAGCTCAAACCTTAGTATAAACTTCAGTTTAATCTTTGTTTCTATTCAATAAAAATTGTGGCAGAGTTGAGCTAGTTAACATTGTATTTGGAATATAACTGGAGTAAGTAGTTCTGGTTTTCTCCGTCTATAGCGCAAACATAGTCACTAACAATGGAGCGTGGGTGTTTAAAGTGATCATTCACTCTAATTCTGGCAGTTGGGGGTACTACACCTAAACACTTGGACATTGTGTTAACAAGAGAGTTAAAGTGGTTAACATCAGAAAACTTAATCTTTGTTGTGGAGATGTTGTGGAATGGATCTGAGAACAATACCTTGTTTATGGATTTCTGCAAAGTGTTTTCATTCTCAGAAATGATCTCAACGTGATGCTTTGCAACTGGGACACGGCAAGTGTTTAACGAGAAAATCTTTGGATTGCCGAAGCCAAAAATATGCTTCAAATCTCTGAACAAAATTAAATATAACTGTGGATTGTGCTTTGCAAGCTGTAAAACAAAGCTGTATGAAGAGTTTCTAATCAAGTTATTAATTGAATTTTCGCTGTCAAATATTCCACCAATAGTCTTCCATCTCTTCTCATTTTTTGGAATTTGGATTCTTACGAATGAATTGTCACCATCTCTTCTTAATAAGGAGTCTGGGAAAATGTTAAATGCTACCAAATTAGAGTGATGGAAACTTTCTGCTGATTCACCCTGAGTATGGTGAGTGAAACAGTTCAAAGTGAGTAAACCGTAGTAAATTATGTGGAGCTCTTCCCCACGTTTCATTGGAGAAGCAGATTCCTCAATTTCATAGTGATCGCTCTCTGGTACACTTTCATTGACTGGTGCTTCCTCTGTAGAAGAAATCTCAGAGGATTTTAATGGGGAACGGATGCTGGCCTTCTTGTCTCCGAACTGCAATAAGGAAATTGGAATATCTCCAGTAGCAAATCTGACCTGGCGTTCCTTTGCCTTGATCCATCTCTCCAAATCTTCAAGCTTATCATCCTTTCTTGAAATCTCCTCTAGTGATTCTAAGGGAGCTGATAGAACCACATGGGTCTCAGCATGACCTGAATTCCAAAACTTCTCAGCCCATTCCTCAATAATATCTTTTTGGGATGTGACCAAATTGTCAACTTCTTCCTTAGAAAGGAGAAGATTCAAGAATTCATAAGAATAGTCCTGAGATAAAGTCTCAGATCCAGAATAAATCTCACTAACCTTCCAAATATTACCCTCCAAATATAACTTAGCTCTAAATTGGAATAATGGAGAGATCTGTTGCTCAAGAGTGGTTGGCATATTTTCTGGTAAATCAAAGAAGTTAACTTCGTACTTCTTTTTCATAAATCTCTCAAAGGCTTTAGTTCTTGCTGAAGCAGTGTTTGAAAAGTCAACCTTGGAGGAAGTTGTGAGCTCAATTGATACAGGGGAAGAAACACTCCTGGCCACAACCGGATACATCTGAACAAATTTCTCTTTAAGAAGCTGCTCAGTCTTCTCCTTTCTAATATTTTCAAATATTAAATGCCAAGCTGTCTCAGTACCTGCCATTGAAGAAGCGATTGCTTCACATTTTCCTTTACCGGAGTTCATCTTAATTGATTCATTTAAACCCAAGTAGTAACTAGAGTCTCTAGCTGGATATTGGTTAAAGATATTTCCTCTGTATGACAATTCAACAAATTCCGTCTTGGAATAAGAATACTTCTTCAAGTTTGAAATTGGCCTCTGACAAGCACTCTCACAATATCTTTGACGGTACTCCTCATCATTGAAAGCGTTGTTTCCTTCATTGTTCTTGAATATTAAAACTGCTGGAGCTTTACTATCAATATTCATAACAGACTTTGGAATGCGGTTCACGTTCAAAAAGATCTCGTCAAATGATGAAACCAAATCAATCATTGAATGATCTCCGCTTGGCTTATCCAATGAAGAAAGAGATTTTAAGTCAAAACCTGAGTTCCACAATGCAACTGTACCTGTTCTATATTCAGAAACTGCACCGTTCAATGATCTCAATTTCGGTTGATTATCAGAAAAGTCCAAAATACCCTCCTTTCCTGGATAATTCAAAGAAACCGGTTTAATATCTGCAAAATACTCCACAGAATCCAAACTCATTTTCCCATTCTCAAAAATGTATTGAGAAACTGAACAGTAACATTGGCATATGAAACCATTATCTTGTGATAAAACCCTCCTTGACAATAAGGAGAATATACTAAAAAGTAATACAAGTCTATACATCTCGATACTCTTTTTTCTTGATTCTATTGCATTAATAACTCTTAGAGATCTCAGTATTATCCTTAAACCTTCGTTTAAATATTGTCTTTTCAAGTTCTTGAATTCTTGTTAAATCTGTTTGGAAACTTTGAAGACATAATGGTACCTAGAATTCCCGCCTTTTCTAAAATGAGTAATTATTTAAGTTATACCCGAGAATTTTTTCTATAATTATATAATGGTTTAGGCGGCAACTTCCCAAAAAATTTTGCCCTGTATAGATATAATATGGCTAAATAGTCTAAATAGCAATGTTTTATTTCTTGGAGGGTAAAATGGTTCAATCAGGGGGGAAAAAAATTCTTTCATGTAGGTTTGCGAGGGAAAGCCCAAGTTTAGTCGCAGTGAATAAACTATGTAAGTACGATATGAAATAATTTGGAGTTAAAGAATAAAAGGCCTTCCATCTGACTCAATGCCTACAAACACAAACTATCATTAATATTTTCTAGCGTTCAGATTTCCCCTATATATCTGGAAACTTCATTCTTTAGATTCAACTTACTTTTTGACTTCCTACTTGTTTTTCACTTATTTCCGTAACTTACACAGAAATTCGCAGATTTCTTCTCTGATTCACTATTTTGGATTTAATCCCATCGCGACTATTCGTTCATTTGAATTTACCCTTAAATCTTAGTCGATGTAATTAAAAGCAATAGTATGTCCTAGATTTCAATATGTTTCTTTTGTATTCGCTCCAATGCATCTCACCTAACTAAACGGAGAGTCTATTGAGCTATAGTGGCTCTTTTTGCTAAAAATGAACCAAAGAAGAGGAAGCAGATATATTTAAAAACTTCCTTTAGTTATTAAAATACACTAAAATCTATCTATAAATCCAAACAACTTTATTTATCCTATCATTTACTATTGTGACATTCTTGCTAATTTTCTAATTTTTACCCCACTATTATTTATTATTTAAAAAATCGTTTAGGCGGGAAGAATTCACAGCTAGTTTGGGTATAAAGCGTAAAAGTAAATTAATACAGAAGGTGGGTAGATTTATATGGGATTTTAAGAAGTAAAGTGGCCTGGAATGAGAGTTAGATGTTTGGATTGTGAGTGTGTAAGTGTTTATCGAGTTTAATCCTTAAGTATAAAAAATGGTGGAAATAGTTAAGTATGGAGGGTCTCAAAATTCTATTGAGAACCCAAAAGGAAGATTGGGAGCGGTGGGAATTAAGAATGGAGAATACGTGGGAAGTATGGATGGGGAGTTTGATGAACTAAATCATGAGATTTACGAGTTCATTCATCAGTGTTTGAATACTGATGATTCAGATCTGTTATTTCCAACTTTTGAGGAACAGTTACATAATACTTGTATTGGCAATAGTAATGAAGCAGTTGAAGCTAAAAATACGTATATAGATGTCGGCACTCTTCAGGAAGATAGAGAGTCCTTTAGGTTTGAGTTCGAGAGCGAAAATAATTCTCAGTATATGAATCTGAAACAAGAAGGTATGAATAAAGCAAGTAGTGTTGTTGGCGGATTTTCTGTTACACTTGAAAACACTTTTGATTTGAATGGGATATTGCTCAAAGCTTCGTTTCTTGGAAAGACTGATATCATTAAGTCATGCTTAGATAATGGAGCTGACGTCTTATATACTGACAAGGTTGGACGTACTGCATTACATTATGCATCAGCTTGTGGGTGGCTTCCAACAATGAAGTTGCTTCTCAAGTACAATTGCGATATAAATCGCAGAGATCACAAGAACTGGACGGCTCTTCACATTGCAGTTTCGAAGAAATTCCCAGAAGTTGTGGAATTATTACTTTCCTTTGGAGCAGATTTAAGCTTGGGGCTTCCACATACATGTGCACCATGCAGAGGAGGTCCAATTTCTAGCAAAGCTATTCATTTTGCTGCAATTAGAGGCAATCGCATGATTACGGAGATACTTTTAAAGCACGGTGCTGATATTAATGATGTGGATGAAGACAAAAAAACTCCTTTGCATTATGCAAGCTTCAGATCTAATTTGGAGTACGTTAAGTGGGTAATTGAGAAGGGGGCTGATGTGAATGCAAAAGATAAGTATGGGAGGACTCCTCTTCATATTGCATCCTTGTCTGGAAATCTTAAAGCTACGAAGATTCTTATAGAAAATGGGTCTCAAGTTCAAACTAGGGATATTTGGGACATGTCTCCTTTAAGTCTCGCATCGACCAGAGAACATCCTGAAATGGTTGCTTATTTGGAGTCAATTTCTGGCGATAAGGCATCTGAAATATCTGTTATTAGGGGATTTGAATTAGATACAATGGAGTCCATAGTATTGAACACTATAGTTACTGGGCTACAGGAACCAAAAAAGGAATTTATAGCTAGAGTCATTAGGACAATCGGACCACAAAGAAGCCTCCAACTTTATGAAAACACTATGAAGATTGAGAATTCTGGTGGACTTTTGACAGCAGACATGTCAAGAAGAAAGACGATCGGAGGGGTCTTCTGTTACCTCCTTAAACAGCTTTTTACTGAAAACCAAATTACTACGCAGGAATGGAACTACATTCGGCAAGAAGAGAAGGAGAGAATTAACGCTAAAAACATTGTGAAACGTAACAATAGACGAAGTCAGGTCTAGATAGGTACTACTTACTTGATTCCACCAATACAAAATTTTTATTAATAATTATCTTTATACATGCGATTTTTGTGTTTTGCACAATTTGGCGCCGAGTGCCTTCCCCACATAACCTTTGTTCAAATATCTTTTGATATCTGGAGGCGGTAGTGCGATTCTTAGTTAATCTTCTTCGGGTCTATTATGTTTGTATAGAATTTTCAGTTGTCAAGGCTGCCATAACAAATTGGGATGACGTAAATTGCACTTTTCCTTTGTTGATCTAAAAATTGAAAGAGAATAGTTAGATTAGGTTATTCTAAGTTACAAGGTAATATATAACTTTACTCTTTACGTAAAGTCGGTCACTAGTTAGCACTCGTGGCGCAATGGATAGCGCGTAGCCCTCCTAAGGCTGAGGTTGAGGGTTCGAGTCCCTCCGAGTGCGCTTTAAAATTTTTCCCATTTTCAGAGATTTTTTTGAGCCAGGACTTTATAGAATAGTTATCAAGAGAAAGGCCAAAAAGGCGGGCAGTTTTTTAAAAGTTTTTCGATATAAATTAACTTTGGCTGTACAGGCTACCAAAAACTTAAACTAATACAGGCCAAGTATATTCACATATTTTTTTTCCCATCGTATCCTTTCCTAGTAAACAGCCTCGAATGGCCACACTACTGAACTTGAACGGCACGAGAAGCCAGGGAGTTGAGAAGCTCGCTAATAAAAGTAATATAGTGGAAAATTAGAATCGATACGAAAGATCTTACAATATTATTACGAAGAGTGGACACAAAAGTTGAGAGAGTTTAGATTCTTTCTTCTAGAAAAAACACTTAATCAGAATATTCTCAAATTATTAATACATTCTTTTTTATTAAAGTTCAAGAATGAGTATTTCAAATAGAGTTCCTGAAATACAGCCGATTTATGAAAGAAATCAGGAGGCCACACTATATTGTGGAAATTTAGAAAACAAAGTTGATGAGGAAATGTTAGCAGAGCTATTTTCACAGTGTGGACCTGTAAAGTCAGTTCATATTCCAAGAGATAAAGTAACGGGCCATCATTCGGGATTCGGTTTTATTGAGTTTGAATTTGTTTCTGATGTGGAGTACGCACAAAAAGTAATGAACTCAATAAAGCTATTTAGTAAACAAATTAGGTGCTGCAAAGCTTCGAATGACAGGAAACCACTAGATATCGGGGCAAACCTATATGTAGGAAATTTATCTCCGGAAATAGATGAGAAATTCCTCTTTTATCTTTTTTCTAATTTTGGCAAGATCTTGTCACTAAAGATTGTAGGCAATGATCAAAACGCTCAAAACCCTAAAAATAGCGCTTTCATAAACTTTTCCTCATTCCAAGAGTCTGATTCTGCTATTCAAGCTCTCAATGGTCAATTCTTCTGCAACCAACAAATCACAGTTTCTTATGCGTTTAAACAAAATTCTAAGAACGAAAAACATGGGAACTACGCTGAAAGATTATTGGAATCCAAGTTTAAGGCCAAACCCATGCAAGAGTGACAATGTGGGTAACCCGCCCTACACGTGTCAATTACATGCATATGCTTGCAAACACCGGTATTTGATTTGTAATATAGGTTCTAATGTGGATAACACATTTTTAGTGTGTTTATGCATAAATACAGAATGTATGCAGATGGCACATGAATTAAAAAAATGAATTAATAATGTATATAGTTAGGTGGATAGTTTTTCAATAATTGAATTTTCTCTAATCTAAAAAATAAAAGTTTTTACTGCGTTTGAGGATTTATTCTGGTGCTTGAGTTTCTCTCCCAGTGAGGGTGATGCTGCAGGAGAGTTAGAGTTGGTAAGTTTTTGCCTAGGTGAAAATTTTGGTCCTCGTTTTTCTTGGAACGAATTGGGTTTTGGGTTGGAATTTGAGCAGGAGTTTCCGTCCTTTAAACTTAGACTGACATAAACTGCAGCACAAATTATTCCAACCAGAACAGCAAAGATCAGTATAATGTTTTGTCTAATGTAATGGAGAGTGAATCTGGAAATCCCAAAGTATACAAAAAGGTCTGTAAGGTTATGTGTGATAGTTTCTCCAGCAACACCAAGTTCGATTGAAGAAAATAGCAACACTGACGCGATGAATGACAGAAATACCACTCCTAATATGAGCTTGGAGTTATTCTTGAAGAGGGTAATAAAAGTGATTATGGTAAATATCAGCGAATAAAGCAAGTACCGCACAATCATGAAAATCTGGTTCCTTACAAATCCTTTTCGAATCCCAGAAAGGTCCATTTCAATCCAAAGTTCGATGACTCTATCTTTAGTCTTGCTGTCTATATTAATAGAGCCCCAGCTATCAGAGTCTTCCAGAGAGTTCTGAGCTAAAATCGTGGCTTCTCTTACAAAGTTCATCCAGCTATAATGTTGTCTGGCAATTTCCATTGCATTTATAAGAGCGTATCTCAGAGGTCTGTGGAGTAAGTTCTTAAGAGCTATCAAGTTTTCCTTCATTAGCTGCTCTTTGTCATCCTCTATTACACTCATAAGCTCCATTAAGGCATCTTTCCAGGATTCTTCATTGGAGCAGTATATACCATTCATCTCTTTATTGACGTTATCCTTCAGATTCTTAAAAGACTCTAAAATTACAGAATCAGCTATAGGAAGGGTCAGTTTATTTCTTATTGAGATGTTTTGTCTAATAGCAATGGATTTAGCAAAGTTGTACGAGTATTTTCTACAAACTTTCTTCCAGGTCAGCATTTTTCTTTCTATAAATTCATCCAATTCTGAATTAAGTCTATTCCAGTATCTTGAATGAAGGTCAGTTTCATTTATTATGGTTGTGTGGGCATTAAAGACGAGTCTTGATGAGTTCTTCATTTTCTCCAGCTTCTTTTCAAAGTCTTCCTTACTAACTTTATAATAGGAATCATCCACTTCTTCTAGAGATCTAATCATACTTAAGGCTTGCTCAAAGTCGTTCAGTAAAATCTTTTCGATCTCTTCCTGGTTTCTCTTTCTAAGTTTTGACAGAGCTGATTCAATCTTTTCTTGGGTTAATGATCCATCAATATTACAACAAGGACTATTTCTATACGAACTTATATCAGACTCAAAACTTCCAAAGGATTTATTTAGGGCCATTTCTATGTCATTCAATATACCAGCTTCCAAATTCTTGGTAAATTCTATCAACATAGATTGGGGAATTGGAATTTTCTCATAGAATTGTTCAATCTGGTGGATTGCATGAGAAATATGGATATCAATTACATCACTACAGTGAGATCTTATTCGCTCGCAGTTTTTACTTAAAATAGACTTATACTGTTTCTCAAAGTGAGGTTGGACGCTTTTTAGCAAGCTACTAAAGTCAAAATAGTCAAACTCTGAAATGGACGACCAATATGATTCGATATCTTTCAAGGTTTTGTTATATATTGCATCAGCCTCTATCTCCAGTAGAGGATACATATTCTCATTCAGAAGTTGATTCTCTAACCTAGTACCAAAAATGAGTAATGTATTCTCGACCAAGTTACTTGTTTTTAAATCACCTTTTGTAATTCCAAAATTCAAAGGTTTAAATGAATTGAAAATGTACGAATGCTCAGAGAACAATTCCAGCAAATCTGCAAATTCTGCTCCTGTTAGCCTCCGCTCCTCACCTGAGCCAGGCTTAAAGATATCCAAAAACATGGATCTACCACTTCCTTTCCCAAATTCATGATCTTGATCTTGATCATGATATTGACCACGAATTATACTATGGTATCGATACCCATTATATTTTTTTTCTGTTCCAAAGTATGGAATTCTGTAAAAATTGAATCTTTCAATAAATGAATCAAGGTTTTTGCACATTTTACTTTGGGATGTTTCTGGCCAAATATACTTTTCTAATTTGGACTTGAGCCAGTCTTTGTAATTTCTAGAAAACTTTTCTGGTTCTTGTTCTTCATCTGAATTAATATTCCTATGCAAAATCCAGGAAATACTTGTTTTGTGAAGATTCTCAACCAAAAAAATGAGGTTTTTTTTCAAGCTCTTCTTATTCGGGACGCTCAACTCGTTGAGCTTCCTTAGAAATAGGCTCGAAAACATCACTGCTTTGCTGATTAGGAGTCTGGTAAAGTCAATAAGTAGAATATCCATTTCATTTATCGAATTCACCAATACATAATCTGAAAGAATAAGGGTCAATATTGCTAACTTAATTGACGAGTTGATTCCTCTCCCAATTACCAAAGACTCAGTATCTAGAAGAATATAGTCAATATTTTTTGTATAATTGCTAAAAATGGATCCATCTACATTATTTTGGACCCACTTAACTCCATCAGATTCTTTCTCATCTTTACCTTCAAAAGATTGTAACTTTCCTGAAATCAAGTTAACCAAAGTAGTCTTTCCCGATCTTGCCAGACCTAAAGAAGAAACAACTGAAATTGGAGACTCAATCTGTCTAATTTTTTCAATGGATTCAATAGGTACCTTAATATCACCTTCATTATTAATTTCAAATAGCTTGATTTGTTGTTTATCTGAAAGTGGTTGGCTACTATAAACTTCAGACAAACAAACAGCTGCTATGTAGAAGAAGATAACAAAAAGGGAGTGTGATCTTCCCATTTGCAGTAACTCCGTTATATTTAAGAAGAACTGGCCCAATGGTCTTTTTGACTAAAGGCATCTGCTCCCCTTTTACATTTAACCTTCGAAAGGATCTAATTCCAGCCTTAAAACCCAAATATAACTCAAATTCCAAAATTATACAAAACTAACACACAATTAATTGGTAATCTCACAGTAATAATCATCAAAAAATGATAAGAAAAAATCAAGATCCCCTCATTTGATTGGGGAATATTATGAATTTCCAGTATGGCGGGAAAATTATTGGAGGAAAATCCAAATTTCAAATTTAGTTATTAACAAAGTAAAAGAAAACAGAGAGGCGATTTTTGTGGGGGTTTAAGGTTAATATAGATAAAAATAGAGGAAGGCTCGTCCTATCTGACTCTTCAATTGATGTAAGCTTGAAAGGAATGAGCTCGGCAAATGCTAAGAGCTCCATTTCAAGTGGTGGCCCTGGAGAGGGTGATTCCATCAATGATGATACGAGGATTGAGGTAGATCTCATACAACGAGGGAATTTGGTTGGGGAGGCATCACTGGAATGGTCTCTTAACTTTCTAACACGAAACTGTGACTTTCTAAATGAGAGATCAATGTCTCCGCTTTCAATTTACGCAGTCCATGTATGGACGGGATCACAGAATTGTGAATTTGCTAATAAGCTTTCTTTTCAAGGAAAGATAAGAAACATGCTGTTTAAGTTGTTAATTCATCCCGTTCACGAGTTAGTGAACAATTTAAAGACTAATGCTTATTATATCGCAGCCTTGAGTTCCAAAAAACCTTTTGATTTTGAACAAAACATGTCTTCCCATGGGCTTGAAATTCCTTTAATTTCAGGCAAATACTTTGATGGGGATTTTATTCTGAACCAGATGAAATGGATTTACAAGTTGTTTCACAATAAAGGGGATGATGCAGGAAAACTGTCTTTGGAGTTCGAAGAAGATGATGAATCCTTTGACATTACGTTCTCAGATGATTTAATAGAATTTAGCAAAGTTTTCAGCTCAAAGTTGATTTTTCATTGGCTAACCCACCATATTCTCACAAACTTTTTGTATAATCCGAATGGTCCTATTTCGCTTCTAAGCTTCAACATTCTAATTGAAAAACTTTCACCGTTTTTTTCCAAATATACTGAGTGCTCACAAATTATGTACTCGGATATCATTGCTTTTTCTGATTCGGTTTGGGGGATTTGGAGAAATATGAGGGAAAAAAATATCAACAACTTGCTTTCAGTTGCAAATTGTCTCGAAAAGTACACTTCAGAGAGCGAAGCCTTCATGAAATGTCTAACAAATGTTGTTCTAAAACACTCTCTTGACGAGCTACTTGACAATCTCTCTGAGTTTGTTATTGCAATCAATGATGAACTTCCATGCACAAATTTACATTCACCTCTCCCCATTTCAGCCCGCCCAAACACGTCATTTCTAGTGGATGGCGAGGAAAAAGCGATTCCCCCTGACGTAGATCCCAAGGAGCCATTTAATTCAATTTTTGAGGCTACTGGGTTTGAGCGGGCCGTGTCTGCTTGCAGAGAGTTTCCGGATTTGTTGAGGCCCAAGGCGAGCTACAGCGAGAAGGTCGTCAAGACGACGCAATTGGTTTTGAACTACTGTTTAAGAAATAACCTGGCAGACTTTAAGTACATTAGGAAGGCAGGGTACGGAAAAGAGGTTGGCGGAAGCAGCCCTAGTGATGTTCTAGATTCAAAAAGCAGGACCAGCTCATATCAGGAATTGGACACTAAGAGCTTGGCGGAGCAGAATGCTGTTTTGGATGAGAAAGAGGCGATCAAACAGTATTTAGCTGGGGGCACATCAAAAAGCAGCTTGAACGGTTCTAGTAATGAGAGAAGCAGAGTTGGTGCCGAGAAGAGTATTTTGAAGAGGAAAAACCTTTTTAAGGACGATGATCTGTTAGAGTCTGAAAAGCTAAAAAGAATAAATTTGTATTCAAATGATAAGGGCAAGACTGGAAGAAAGATTTCCGTAAGGGGAATTTCTGAAAGCTCAGACTCATCTGAGGACACTACCCCAAAGCCAATAGTTTTTGAAAAGAGAAGAAGCGATGAGCAGCAATCTGTTTCAAAAAGAGCCTCAATTAAGAGGACTTCAGCAAGCCCCAATACTGGAACCTCGAGACAATACCGTCGTTGGAGTGATGAGGAGACAAGCTTACTCATTGATGGTGTAAACAAGTTTGGATTGGGAAAATGGAGAATTATCCTAGCTACTTCCAAGTTTACCAATCGTGATGAAGTGGGACTCAAAGACCGTTGGAGGAATCTTGTCAAAGGCGGGCATGTTACTTGGGATTCCCAAACTAGGATTTACCGTTCTGTTAAAGAATAGTTGTTGCGCTGTAGGTATCATTTCAACTTAGATGAAGTTAATTAGTTTTTTTCTATTATTTGGCTGTGGGTTGGCGCCATTTATTGCATGTATTGTTTCACGATAATAGTTTATCGCGCCCCCGAGATTGCATGCATGCATGCATGTGGAGATGTTCTAAAAATAGTTTTTCGAGAAATAAAAATAATGATTAGCTGCACATCATCATTAATCTGCAGTATTTATGAGCATCTTGGGCAAAAAACAGCTTTGCTCACACAATTTTTCGTGAGTTAAAATAAAATCAGGGATGTCTCAGAGCTCGACACTTTGGAACCAATCCTACTCTAGAGAGTTAATAATGGATCATTCGGAAGGGATTGATTGGATTAGCGGTGATGGCTGTTTGGAGAATATTAAGGATTCCCATTTTATGGATTACAGCGGCCCAAACCCAGCGAGCATGGAAGATCCTCTAGGGAATAACTTTTATGACTGTACTGACCTTGATGAAAGCTTCCATACTTACTTGATTAAGGGTTTACTGGGTGAAAATCTTGAAGTTGGCTCAGGCCCAAATAATTTGAACGATATTTCCTCCGTGAACAGCATCAGGGGTCAAAGTAATGTTAGTGGTAGTATTGATCATAACATTGATCGCATTTGCCACAGCATTGCCCACAGAATTGATAGCGTTGGTATTGGAGCAGGAGCCCTTGGTGAGGAGGTTGAAGGAGCTTTGGGGGGAGGTTCGGGAAGAGTAGGAGGAGGAATAACTATAGGATTGGGAGTACAAGGAGAGGTAGGAGGGCGGGGTGAGGAGGCGTTTGATAGTGTAAATTGCAGCTACACGAGCAACTCCCATTCCCACCAACTGGTGGAGCCACCAAGTGGCAATGTTCTGGGAGATCAGAGCAACTGCTACAGGGTGTCAGTTTCTTCGAACAATTTAGATATTCCCAGCAATCATGGGGTATTATTGGGGCCATCTTCGCCCGGTGCAGTCTTGCCAGTTGCGCCCTCTTCATCGTCGTCCTCCTCTTCGTCAGCTTCATCCTCATCGTCGTCCTCTTCATCTTCCTCACTGTCATTGCCATTGAATTCAGGACCTCCGCCAATATCATTACCACCACGAGCCATGAATCCCATAAACTTATCTCAGAGTTTGATGACTCCTACTACCTCGGCGTCCTCATCGTCTGTTACCCCACTTTCCTTTTCTCCAAAATCAATGCAGCCGGGCCCTAAGCTGATGGGATTTGATGTTTCGTACCAGATGGAGAACACACAAAAAAGAGTTCGAATAGAGCCGCAGGAAAGAATTGGAATGGGTATTTTTGACGACGGTTTAGTTGAATCCGATGTTAAGTTTGCAGATCACGAAATTGTTGACTTGGACTCGAGTAAAGGAAGGAGGTGGAGCAACAATTCAACAACTTCGACAACTTCTTCAAACTTTTCAATAAACACAAACGATGGGGGATGCGTTAGTCATATTAATGACAAAGTAAGCAACGAGAATCTTGGAATAATTGGCCATGATTTCCAGCAAGATAAGTTTTGTTCTGCAGAAGATTTAGGCTCCCAGAAGCCGAAGATGGTGGACCGCAGCTATGAAATGGGAGTAATTGAGGACGAGAATTACCAAATAGGAGGCCAGATTGAGGGGGAGTTCTTTATAAACTCGGATAACTATTTAACAGAAGAGGAAAAGCTCAAGTTGAGAAGGCGAGGAAGAAGGAGGAGACCAGGTAAGTCAGGCGGTTTTCAGCAATTAGCGAAAGATTTAACTTTTATTGTTTGAAATAGGCGAAATAGAAGCTTGGAAGACCATAATACCTAGAACTACAGTGGATGAAGCTGAGCACTTTGTACAGACAAGCCAATATAGAATGAGGCATGTATATAGAGATCCAAGAGCTGTGAGCTTTGTTTATAGGTAAGCTAAGACTGCGATATTCATTCGGTATATGGGTATTTTTAACTTGAAATCAATTATTTATAGATGTGTACAACACGTGGATTGTCAGTATGAGATGAGGATTTACTTAATATCCCACGAGACTTGTTATGTGCAGCACAGAGGTTATCATACGGAAGAGAAGCAGAAGTACAAGAGACCAGGTAAGTTAAAAGTTAAAGAGATGGCTTTCCCCAAATCCTTTCTTTTTGAATTAAATGTGTGATTTTAATAATTATCATTTTAGGACTCCCACAGCACACTTTGCCGCTCATTGATGAGCTAATCAGAAAAGGCCTTCCTCCAAAGTCAGTGATTGACCATGCAATTCAGATATACCCAGAGGTAGCAGACCAATCAAACATCTCAGTACTCTATAGACAGATTACTAATAGGCAGCAGTATATTAGGAAACGCCAGAGAAATTATGTTTGATAAAATTCAACAAAATTTTTGGCAAAGCTTTTTGTATACCGGTAGAAAAATTGCATGTAGAAAGTTTGCATGCAATAAATTTTTAATTATCATCCACATAGAATATAATCAATTTTAGTTTAGAATAAGCTAAGTATTTTGTAATCTTAAATGAAGTCTAAAGCCGTGTTAGTGTTAATAACAAGGATGATGAAATGTGTGGAACGGTGTGAGGAGAGGCAGGTTTGGAAGAAATAAAAAAAGCAAGAAGAGAAGTGGCACAGTTTTAGATCCAAATAAATTAGATTTATTTTTCCATATTGAAGTTGATTTTTTTCCGTTAATTAAGAGAAAATTAGTCATGCAGTTGTTTTGGCGCGCAAATTCCTCACAAAATAATATAGTGGAAGGGTAATAAAGATAATAATAAATTAAAAGTGGAAATAAAAATAAAGGTAGCAGGAAAGGGAGAGCAGTGATTTGTTTATATTTACATGGGAATTTTTGGTTCAAAGTCGCATGGGTCTGTTCCGGGGCCAGGAGGAGTGAATATAAAGGGTCTGGTAATTTGCCTATTGGCAAAATTGCTGTTTATGGGAGGGCAGGTCTGGGTAAGTTGAGATATAACCATTCACATTTGTAAAATTTGCTTTCCTTCTCCATGAGTGGAGGCTGGGAGAGGAAGAGTGTGAAATTGGAGTAAGGATGAGCTTTTCTAACTTTCATTCCATGACTTTTTATCAATTAATTTGTTTACCTTAAAACAAATAATTAGTCAGAGAACTTTCATGTTTTCTCTTTTGAGGATGATAAACATGAAGTGGGAAATCAATATGTCTTTGACAACTTGACCACAAATTCAGAACATGAGTTGAACTCCCCCTTTGGAATAGTCCCTTCTAATGAACATAGTACCGGCATTAATTTGCATGTGGACAATTCAAATAAGCGCATTTTACAAAAATCCGAGCATGAGACTTCCTCAGGTCTGGGTGAAGCTAGTGATTTTGATGGCAGTTTTGGAGAAGGAATTGCTAGAGGAGGCGGGGAAGATGAGATGGGAAGCGTATATAGTGAAGAGGACGAACAGGTGTACATGAGCATGGAGCAAGATGCGGACGCAGAGAGCTTTTTCAGCTTTGATAATGAGGCTGAGAACTACGAGGTAGAAAGGGGTCCTATTGGTAACTTTGCGGAAAGTGGGGCCAAAGTGGCAGGTTTGGATGCAATTCCGGTAGACCGACGTGAAGGCGAGCCGGTGATAATAAGGAAAGAGGAAACAGAGACTGAAAGGAAGATGGGGGTAGAAGCTGAAAGGAGGGTAGGCGAAGAGGCCAAAAAGAGGACGGAGGCAGAGGCCAAAAAAAAGATAGAGGTAGAGACCACAAAGAGGACGGAGGCAAAAGGAGAGGCAGAAGCTAGGAGGAATGAGAGGAGGCACAATCACCACGTTGCTCGGGGAGCTGACCACCCAAGGGGTGAGGCGAAGGTGACGAGCGAGAAGTCTCAGGAGAAACCCAAAACTGCTGGGACCGGGTCGCTGGGGAGATCGAGGAGAGCAAGCGAGGGGGAAAGCGAAGAGGGTGGTGTGGCTACAAATATCGGCAGTAGTGAAGGTGAGGGAAAAGGGGAACGCGAAACTGTTGAGGGCGCAAATTTCCTGTCTGATAGACTTAAGGCCGAGGTCGATCATAAGAAGCAAGTTAAAGCTATTCCAATTTCTCGGCATGAGTCTAAGGAGAAAGGCCAAGCTCAAGATACTTCCTATGACTCAGCTAATACTAATGCTACTGGGTCTATTTCTTCTTCAACAGTTCCGATCTTTAAAGTTGATCGTGATTCTTACACAAAAAAAAGCAACGATACTTTGGATACAGAAGGAGCTGAAAGCTCCAAGAAAGTTCTTGATACTCTTGAGGAGGTGGCCACAATAGGAGAGGCAAACGTGGGCTTCGGAAGGAATTTTACAACAGAAACAATAATTCCGGCGTCAAGCACTATTAAAAAACCAAATTCACTAAAAAAAGCAACCTCTTCTTCAAATCGAGACAGAATCAAGAAAAAGTCAAGCAGGACGGAGGATTTGGCTTTAAAAAAGGTTTCTAAAGAATCAAGCAAAGAAGGTTTGGAGTCTTCCAAGCCGGGCCGTCTAGGGTCTAGTAGAGGAGATCAGCCTAGGCCAGCCAAACAAGGGAAACTTAAGCAAGACGGAGATTTGAAGTTATCTTCAAAAGAAGCAAAGGAGTCTGAGGCACTTTTCAAAGACAGGTACCGATGTTTGAATATAAATACGAATATCTTCGAGTCCCTGAGTATTTTAGATCCTTTAAGCTTAACTTGTTCAGCAAGACCAGACCTTGAAAACTTGAAGGGCACGAGATTACTCACGGAAGAAGAGGATAAGGAACAGAGAAGAGGGGCTAAACAGAACTTAATACTTTTGAAGTCAGAGGCCGATAAGGGAGAAGACTTTTCTCATCCTATTTGGCAGGAATTTGCAAAGCAAACGAGCAAGATGTGCACCAGATTAGTACAAAAAAGTGATTTGAACTCAAAAAAGCCACCAGCCGTAGATTTTCCGACTTCCAGAAAGAACATAAGCAGTAATTTAAATAATTCTGTTCCTACTTCTACAACCACAATAACAACGCCTAATAATACAGAAATAACAACCGAGACTTTATCTGGGATTGGAGAAAAGGAGGGAATCTCATCTTCCATTTCTTCCGCTTCCTTTTCGGACTCTTTCCCCTCTTCCATCTCCACTTCCTCAGCCTCATCCACTAGAGAGAGGCCAGACACATTGGGTCCTGTTGGCACTGAAAGTAAGGAGGAAGTTTCAAAACATGATTCTATCACAATACACTCACATGATGCAAAGAGAGAGAGTAGAAGGAATTCCAAAAGCATAATAAGCTGGGCAAAAGCTCTTCAAAAGGTGGAGATATTGAGTATTTCTGATAGATATATTCAAGCTGCCGTTAAGAGAATGTTGAAGTTCAACATATACATTCACAGACTATATAGGGACAAATGTAAGAGACTAATAATCAGAAGAGCTCAGGGAACTTTAGGGAAACTTAAAATAGTAAATAAGTCTCAAATGATTAAAAATAAGCATTTCCTGGGAGCTTACACAATCCTTGGATCACTATTATCTGCAATTTTACTCTTAGTTATTGTAACATTTCACGGAAGACAATTTGTTGAGAAGTTTGAAGACAACTTAGAGGAGGCAGAAACTATTAAAAAGCTTGGATTAGTGGGAGGAAAAATTAAGATGCTAAGTAGTCATATATCCAATTCGGATAGCGGAGTTGAAAAGGTGGTGTTTTCAGATGATCCAAAATCTATTTGTCAAAAGATCTTGGAAACTAAGTCAAAGTCAATAGTTACCCAGAGTTTTGCTGAAATTGATTATAATGACGAGAAAACGGATTCCAAGGGCTTAAATACTATTTTGGACTTAACTAATAGATTAGAAGAGAATAACGAGATTTTGCTCCATCTCTCAAATGGTTTAGCTAAATGTGCTCAGTCTCTCAAAATATAAGAATACTATTCTTCAAGATGAATTGGAGCCTAAGCAAAGATAAGAGTTAAAACTCTATAAATGAATTTATATAGCATAATAGAAAGTAGAAAAAGTAGAACAAAGGGTATTTATTATTTAGAGTAAATATATATATAAGTTAGAGGTCCTACGAGGATTGATTCTAAAGAGTTTTGTTTAGAACTGACAACTTAGTAGTTCCCAATTAGCTATAGTTGATGATATACTCCATGATTATTATAAGGAGAAGGATTCTGATGGCCATGATAAGTATTTCTATCATTAACATTTGGATGGCTATATATTGGGATTTGTCCCATTTCAAGATCATCTATTTCAGGGCACCTAACTGGCCACCTTACACCATCTCCAACAGGCCTTGATGATTTGGTGTTGAATGGGCAAAACCATTGCATAGGATTATATCCAAATGCTTGCTGTATGTTTCTCTCAGGTCCTAAATCATATCTTCCGTATTCAGGACTTTGTGGGCTTAAACTTTCAATAGTGGTCAAATTTCGAACAATGAATCCAATATGTAATCTTGAGAAAGGGAATAATGCAAGTAAGAGTGGTGTAACAAAAACTAACATAACAATAACAGATGTAAGCTTAATGGCTTCAATAGATCTTCCAAGGGGAGTTGGGTCAGTACCGTGATTATATGGCCATAAAGTAATATATTGCTCAACTAGAAACATTGTTCCTTGAACGAATAAAAACAAAAGAGAAAGTTGAGCATAAATTAAGAGCTGAATAAAAAACTTCCGATTATAGAATCCAACACAGTTATTAATCCATGGACAGTGGTGGTCCATATTCAAAACACATTTTCCACACTCTGAGCAGTGATGAGTTCTATCAGGTTTCCAAACCTGACAGACCTTGCAGTATCTCCTTCTCTTGGATTCGTCTCCAACTCTAAATCCCCATTTTGCTGGAACTCTTCCTGGCTCTGTATTTGTGCACTGGTAAAAAGAGATCAGAAACAAAGTAAAAACAAGATGGAATGCTGCTGATACTGATGCTCCTATATAGTAAATCTCAAACAATGGCTGTAATAGAATCACGAAATAACAAGCATACAGCATAATAATCATAGTCATAATGAATAGCAGAAAGCACGCACCATTTTTGCGTTTTCTAGCTGAATAGCTGGCCGGCAAACCTCCAGAATTCATCTGAGTGAGTATTGGCTAACTATTTATTATTTACCTGTTACTATTATTATTATCATAAGCGTTGTGAACCTCACTAGTTTCTCCGTATTCCTCCACCCGAGCTCTATGTACAGAATTTCTGGTTTAGAATATTGATTCAAAATGCTCAAAAATTATCCTGCATCAGAACCGCTTCCTTTAGTTTCTTTTTCTTTTCTTTCTTAATACGACTTTTTTTGATCCTCACATTCAGCATGTAACCCCACCCTACTGTGGTGGCGCCACACGCTGTTTTGTCTTTGGCGCCCAAACGACTACAAATTGTGTGATTGAAGGAGTAATGAGAGTTAAATAGGTATTAAGAAAACAAGAGGTAAAAGTTTTTTTCCTGCAAAAGTACACAGTCAAAAGTATATTTAAATGCATATAGAGACTGTGAGGAAGAAGAAGGTACAGTAGTCAATATATAACTTCACAACTAAGGAACCGGCAGTAACCTATTTTTGCTGTTGGTGTATTTTTCACTACTTAAATTTCAATTTTTTTTTGTACAAGAGGCATTTAAATAAAATAGCATAAGTAGCTTTGTAACGCTAAAATTGATATTCAAATTTTCAGAGCAGGAGCTGATAGAGAAAGGGGTGCATAATATTAGCCAATTACGAATAGAAAGATTCTGGAAAATTTTTGCTAAAAGCAGAATTTAATTAATAATTTTTTTTTAATTTTAAATAAATAATTCGTAATTAAGCAATTGCGTGTAATTTTTTTTTTTGTCAGATTTTGAATTACGTGTCAAAAATAAATTACATGCATTGCATGCGCCGGTGTGCACAAGAGGGCCCCACACATTTAAATCACTTAATTAAATTTGGGTGAATTTTTTGATTAATTTTTTGTCCTAAAAGCTTTTTTGGGACGAAAAAAAATGAATGAACTTTTTGACGAGTATCTGAAGCTGGTTGGAAGCAAGATAGAAAGAAAGGACACAGTTTACAAAGCACAATGCCAACTGTCATTTAAGGATCCTTTTTCAGAAGGCGGACTTTACGTGAATCTGAAGAACTTTGAAGCATATAGTATGGAGTTCCTTGAGTGGGACCATAAGCAGAGTGGCTGTAAACTTTACTTGAGTATTAAAGGCTCTAGAAAGTATCATTCAGAAAACATTGAGAATCCCACAAATTTGTCGATAGGCAAGGAGGGGGGATACTTTCCAGAGAAACCATTTTTTGAGGACTTATTTCAATATGGTTTGATATCTTTTCCAGACATGAGATTGATGGAATTGACGGACACTCAAGTTAACAAGAAACTTTTCGAGAAACTCAACTATATAATCCAATATGACCAGAACATGGAATTAAGCAAAGATATGGATTCTTTAGTTTCTTGGGCTGAGGAAAGAAAAGTTTCAAGGCATGCTGAAAATCTTTTTCAGGTATCTTCCCCCAAGCAAATACCTCCTAAAGGTTGGACGTGCGAGATTTGTGGAGCAGGCACAAATTTGTGGCTAAATTTATCAGATGGGTTTATTGGTTGTGGAAGAAGGTTATATGGAGTGGGAGGTGGATGTTTTGAGGGGAAGGAGGAAGGAGCGGCTTTACTTCATTATCGTCAATATATAGAGAGGCCTTTGGCAGTTAAGTTGGGAACAATAACTCAGTTTGGAAATGCGGATGTGTTTTCCTACGATCCACAGGAGGACGACTTGGTTGTGGATCCTCATCTGGTAAAACATCTTTCGCTGTTTGGAATAAATGTTGGACAACTTGAAAAGACTGAAAAGAGTTTGACAGAAATGCAAATTGAACAGAACAACAAGTTGGATTTGACAAGCGGGACGGAGTCTGAAGATTGTGGCAGCTTTTTACCTGTTAATAAGCTATGCAAAGGGGGTGATTTATTGACAGCTCTCGTTGGACTTGAGAACTCTGGTAATTCTTGCTATGTTAACGTGGTTTTACAGCTTCTAGCGTCTATTCCGGAGGTGGGAGAGCTTTTTTCAAACCATTTTCAGGATCTATTGGAGATTTACTCCAAATATTTTATTCAAAAGACAAGGCCAAGAGATAGCATTGTAATTCAGTTCTCTAAGGTAATTAAGGCTTTACTTACAAATGATGTAATTAATGATCGTAATTATAAGATTTCATCTCGTTCTAAAGATGTTCAAAAAGCTATTTTTGAACTTAAAAAGAAAGGCATCAATGAAAATATCATTGATTCTCTAACAGAAAATGAAGTTAATCCTTGTTTGGTGTATGTCCTTCCCTCAATACTGAAAAGAGCTATTTCTAAAGGTAATCCCGAGTTTTCTTCATCCCACCAACAAGATACCCTCGAATACTTTACTTTTCTACAAGAAAGGCTCACTGATGATCTTAAAAAGTATTTGAATCATTCTTCACAAGAACTCCAGAAGTTAATTAAAGAATTTATTAATCTTTTCAGCTTCTTCCTTGGAGAAAGACTTGAATGCAAACAATCAGGATCCGTAAAGCTTACTTCTCAATTAAATAGTGTATTATCACTTCCAATACCTAAAAATTTAATTACCCATTGCTCCGATACTAGACAATCCAAAAAGCCAAAACATGCTCTTGATGAGGGTGAAGACTCAACTACTCCCAAATCGAACAAAGCCAAAGAAGGGCAGGGCAAGAGTGATAATGATGAGTGTTTTAGTGATATTTCACTCCTACTTTCTAATTGGAAACAAGAAGAGATAGTAGAAAATTTTCTCTCTCCTTGTACTAACCAAATGGGTAAAGCAGGAAAGTCGAACTTTATGAAATCTATGCCTAAATACCTAATTATACACATGCAAAGATTCTATTTATCAGAAGACTGGAAGCCTAAGAAAATTAACTTAAGTGTTAAAGTTCCAAATTATTTAGATTTGGAGTTTTTAAGGGGTTCTGAAGAGCTGAAACCCGGTGAAAAGCCTTTTCCTGAAGGAGTAGACGGGGCTAATAAAGTTTTGAAAGATGAAGTCCAAGTTCCAGAATCCTTGGTGAACTCTGTTTTGGATTTAGGATTCACCAAATCTCACGCTGAGCTGGCTATTAAGAATACTTTCTCGACAGATATAGATGTATGTATTAATTGGATTTTAACTAACATTGACTCAATCAGTTCCATGGATTTGGCTTTGTCCGATACATCTTCTTCTTCCTCTAATGCTACAAAAACCAATAATTTGGCTTCTCCTCAAGATTTAGAAGCTATTGAGAATATTATTTCCATATGTTGTTGTTCAAAAGATATAGCGGAAAAAGCATTCAAAATTTCAAATCAAAACTTGGAGAGAGCAATCCAAATGATCTTTGATGATCCCTCAATTATTGAAAGCTTTGAAGACACACAATTACAGCAAGTAGTAGCTGATCCAAATCTTCCTTCAAAGCTCACAGAATTTGAGGATGGCCCTGGGAAATATGAATTAATTGGAGTTATTTGCCATCTCGGAAAAAGTGTCCACAGTGGACACTATATATGCTATAATAAACGAAAAATTGATTCAATTATTGATTTAACAAACCAGCAAACAGAATCACCATGTTCTTCCTCAATATGGATAAGATTTAATGATACCAAAGTCTATTTAAGCAAAGAGGATGACTTTCCTCATAAAGAAAAAGGGTATATCTATTTATATCGTAGAATTAAGCTAAGTGGCTGACCGAGAATCATTTTAAAAACAATAAATATAAAAGCAAAAAAGGCAACCCTAGTATCATTAATAATGTCCAATAGACAAGAGATTTGGTTAAAACCGTTACAGAACTTTAAGTTCTATTAGGAGTAGAAAGCCTTATTATAACTAATTTTAATTGATCCTCTTCCTCCCTATTCTCTCTCTTCCTCTGTATCTTCTATATGTGTATAGAGATAGATACCTGTTCTAAAGTCCAAATTCTTATGACCTCAAAAACCTTCTCCAAATTATGACTATCCCATCCGCATCCCCACTTGCCAAGAGTGTGGATGATGCATTCACTGCCGTACTTATTACTGGAGCAGAGTGGCCCGCCAAAACCAAATTCTCTTTCTCGCAAGAGTCATTATTCAACTGGAAAACTCTAACAGAGCAATCTTCCGCAGCAGATACCACCCAAAGACCATTTCTGGATGAAAAGCAGGACCTCAAAGGCATCAATGAGTGAGGATTCGGAATCCTGAACCTGACCTGCAAAACTACGTGGGGAACATTTGAAACATCTATCTGACCAGTTGGAGCCTGCAGCCGAATATCTATTATTGTTATTGTTGAATCTGCTGCATTTACCACTAATACCGGTAACAATGACGAAAACCCGCCCAAACCCACGCTAATGGCGCCATTTGCATGTGTTTTTCTGACAGAGTAGTCAGAGGATCCATGTACATAGAGCATATTTGTTATGGCTCTGCTGCAGACCTGCATTCCCCTTTTATCTGTAAATCTGAAATCGGTTTCTGTGGAAGTTCTTGATGAAGATTTAGCTGCTATGTTTACAAGAACATAAATTCTTCCTTCTTTGCAAGCTGCGAAGCAGTAAATTCCAGTGCTATCAAAGCACAAAGCTCTGATAGTTGAATCAGTTTTAATCTTTTGAGCAACTCCAACATCCACATTCACGATTCTGAGAAGTGGTTTCGAGGATGAAACGATGAATAAAGATGGTAAGAAAGGTAAGTAAGAGCCAACAAGCACTGGGGAGTTGTCTGAAAACAAACTAATAGCATGACCAGTAGCTGTTAAAAATCTCCTTACTGTCATATCTATGGATGTGGATAAGAATTCGGACTCATCTGGAGAAAGAGCTAAAGAAGTTATTGCTCTATTATGTGCTTTTCTTGAATAAGCCTCTTCTACTCTTCCAGACCAATCCAAAGATAAGTTTTCATCGGCAGTACCGTCCTCTAAGCGAGTCTTGTAGCAATAGTACGCATGGATTACCCCATTCTTCCTTGCAACCAAGAGCATTGTATGTGGTTCAGCTGGAATATCCCTACAAAAGACTATATGAGTAACCGAGCTGTTCTGATCATCTTTAATGTTAATAACTGGTCCAATTCCTCCCTGTTTTTCAACTTGAGTAGAGTTAGCGGCTTCTTCCAAGTCTAAAGTTGGAATCAAAAATTCATTTCTTTCTGAAGTTGTTTTAGATACTGGGAACTTAGGAATTCTAAGACCAAATGCTCTAATTCCATCATTAAACTTGGAAAAGAGAGAATTATTTAACTGTTTCTGCTGCATTGTATTTCTCTCCAGCGCTAGAGCCAGTTCATCTTTACCAACCATTTGGCCTTGAAAACTATTACCTTCAGTTCCCATTAGAATCTCTTCTGTTTGTTGAGTGGCTTTTAGATTCAAGTGGCTTCTAGCATTAATAATACCCACAATTGATGAAACTAAAGAAGAAATCGAGTCTGATTCTATCGATATTATATCCAAATCACTCGAGATTTTTCTTACTTGCTCAATATCCACCTCTATCTTCGCTAAGTCGTGTATTACTCTATATAAACTTCCAAACAAAACTACCTTGCATCCATTTTCTACAGCCTTTCTAAGTATAGAAAAATCATTACTACTACCTTCTAAAGCTTTGAAAGATTCAATATTTGCTACGTCATAAACAAAAATTGCAACTCTTGTTCTAGTTAGAAAGCTTTCAATCTGCTGACGAGATTCATCTTCTTCTAAAGAAGTTATGCTCATTATATTTAATGGCCATCTCTCTCCAACACTGGATTCCCTAACTCTATGGCTGGAACCTTCTGGACCGTAGCAACTTCCTTTTAGACACTCTTGTGAAGACATTACATGCGCTCCTGGGATATTTGATAACTCAATTGTGAATACCTGTAAGTTGTTCTCATCTACCAAACCAGCTCCAGTTTTGTCCATGAACTTTCTAAGAATTTGTTTGTCGCCACTCCCTGAAGATCCTGCGAACAAAAGACCTATCTGCCTTTCCTGGTAATTTAGCACAATTGAACGAGAGTCTTGAGGAAACAATATCTCTGGAATCGATTCCAACAATTCCAACTTTGAAAAAGGATATGAAGACAACCTCAACAGCCTCTTTATAATTTCTTTTTGTCTTGAAATTTCCAAACCACTCGCAGCCTCCTTCTCTTCTCCTTGACCTTGGAATTGAGACGATACTCCTGGAGTCGAATTACTACAATTAATATTTTGTGAAACCTGATTTTGATTCTGGTCCTGATCTACTCTATTTTCAGACTTAAGGTCCAAAAGCTCTTGAATTAGCTGCTCCTTTTCGTCCTTTAAAGCATTACGCTCAGACAAAGCTTTATAAAGTTGATCCTCCAAACGTGAACAATTGCCTTTCAGTTTCTGAATCTCTATCAAAGCCTCCTGATATTTTGCAAACAATTCACTAAATTCATTCCTCTCCTCCCTAAGCTTCTGAAACTGTCTTCTTGCAAGCTTTCCCCTCCATAATATTTGCACCTTCAAAACGCTAGCTGACAGTTGAACAAAGTATCTCCTCTGCAAGTACATCCTAAAAGTCGACTGAATTAAACACACTCTTCGAATGTACAACTTCTCTTCAGCCTCCTTTCTTCTTAAATATACCCTCCACCTTGACTGAATCATTCTGACACATAACTGCATGCATCTAAACTTTTGGCGCGCAACGTGTCCTCGGAAAATCGTCTGAATTTTTAAAGCAGCTTTTTGTTTAAGCAGAAACTTAAATCTTCGTCTGGAAATAACTCCTTTCCAGATGCTCTGAATCTTAATAATAGATTTGAGAGCTTTCCTGTACTGATCACGACACAAAATCATCCTCCATACACTCTGAATACTTGTAGAAGCTGTATCTCTGACACGTACCCTAAGCTGCTCAAGATCCCTGAAAGCTTCAATTTTCAGGAACACTCTGGTAACTCCAACCGCCCATTGAGTAACCTGCTCATCCTTTGAAATTAGTCCAGAAGAACTTAAATTCTTCATTAACTCAATTATCTGATTCTTTCTTGTTGAATTGTTTGATGCAGACAAAGATGATACATTTTTCGCCTCCAGAGTTTGGCCTGAATGCAATATACTCCTACACCACTTGTCATATTCATCTCTAGACTTACTAATAGAAAGTTGTCCACATGGTGAAAAAAGTATCATATAATCAAGTAGGAATTCAAAATGTGGAAATCTTACAGGATATCCAGCACGACTAACTTGGATGGCTTGAAGTACGCCACCATACTTGAGTTGTTCCGAGACGGAAATCCTATCAAACTCATCTGGGGAATTGTTTCCATTTGGTTTTATACATCTTATAAAATGAGGATTTGTTTGCTGAATGGTTGAAATTAGCTTGTTTAACTGGTTTCTAAAAGATGATCCAAGAGTTTGTTGACGTTTTGGCTTTGTGTTTGATTCCGAATCTAAGACTTGGTCTGAGAATTTGGCCCTTAATAGATCAGAAACCCAGGGATTTTTTGAGCTTGATAAAACTTCGGTGGAGTATTGGGAAAGTTGGTCCTTATTTTTCTCTATAAAGTTTTGAACACAATATGAAACAGGTCCTGCATAGTGAACTACCACGAAGTTGTTTGGATTCTTTTTAACAATCTCAAACCTAGCATTCTTCCCGCTGTATTCCTTAACTAACTTGTTCAATAATCCCGTATTAGATCCTTGTGGAACAAAACACTCTTCATCTATTGCTGGAAGAATTCCTAAAATTGGTTTCTGTTGTTGTAATAGCTGAACACAATCCCCATTATCCGGAAAATCAATCGGATCCCAACTGATATCCTCCTGTATATACAAGTCCTGCTCAATGTTGAAAATGTAATCGTTGAATATTTGTTGTAATCTTTCATTTGCAAAGTTTATACAAAGTTGCTCAAAACTGTTAATCGGGAAGCATTCAAAGCCAAAAATATCCAGAATCCCACAATATAAATCCTTTTTGCCTTTTTCTTGGTAGTCATTAACTTCACTAGCTCTTCCTGTAGATATCTGAAGATTCACTAAATGCAAGATATAGTCAAACACTAGAGAATACAATGCTTTTGAAACTGCATCCTTTGTTGCTTCGGCCTCTTGGACACTCAAATGCTTCATTATTTCTCCTTCTCTTAGCTGAATCTTTCGACAAGTTAATAAGCGAACAATATCCTCCTTAGGTAAGGAAAGTAACGACGAAACAATTTCCAAATCTTGGATGCACGATTCATGAGGAATTGATGACTCTCCCTCATTCTCTACAAATATAACATTACCCAAAAACATGACTGCCTTAATTATTTTGATTATGTTATAAAGTTGGCTATTAGTGATTCCCATTGTTCTTATGGCATATAACGTTCTTTCAAACTGGTGAAAGTCGGTTTCTTGACATTCTGAACCCTCCAAGTACTTAAAATTCTTTTCAGATACTATGTGAGAGAGATCTATCTCCATGGGATTCGAAAATAATTGCTTCCTCAATTGTGC
Organism: Cryptosporidium sp. chipmunk genotype I; assembly: GCF_004936735.1. NCBI lineage: Eukaryota > Apicomplexa > Conoidasida > Eucoccidiorida > Cryptosporidiidae > Cryptosporidium > Cryptosporidium sp. chipmunk genotype I. Next base: position 108,833 of record NW_027125616.1, read on the forward strand.
CATATGAGGATTCAAGACTATGTTTTCTGAGTTTTGTTGTGAAAATAATATGGACTCCGTATTATGAGAAGGAAATCTGTATACCAGATTTCCCTCTTGAGAAGATCCCTGACCAAAAATATGCTTAGCAGCAGAGCAAAGCTGATAAAATATGTGGAAATTTCTCTCTCCTTTCTGTTGGTGACAAACTCTGACCTTTTCGAGCAAATAAGTATTTATACGGGCACTGCTAATACATATAGAATTCGAATTAGATTCTGCATTTGAACTAGAAGTAGACTCAGAAAACTGGACTTCTATGAACTTCCCAAACCTTGAGGAATTGTTATTCCTCAAAGTTTGGGAATTTCCAAAAGCTTCTAAAAGAGGATTGCTCTGAATGATTTGATCCTCAACAAACGAATATCTTTTCTCACCTCCAGCACCTGAGTCTCCAGTATCAGAGCTACAACCATTGTGAGATGAGCCAACAACTGTCAGAAATTGAAGCACAAACTTGGTTGTTTCAGTTTTTCCAGCTCCAGACTCTCCACTTATTAATATTGTCTGTGACTTCTTCTGATTACAAACTCCTGAATAAGCCTTATTAGCGACGCTGAACACATGAGGAATATCAGAATTGCTCTTCAACCTAAATTTCTGAATCATTTCCATAGAATAGAAGCCCTCCAAAGTTCTATAGGGATTTACTGCAATTAAAATTGGGCCAGTGAATGTGTAAATTTTATCAAGATCAAACCTCGAATTAATTGCATGTAAAATTGAAGGCTGGTGAAGGTGAGTAAGCTCACAAAGGTCGTCCGGAGTGACTACACCACAATCTGACAGTTGTTCAGCTGCCCTAATGTGGAGCTGCCCTCCCGCCATGTTAGATCCAACCTCCAAAGGAAGCTTAAAAACAACTTCCTCTGAGACCTCCTCAAGTGTTAACTCGTCAACCACATTTGAAACTTTAACAACAATCTGAGAATCATTCACTTTAGAGACGACGCCAGGCCTCCAGACCTCTTTGGGACATGGAATCCATACAAGTGACCCTGGCCCAAAAAAGCCAGTCCCTGAGTCCAGATCTCTGGAGTTATGCATGAGTATTCCAGAGAATTGTGGCAATAATCCTTCAAAAAGAGCTTTTTCTTTTTTACTTTCTCTATTTGAAGCTTTAAACTTTAATATAAAAACAATTTTTTCAATGCATTTAGACTGGGGTTAAGTGATCTCCAATTTTGGCGCCTTTACGATTTTTAGCATCCTTTAACCGGGAAAAAGGTCTTAGTACATGTTTTTTGCTTTAAAATGCAAATTTAAGATATCTGGGACGGAGTGAGGAGCATGAGGCTCGTTCGACTGAAATGCATATTTTTTTTCTTATTTAGGGGAGCTTTAATTTTTCATCCCGTAGTCTGGAACTTTTATCCTATTCAAATTTAAAATTACGAGGAATGAATAACTTTAATGTTTCCAGTTTTGTATGCAGAAGCTTTGATGAGCTTTATTCTGCCATTCAGACTGAAAATATCGAGTACCTGAACTACTCATTTTGTGATACCTTTGGATCTCTTCATCATATCACAATTAGTTCGAGCTCGTTTAAATCTGGTAAAGATATTCAAAAAGGAATTGCATTTGATTCTAGCTCTGTAAGAGGGATGCAATATGGGGACTTCTCAGATATGATTATTGTTCCAGACTTTGAGAAGGTTTGGGTTGACCCATTTTTCGACAGAAAAACTCTTCATGTTGCTTGCTTTGTACTATTCCACTCAGGAGAACCTTCCCCTGGGTGTGTTAGATCAATCTCAAAAAGAGCTCAAGAAGCTCTTTCATTATCCGGGATTGCTGATAAATGCTTTGTTGGGCCAGAAATTGAATTCTTTGTGTTTGAGTCTGTTAGCTACAATAACTCACCAAATCATAGTTCTTTTTGCCTTGATGGAGATGAAGCTTATTGGAATTCTGGAAATAATACGATCTTCTACCCCCATAATAGACCAAATCTCGCAAGCAGAAGACCCCTAAAGCAGGCATATTGCGCTCCTTATCCTGTAGATAGAGATTTATCACTGAGAAGTGAAATTCTTGAAGAACTTGAGAGTATTGGAGTACCAGTAGAAAAGCATCACCATGAGGTTGCAACCTGCCAACATGAAATTGGTGTTCATTGTTCTACCCTTATCCATTCGGCTGATATTGTAGAATCTGCAAGATATCTCATAAAAGGAATTGCACATAGGAACAACAAAACTGCCACTTTTATGCCAAAACCTCTTGGAAATGACAATGGGAGTGGAATGCATATCAACATTTCACTTTGGAAAAACGAAAAAAATATCTTTTTCGACCCTGAATCAAGCTATTATAATTTATCCAACCAGGCTCTTTATTTCATCGGAGGAATACTTTCCCATACAAAGGCAATTATGGCCTTTACAAACCCCACAACTAATAGTTATAAGAGGCTTGTTTCTGGCTATGAAACTCCAACTAAACTTTCATACGGAGCCGGTGACAGAAGCTCTGCCATTAGAATTCCTTTGTCTGGTTTTTCATGTTTCAAAACCCAAAGAATCGAATTTAGAATCCCCGACTCATCTACATGCCCACATTTGGCGTTTTCTGCGATTCTCTGTGCTGGTATTGATGGTATTTTGCGTAAAATCCACCCAGCTGCTTACTTGAATAGTGCCAAGTCTCAAAGTAACGAATATAATTTACCAAAATCACTTACTGAGGCACTTCAACACCTTGAAGAAGATTACGAATTCCTTATCAAAGATGGAGTTTTTTCGCATGAGTTTATTCTAAATTACATCAAGCTTAAACGCGACGAGGTTGTTCTAGTTGAGTCTTTTCCAACCCCCAAAGAGTTCGAACTGTATTATGACTGAATTATAACCATTGAATTATATTATTAAAAAAGCTCAAACCCATTTATAAGCAAGCACCCAATTCCAAATTCTAACTTTTTATTTTCTCTTAAGTCAGTTTTTTTCTTCTACGCCTTTGCTCTGCATGCAAGAATACAAACTACCGTTGCATGTTTGAAATATGGCGCCCACTAAGTGTGGCGCCAATGTCAATAAATTAATTGTGAAATATTCGTAAATGAAGATTTAGGAAATAAAAAAGCAAAGGAAAATACAAAGTACTTGAGGAATTGACCAAGCCTTCCAAGGGTTACTAAGTTATTTTGTATTTATGAATGAGTCAGCCTGGAGGTGCTGGCGAGAGTAAGGCGCAAATTACAGCTGCTATATTGCAGGAAGCGTATATTCATGGCTGTCAGAACAATAATGAGCTCAGCCCAGACTCTTTGAAGTCACTGGGCTGGGAAAATTCTGTAATAGTCCGAGTGCTGAACATTTTTACCGAGAAAAGACTTTGTTCTGTTAAAAAAAACAAGTCATCTGGGTTGTTAAGCTCTACAAATAATAAAGTGGTCTTTCAGTTAAGAACTGAAGAGGTTGCATGTAAACTTAATAAGCTCTCCAATGAGGAGTATCTTGTTTTTTGCTCAATAGAAGATGCAGGCAACCAGGGAATTTGGACCGCTGATATCAGAAAAAATACAGGTTTACAAACACATGTTGTACAGCGAGCAGTAAAGGTATTATGTAATGATTGGAATCTTATCCGACCAGTGAAAAGTATTCATGTCAAGAACAGAAAGGTGTACATTTTGGCTTCCTTAGAACCTTCTAAAGAACTTTCGGGAGGTACTTTCTATGAAAATGGCGAGTTTGATATGGCTTTTGTAGACAGTATCAAAGAAAAGATTATTTCTTTTATTGATAGCAAAAGAAAATCAACACTACAAGAAATACTCGAGTTCATCAATTATGATATTAACATGGATTCGTCCTCTGCAAGAAAGAATATATCGCTTTCGGATCTACAATCCGTAATAAATATGCTTATTGTTGAGCTTAAGATTTTATGTGTCAAAGGTGGAAGCTCTAATTCAAATGAAATCTTTTTCATGTGCTTAAAATGGCCAGAGTCCCTCTCTGTTACTCCAGAGGCAGAGGATGTCCCTTGTTTGGCTTGTCCTGTATTCGAAACATGCTCCTGGTCATTTGAATCTCAAATACTCCCATGTCCTCAACTATGCAAATATATTGATTATTCACTAAACAACTGCAAACCTCTGCTACCACAATAAAATAGCTCCAACTCATCCATAAGCTTTTTCTCCGTCCTAAGATAATCTAAATTATAATTTATACACTTTTATCTATTCACTAAGTACGATGAGAATAAGGTAAAATCATCTTTATAGATTATTAAACTTAGAGACTTAAATCCTAAAAAGTTTTTGAATCTCGTCTATATATCCTATCTTCCTATCCTTAAAATACACCATCTCCTCTAAGCTTACTACCTATACATGGAAATTTGCATTATAATTGCTCAGTATTATTACTAACTCTCCTTTCCCTTACAAACTTTCTATTATTAATATTCCATACGAATTCCTGAATCCTAACAACAGCATTGTTAGGAAAGTCCAGAAGAAAAAGATCGTCAACAATCAATTCAATTTTCCAAACTCTTATGTTAATAGGCCTTGAAATATACATCAATTCTCAATATGTAAGCGCATGCATGCACTCATGTGGACAGCCTATAATTGGGCACATATAGAAATCAGTGCATTCGCGTGCCTTCCAGGATTTTTACAATTTCTGAGTAGCCTTGCGATTCAGCTGCGTCTTTAGGAGTTAAACCTTGCTTATTTTTGTAGTTTGGGTCTGCACCATTCTTTAGCAGAGTTTTTACAATATTTTCATGACCCATAAAAGCGGCAGAAAATATAGGTGTATGTCCAAGAACACTTACAGAATTCGGGTCTGCTCCAGCCTTTAATAGTTTGCTTACAATCTCGTCAAATCCATTACTAGCTGAAAAGTGCAAAGGAGTGCAGAACATATTATTCTTAGAATTGGGGTCAGCATTACCATTTAACAGTTCTTCAATCACTTGGGTATGCCCCTTAAGAGAAGCCCAGTGAAGCGAAGAAAACCCCTTTTCATTTGTAGCATTAGCGTTGAATTTGGGAGAGGCAATTAACTGACGAACTAATTGAAGATTCCCAATCTTAGAAGCTTTAAGTATTAATGAATTTTGTCTTTCAGCAGGAAGTGAAAATATATCAACGTCACTTAATATACTAAATTCGGAGATATTATCTTCAGAATTTGATAATACTGACAAACTTGGGTTTGTATCAAGCTCACAAACTTGGCAAGTATCCTTTTCATTCTCACTCTTATCTAATTGGTCAATATTACCAGAAATCCTTCCCTTTCCTTTAATATTATCCTGATATCTGTTTTCAAACCCAGATGAAGGCACTTTTTGGCTCCAACCACTCTCTTGTTTGAAGAATTGGTTGCTATTTCCTAAGGTCTTTAATCCATTGCTCCTATTCGAGTTTGAAAATCTTCCACTTGGAGCTATCAAACTTGTATTCACCACCTCCTCATTCTCAAGCTGGAAATCCTCATCTGCGCTATAGTAACAGTCCTCTGGCAAGCTTCCTTTAAGGCTAGCTAAAGCTTTTGTATTGGATGAGCTTTCACTGTAATTAGTGCTTTCTAGCTCCAACTGTTGATTATCCATAGAGAAGTAGAGGACACAGTTTATACTTCTTTTCTAATTCAATAATTTTAAAAACAACTATTAATCAAATTGTTATTTAAAAATAATTCTCTATAATTGATTCTGTTTCTCAATTGATTTAATTTCACCAAAAATAAGTACGGATTGTATTACAAACCAAAGTAAGTCAAAAAAATACGTACACTCTATTAATTCTCAAGGTAGACGCTATCGAGCACCTTTTGTGTTGAATCTTTACAAATCCTTCAGCTACCAAAATCAAAATCCCTTGGGCATTCTGACGCCTGAAAAACCTAAGGATAATTCTATTTTGAGGCTACTGCCAATTAACTATTTGTCCTAAACCAGCAGTCTGCCACTTTACCCACAACAAATAATGCCCTTAATTTCTTGTTTGTACAATTCCTTTCCAATTATCCTATTATTTATAATTATAATTGTGAGGAACTTTTCATCCTCGAGCAATGCAATTTGAATCTGCATTTTGCGGGATGTTGACGCGAACTCGAGCATGTTGGCGCCAAAAAAGGTATTTTATTAATAAAGATCAACTAGAAAATATAAAAGTAATACATTTGAGAAATCTATAAATTCATCTAAATTAAATAGTCTGGATATATGTATTTATTACCTATTATAGTTAATTAAATCATCTTTAACGCATTGTAGATAAGTATGTTCTTCTCTGTGGGGATTGTGAAATCAGAGAATGGGATTACTAGAGATTTTTCATCCTTTATTACGAGTCCAATACATGGAGAAAGCTCCATATAAGTCATTTTATCGTAGATAATAGCGGAAAGTATCTTTGATTTTTCAATGAAAGTACAGGATTTTCCGAAAAGATATTTCGTCTCTAGCTGAACTCCAATACCGTAGAAAATCAAGATTGACTGATCTTTGACTCTAACTCTTCTATAATATATCAAAATAATCATTAAAATTGGGATGGCTCTTAGCCAAGTTGAAGGGCTGAAAATCCCTTTTGTGAAAATTTGAGCAGCAATAAAGGCTATTCCTGCAACCAAAATCACCGGAAAATAGGTCATCTTCGAAGCACTGAACTTAGCTACAGAATTGCTATAGTAAGTTGTTTGAAACTGGTAATCTTTGTAGTTATTTGTCTCAACTTTGGTTACTTTTGCGCTTTCTTCGAAATTGCTCATATTGCTACCTTTAGAATTTCCCATAGTTCATACTTTGTGGCTTCACTCAACCTTTCCTCAAGCAATTCTCATCATTTAGTCAGCGTAGAAATAATCTTACTTTATTCAAATTTAAGTAAACAAATAATCTCCGTCCTTTAATTAGAAAATTTTCGTATACCGGTATTAATTAATTTTTACACGTAACTTTTAAAAGGGCGCATAAAATGCCCACAAAACAATTAGTGGAAAAAAATAAATCAACAATTTAAAATTTACAGGTCCAAGAAGATTACTCTTCAGAGACGAAAAAAATGTTTTCCAGTTCTTCATTTGGGTCCCAGAATAAGTACAATGTAAATAATAGCATCGAGCTTTCCAACTGTCCAAATGACTCCATAAGTAAGGTAAGTTGCTCCGAATCATAGAATCTTGGATAAGTCATAAACTGTAAAAGACTAGTTCAAATTTGGTATAACTTTCTCAGAGCATGTACTCATTCTATTTTCCTTTTTAGGTATGCTGGTCAATGAACTCCTCTCTATTAGCTGCATCTTCCTGGGACAAATCTGTCACAGTTTGGGAGGTACAACATATGGGTGGAAATTCTGTCAACACTCGTTTCGGTAAGTTTTTGAATACCCCCAAAAGTCCTTAATAACTTATTAATTATCTTGGTAGGAGCTTCTTTTCAACACTCCGCTCCCGTTTTGGACTGCGCCATAAGTTCAGATAGCAGGTATCTCTTTTCTGGAGGATGTGATAACGAGCTCAAGATGCATGATATGTCATCCAGACAAAGCCAAACAATAGGAAGACACGATGCTCCTATTTCAAATATATTTTGGTGTGATGAACAAAAATTTGTGGTAACTGGAAGCTGGGACAAAACCATTAAATTCTGGAATGGGCAGTCCCAGAACCCAATTTATTCTCTAAGTATACCAGAGAGAGTATATGCAATGGACCTCAAGTATCCTGCTTTGGTAGTTGCAGCAGCAGACAATGCAGTATATGTCTGGAATCTTCAGAACATTACTCCAACTCCATATAAGAGAATTCAAACCCAGCTCAAGCTTCAGCCAAGGTCAATTTCCCTTTTTCCGGATAGAACAGGTTTTGCTATTGGATCAATTGAAGGTAGATGCGCTATAGCCCACATAGAGGAGTCTCATAGAGATAAGAACTTCCCTTTTAGGTGCCACAGGGTCACTAGCAGTAGCCCTGATATTGCCTACTCCATCAACAGCATTGATTTTCACCTGCAATATGGAACATTTGCTACTGGAGGGAGTGACGGTGCTATAGCATTTTGGGACAAAGATAACAAATCCAGATTGACAATTATGAAGACAATGCCAGCTCCCGTAACTGATATAAAGTTTAGTCCTTCCGGGAAACTCCTCGCCTATTCTCTAAGCTATGACTGGAGCAAAGGATACGACAATACTGCGATTAACAATAGTTGTAACAAAGTTCTATTACACGTAATGAATGATGAACATGTATGTCCAAAGGGGAAACGTAGCTGAAGTCTAGATATAAACCTAAATTAGCACTATATACATGTCATTATAGTAGAAAAACAAAACCCTAGAAGATTGGCATTCCATCATAGATAGTTCCTAACTAATTAATTATATAATTATAACTAAACTTTCTCCCCCAACTTTTACATGCGGCTGATTAAAATAACTAGTTTAGGCGGGAAAATAATTGGAGTGGAGAGACGCCGCCGCGGCTTTGAAATTAGTCTCTGCTTCGTTAGGGAAATTTCACTGTTTGAGAAATTTTAGTTTAAGGTAAAAACAAAGATGAAGTTTAGCAAGGGTAAGTTTTGTGTATGATTATATGGTGAATAGGAGGTGTTTAACTGGATTCTTTTCATGAGCAGACGTAAGTTCATCTGCTTCCAAGTGCAGAAAGAGCCACTTCGCTACAACATCAACTCAAAGAAGAGAGTTGATGGCTTCTCCTTTGTCAAAGGAGCTTAGACAAAAGTATAATGTAAGTTTTTTACATGGACTATACCACTTTTTGAGCTTTGATTAATCGGTTTTATTATTTAGGTCCGATCATTACCAATCAGAAAAGGTGATGAGGTTATGGTCATTAGAGGTTCCAATCATGACTACGAGGGAGTTGTCACTCGTGTTCACAGAAAAAAGTTTGTCATCAACGTTGAGAGGATCACCAGAAAGAAGACAAACGGAGAGTCTGTCCCGATCGGAATACACCCATCTAATGTTGTAATCACTAAGCTCAAGTTAAACAGAGACAGAAGGGAACTTCTTGCTCGTAAGAATCGCTCAACTAAGAAGGGAAAGTACACAAACGCTGATGCAGCAGATCTAGACTAGGTAAACAATATAGTTTCTTTTAGTGATAGTAAATTTGAGTCGGTTTAAGCGATTTCGTTGTCGTTTTATATTGCCATTGTGAGTGTACTTTTGTCCTGTATCTTTTTTCCGCACTCTGTGCATTTATTCGTTTTTTCTTACTTAATGAATATTAATAAATACTAATACTACTATCTATTCTATTCGGTATTTACATTAATAATGTATGACTGGACTAACCCGCCCAAGTTTTGGCGCCCAACTAGAGACGGAATATAATAGGTATCGATATAAATTACTAAATAATAATAATCAAAATAATAATAAATTGCATTTTTTTAAGAAAACATCAAAGTACAAGAAATTCTGTCTCTAAATAATAAGAAAAATATTGCGCTAAGAAAACCAAGACTCGGCATAATAGAAATACTTAAAGACAGATTTATCTCCATCTGTTGTAGGAATAATATTTAAAAGAAATCCAGAATGGGTATTAGCAGAGATAGCCGTCACAAGCATCGTGCCACAGGTGGCCGTATGCCAATAGTTATTAAGAAGAGAAAGTATGAGATGGGTCGTCCAGCCTCAAATACCAAACTCGGAACCTCTCCAAGAGTTAGAGTTGTTCGTTGCAGAGGTGGAAACAAGAAGTTTAGAGCTCTTAGACTTGATAGTGGAAACTACTCATGGGGATCACAGGGTATTTCCAGAAAGGCACGTATTATGGAAGTCGTATACAACGCATCTAACAACGAGTTAGTTCGTACAAAAACTTTAGTTAAGAATGCAATTGTTGTGATTGATGCTACTCCATTTAGACAGTTCTATTTACAAAGATATGGTGTTGAGTTAGGTAGACGTAAGAACACTGAGGAGACCGGTAATGAAAAGGATACCCAGAAGGCAAGTGGTCATTTGCTCGCAACTAGAAAGGCCAGATTGATGAACAATGTTATCGACCCACTAGTTGAGGAGCAATTCGGAATTGGTCGTCTCCTTGCTTGTGTTTCTTCTCGTCCAGGTCAATGTGGTAGATGCGATGGCTACATCCTTGAAGGTAAAGAATTAGAATTCTACAAGAAGAAACTTGAAAAGAAGAAGGCAGCTAAGTAAATTTTGCAATAATGCCATTAGTTATTTAGTAGTTGATCAGATTTTCATAGTAAATTAAGTATTAATTCTTTTTACGATTTGGAGAAATAGGATATGCCTATATTTTTCTAGTTGTGTTTACTCTTCGGAGTCTATGAGTCGAGGTTTTGACCTTAAGGACATCTCTTTATAAACTCCATCTTTCTTCTGTCAACTAGTCAATCTGAACCTTGCTGACTAATCTCCATATTGTTGGGGAGTTGTTGAAGATTGAGATCAAGATTTTCAATTGAGGTTCTTTCTATTGGGCTGTTAGGTTGATTTTGTTCAATAATGAGAGTACTTTTAAGCACTTGTTCAGAAACTTGCTCTATCGTTGTATCTGAGATTGATACAGAATCCAAATCAGAATCAGAAAAATTCATAGATGAAGAAACGTGTTCTTTTTTAAGAAATGATTCTGCTTCTGGAACTGTTTCTACCTCCCAAGTTGACTCTGAACCTGTAGAATGTTCTGGAGTTTGAATTAATTCTTCTTTTGAAGACAATTCAAAGTGTTGCTCTACTTCAGAATTAAAGTTTGAAGTGAAATTCGTGTTATCAAGTCCTGGCCCAACAAAACTCTGAATAAACTCTTTTTTTCTAAAATCTTGGCCTGTAGAAGCATTAATATTTTCATTTTTAAATGCATTCAATCCATCATCCTTCGAGTCAAATTCACCAAACTTTGTTAGTTTCAAACCATTGTTTTCATATAATTTAGAATTTAAATTATTACTCTTCGGATCATTTATTTTTGGCTTTTTATTTGGTTTGGATTTATTTTTATTCTTTTTACCAGGTTTACTAGTTTTATTTAGAGTGCTTTGATTCAAAAGTTTGAGTTCTTTCTTATATCTAATTAGTGAAAGTTTGTTTTCCACATCTACCAATTCTGCGTGGTCAATAATTATCTAATCATTTAATTTCACCGGTTAACACTAAGAATTAACTTTAATATAATAAACTTACATTAAATGGACAAACTTCATTTGGAGATGAATCACAGACTTGTTTAATAAACTTTTTCCTTAATGAAGATGCCATTGGAGTAAGACCTTTATTAATCAAGATTAATCTCTGGTTGATGTTTTTTGAATGATTAAACTAACCTGATAAATGTGCAATCCAGTCCCCACTTCTCCAATGCCAAAGTAAATTATCTTTTCTAAAATGTGTAGAGCTTCTCCTTACAGAATTCATGACTCTTGGTGAGACTACTGTAATGTGATCGCTTGAATAAATAATTCCATTAAGATCCAAATTATGCTCCATTACAAATGTGCAATACTTAAGTATCTTTTCTGCATCAATTTCATTTTTATCTTGGACAAGAATATTAGTCAATAATGGCTGATCTTTCAAACCTTGAAGTGGAAATAAAGAAAAGAAGTATTAAATTGGATGTTGATATTGATCATTGTTATTCTAATGACTTTTACAACATACCTTTAGCGTTCCATTGATTTGTTCCGTTATATAGCAAACTATTTCTATAAGCCTTTAAAAATAAATTAATTTAGTTGATAAAAAATAGCCACCTCGTCATTTTCCTCACTCCATTAAACTACAGGTTATTTCAAACTTACCTGCTTAAGCAATACCTGAAAAACTAATTGAAGAGAAAACAAAGAATTTTTGAATAACATTATTCCATTGTTTATTGGATATCTCTCATCAAAACACTTAGTATCGGCTGAAATAATTAATGCAGTACTCTTTGAAGCATACTTTTCAATAATATGTTCAACTTTGACTTGATAATTTGTAAACATTGCATCCAAATCCATATATAATACCCAATCAATACTTTTTAGATTTACGACTTTTCTATTATATGTTACTAATTTTTGATTTGTGAATAACTTCCAAATTGCTAAATATCTCCAATAATGAGGAAAAACACATTCTTGCTCTAATTTATTATCAATTTAAACCTGGTTAATGCATTTAAACTTACCTTGGCTTTGACTTGAATTATTATCTTTAAATTCATCCTCTCTAATTTTATGAGGGAAAAAAATATTTAAATTCAGCTATAAAGAGAATGTTAAAACTTACTTTTTAGTTTTTTTACAAAAGAAATGTAGATAACAATAATTTTGTTTCTTTGAATACTCGATTCTGTTTCTTTCTAGCTCCACTAATGTGTTGAAATCCTCATCTCCTGCAGTCAAAATGACCATTCTGCATTTAATTTGTTTTGATTCTGTATTTCCAAACTCCACCTCACCATTCTCAATCCCTCCCTGGTCATAATACAATGCGTTAAATAAGTACCTATCATTTTTTCTTGTCCATTCTGGCATCCAATCTTCCAAATATGAAAATGTGAAATAATTTTCCTCTTTCTTACTCTTCGAAGTACTTGCTTGAATAAACGAAAGGCCTACAAAATTCAATATATAAAACAATTTTAAAATTTTTTGAATCATCTGACCAATTACTCAGCTCTAGAAAACTCTTAAAAATGAATATGTCATATGGCGCATCCAGTCACTTCCAAGCTTTATTTTCACTCTTACTATGTTACTTATTAATCATTCTCTACAGAAACTAAATTTTTTCTAGTATATATAGATATATTTTTTTATTAATAATCTACTAATATAAAATTAATTATTTTTCTATTTGGCACATGCAATTCCACGTAATTTGCTTACGTCATTGCTATCTTTGTATGAGGATGTGCATGCACGCATGCATTTGCAAGTAATACCGGTATATGCATAGATTTTGTCCACATGAAAAATTTTTTTTAATATCAAACTATTGAATTTAAATAGAGTTAAAACTCGATTAAATTAAAGATCTTTTTTTTAAATGAATAGAAAGTAATTTATGAACTAAATCTAGTAAGCACTTTGGTGAAGACTATTCTGGAGGAATGTGATATTTGAATACAAATTGACCAGAAACCTTTGTAGTGGACTGACTATTGCTGTCCATAATGAGAAAATTATCTCCTTCAATGGAGTCTATTATTCCAGTAAAAACGCCAGTTTGAGGGGAAACAGAAATTGAATTCTCACCTGGAGCTGGTTTATTTGGGGAAATGCTCTGAGGAGCAATTGCAATCATTTCATCAGGGCATATTTGGCCGTTAATTATCAAAATAATATAACAAGTTATTTGAGGGACTTCAGGTGGAAATAAAATATCGGATATAATTCCCTTCTGATTAAAGAATTCACCTTGGGAAATTACTGTTACCTCCACCCCTCTTCTGCAAAATAGAGGATGGTTGTTCGAGTCTTCGCCAATATAACTCGAATTTTGTTGAGAAAGCTCCTTTCCACCTGTCCAGCTTGGCTGCTTTATTTGGGATGCAGGTTGAGTGTTCATTTGCCTGGTCTGGCCGCCAAAACTGGAGGCTTGGCCGCTTCCAATTGTAGCACCAACAAGAACGATATCTTCTCTACGAAGAAGAACTGTATGAGGTCCAATATCAAGAAGAACTTCAACATTATTACCTTTAAATCCACGTATGGAACCAAGGAGAGCTTTATGTTTGCCTCTTAGTATTCTAACCTTTTGATTAATAAAGGCATCATCCGGTCCGCCTCTTCTGTTGGAATGCAAACCCATACCATAAACTCTCCCGTTACCTCCACCTGAATTTCCACCTCCAGAGTTTCCCCTATTAGATCCACTTGTGGGTTTTGTAGCAGCATCTAGTCGACTGTTCTCGGCTGTTTTTAACGTCAAAAGTTGTCGTCCTTCACAAGTAAAATATCCACCATCATCCAACTTAGATGGTAATTTGATAAAACAAGTGGATTTCCAGATATGCTCAACTTTGCCAGATTTCCCAGAATTGGCACCTTCTAAGATCTGAACTGTGGATTTTACTCCAAAAATATTACCATTACGATCAGGAATACGATGCATGAGAGAAGTGTTTCTTTTTGAGGAAATTTCTGAAGACTTTATCGTGATGCTTTCTCCCGTACTGGTTAACAATCTCAAATTCTTGTTCCTTCCTACAAATACTATAACTCCAACCTTACCATTATAAAGTTGCACTAAGTCATCCAGAGAAAACCCATCCACTGTTGAAAGTCCACTAGTAACTACAACATCTTGAGAAACCTTTTTAAGGAAGTTGGTTGGGCATCTTATTGGTTGGGTTCCATTTAATGGATAAACTATAGCCACTGTGTAATTTTGGTCAAAACTTGTAACAAGCCCAGATTCACCCTCATTTACTCCTTCAATAATTTGGACAGAGTCTCCAACCTCAAATGATTTGCAAACAAGATCTAACTGAGTGAGAATTGGCTCAGTAATTCCCAATGACTTATCTATTGGCAAAATTTCCAAAGACTTATTAATTCCAGAGTTCACTGCTACTACTTTGGCCTTAATTCCTATCAGTTCACCTTTCGTTATTGTGACAGTATCCCCAACAAAGAAAGAGGTAGATTTCTGTGTCTTAAGAAGAGTCTTTGAGTCAATATTCACCTCTGATAAATCAGATACACCGAAGAACTTCTTGATCTCCTCAATTGTTGGCTGAACTGCATCACCAACAACTAAACGGTTTGCCTTCATCTTCTTTAAAAGATATCCCTTTTCTTGCTCAAAAAGCTGGTTTGCAAACTTCACTGTACCACGTAAGTGAGTAAGTTCAACTACTCCGCCAAGTGATTCAACCTTGTCTCGATCAAATAGCTTTGCTGGTGGTCTTATTCTGGATTTGGAAAAGCTAACGCCCTGGGAATTCTGGGACTTTCTTATAAGTGCAGGAACATCCAATCTAGGAACAAGTCGCAAAATTACATTAGCTTCATGTTCATCAACTTCATATATCTGGGCCAAGTCACCGCCATAAATCCCACTCCTAACTCTAACCCAACTCTCACGCATCAACTGCTCCTTTTCCTGCATATCCACAGAAAATACTCGGGTCATCTCTTTAACTGGAATGATTTTTATTGAAGAAAGACGAACTCCCGTAAAACCCTGAAGTGCTTCATTCACAAAATTGGGTGCTTCTGCCTCCACGTATATATAACCCCTATAACTTGAAGCAACATATGCGGATAAAATTGGCAATTCTTTGCCTTGTTTTTGGCATTCTGCTGCTTTTTGAACTAAAGCAATACAAATATCCTTTTCAAGCCCAGCACGATCAACTTTAACAAGCCACAATTTGGGATCTCTTGAAGTTGGAAGTACATCGCAGGCTTGTACGGAGCTTGTAACCTCAGAACTACCAAAATCTGTCTCACGTTCAGTTTCACTTGTTTCGCCACCTTCTTTTTGCTCATATCTACGTTCAAGCTGTGCAATTGCCTCCTCCAAATGGCCGGCACCCCCTAAGTGCCTTCTACCCATATTCTCATCCCGCTCAAGATCAGCTCTTCGTCTGGCTCCAATTTCAGCTGCATTTGAAGCGTACTCAAATTCTTCTTGATAAATATCCTCATAATACTCGCCTTCATCCTCCTCATCATCCTCTCCAACCAGAGCCTCAACGTCCAGAAATGCATTCACATTATTGTATGAACGTTTCTTGGAGCTTTTCTTCTTTCCACTATTACTACTGCGTTTGGAGTGCTTAAATGAAAAAATGCTCCTTTCTTTCCCTTCTGAACTCTTTTTCCTCTTCTTCGGCGGAGAGTCGTTCTCCGAGTCTCCAGAAGCTATTTCATCGTCTTGTGATTCCTCCTCACCGTCTTCTTCCTCCTCTGATTCTTGTGACAATTCTTCTTCAGATGATATTATCTATTTAGTAAAAGATTCAAGTTAAAAAAGTTATTCAAAGATTAATTTAAAGCAAGTTATACATAATAGTAATATGGTATTTCAGAAATATTATTACATCAATTACGGTGCTGTTGATCATTTTTTTTTATTCTGTATTGAAGAAGTCACTTTTATTCAAAACAAAATAAAAGTTTTCCTGGATCTTCAGTATAGCTCATCAAACCATATATATGTATAAAATTTAAATAAAACTTACTGGTTGTTCATCCTCCTCAAACTTTGACATTACAGAAATTCCTTAAATAATGCTAAAGCCCTTAATTATTTAATACTCTAATATCAATAATAGACTGGCCCTTTCCGTAATTTATTCCCAGATTTCAATCTTACAGGATATTGAAAACTTTATTATTCAGCAATTATTCAAGGCCTTAAAATTTGCTTATGTATTTTAATCCGCAATATTTTTTTAAATATATTTTATTAATATAAATATATTTATTAAATAAAATGCGCTCAAATTTTCCAAGCTGCACAATTACAGGGGCAAAAAATATATATGCAAGTATTTTTACTACTCATTTTATTTCCACCACTATTATTGTTGCCACCAAAACTAACGTTTTAATAATCCATCAATGGAACTCGCAGTTTCCTATAAAAAAAGTCTCTGAAAAGACAAAGACTACTACGCCCCTTAAATTTTTATACAATGACGTATCCGTCAGTTACCTTCCTACCATAATGAACAATCATTAATAGGTACGGGATGCAAAACTAATAATTCACTGCATCCAAATTACCGATGATTTTTATTGCATTATACTAGCTAGCTATTGGACACCCTTCTAAACCTCGAAAAAAGGATACCCATATTTTTTTTAAATGAATTAGAAAAATGGATACATGGATATCGAATAAAACTGTATTTACTGCAGTTTTGTTTTCCCACAGCTATATAACCCTGCTCCAAACCATTACATACTCTGAGAAAAAAGTCCAGTATACATCCACCATTCTATAAATATTGCCGCTGCACCAACTACTCTACTAATACTAATACTAACAACACTATTACTAGTTTTCTTCTCACGCTTCCCCTAAAATAATATCAACCATCCCTCCCCCCAACTCTGCCTTCAAAAAAAAAATCAAATTTGGTATCCACAGTTATGCAAAATATAAATACATATATGTTATGCCAATCGCCAAATTCCAGCCATAACTTTGAAACTGGCCAGAATTAAGAAGCTGTATTGTTTTTGCCACCATTTAGCCATATAAATCCCGAATTACAAAACTGTATGATAATAAATGTAATGTGTATGTTATTTAAGATGTATAGTCAACAAGAATTTATGTAAATTTGATATCCGAAAAGATTGGCGCACAAAAGGCTGTTAATTTGATCTCCATCCCCTCCCCCCCCCTTTTCTCCAATGATAGGCAGAGATTGTTCTTGTAAATAATTCTCGGTCATTTTTAGCAATAACCATTGAGATGAAACTTGGCTTGTAATATCGAATCATGTAGTATAATAGACGAAGAATTTAAGCTGTAATTTAAAATCTGTTGGAAAAAATTAAGAAAAATACTCGTAAACTGTAAAAGTCTCCATGTAAAATAGTTGAATTAACAAATGCAATATCTTGAAAACCACAATTCAATACTCCTAAAAAAACAAATCCAATGTATATATTTTCTTGTTAAAATCTTCTCTCCATAAAAAAAACTTTAGTGTCGAGGAAACATTTAACTTTGATTGAAATGATTATTAGATCTGATTCATTCCATTAGTATGCAGACAAAAATTACCACTAATCACTATTCTCCTCACCATATATTAACTCTTTTTTGAAAATTTAAATAATTACGACTACAAAAAAAGATTCTCATCTACATATCCATTAATAGTAAAATCCTATCATTCATCCATAACTGAAATATTAACTTTATAATTATCCCGGAATATTATCTGCCAAAAGTCCCTCTTGATATTATCACTACTTTTGCCTATCCATTATTTATGTTAATTATAATTAGTACTTATATTATTAGTAAAATAAGACATTTGACATGCATAGTAAGGCGCCATCTTTTTGCTGCATGATTTAAGCTTGATTTTTAATATAACCCAGTATCGAAATAAGCTGGAGTAGCCAAGATAGGAAATCTTGAAGAAGATTAGTAAATAATTACTATAAATAGTAATCACTGAATTTATAATTTTTACTTTTAATTTCAAGGAATTCGCTTTTATTCTTTGATTGATTTTCAGTACAAAAATCAAATATCATTTTATTTTATGGTATATTTGGAAATCTAATCATCAGATTTCCAAAAAATTCTATGCGTGCATCTTCTGAAGCAAATAAAGGTGAAGGTTCAAAGGATGAAAGTAGTGGAATACAAAATAATTGGGGAAGGACAATCCTTTCAGAAGCGACGTCAAAGGGTCCAGTTTTATTTTCCGGCACAGACTGGGTAGTAGTGCCAATGGAATCTCTTTCTCCAGAAAGAAGAGCAATAATTCACCCAATAAGTCAAAGACTTGCTGGAGTGGAAAATACTGCTCTTGTTGATGGATTATTTGGAAGGATTTGGGAATTCCCAAAGTGTGAGAATGTAAGAGAACGAAAAGTAACAAGAGGTGACCAGTTTGTTGGAGATTCTAGAATTGACTTTCAATGGAACAAAACTGAGAGAACTTTGTGTAGAGTATGTGGCAAACATATATTAAAACAGAAATTCGCAACAGAGCATTACCAAAGGTCTCCAACATGTTGGAGGCTTGTAATGAGACATATCGGAATTCTGGACTTCGACTCGAATCAAAATGCTAATACACATTTATCATACAAAACAGATGATGTTGGATTCAACTCCCCCCAGAAATCTATGCTAGAGAAAAGGACAGGTTCCAACTTCTCTAGAAATATTAATGGAGAAAAGAATGAAGGTGCTTATCTTTCAAGTTCCAATCATGAAACGGAAAGTCAAAATTCCGTATTCACTGAAAATCTTGTTCAGAATAACTTTAACACAAGCAACATGATTCCAACCTCAAATGTCGAATACATTCTCCAGAACAAAATAATGAACTTATTCAGAGCTGCAACCAAACATGTTTATGAAGAACTCATTCAGTTTAAAGGCTGCAATACTCAAATCAATATCCACCCATCATTTAACAGACCCAACCCAGGAAATGGGTCAAAATTTGACTCTTCCATTGTAGAGAATGTTATGAGTGAACCAAAAGGAGACGAATCTGCAAGTAATATAAGCAATCCCGAAGAACCTTTTTTACTCATTTCTGCCGTGCTTCCAAATATATTCCCATCAATTAGTCACAGGCCGCTTCCAGTGAATGTTTGTTATATCAAACTCACGTTCAATTGGCCAGGAGCTAGACTTGTTAGGGACTTATGGGCCCTTGACTGTGAATTACTTGTTGACTGGGGAGATGGAGTTCTCACCCAAGCAAGAAGATTCACTCTCAAAGAGCTTGGAGAGCCTCCTGAATCTGATAATGAAATGAGAAATATTTATTCTCAAGGATTTGCGTATCTTAAATGCTTTGTTCCTCACAAACCTCCTGGTAGAGCTGATTTGAAAATTCGCATTCCAAAATCACTTTGGGAATATTGGGAAGCGTTTGCCAATGACAAAAACAACACGGTAACTTTCCACACTCCAGAAGTGTTTGCCTCTGAAATTCCTCAGAGTGTTTCCATTGAAATAAATCCCGACGTGATTTTACCCAACACTAACATAAATTGGGGCATTAAATCTCGTAGGGAAGAGACTAAAAGTCAAAGGTCACACCCTTACTCTCCTTCTTTAACTCATATACATTCTCCATCCCCATCTTCAAGGTCTATTGGCAAAAATACCAACATTAACCCTCCCAAATCACCTTCCATCTGATTACTTAGTCTTAGATTTAATTTTTAATTTTGAATTTGATTAAAACTGCAAATTATCTACAACCATCCTGAACTTTGCTCATTTTATTTCCTTTTTTTAAATAGTTATCGTTGTTATTAATATTATCCACATGTAATTTATCCACACATAAATATATACCGGTATTGCTTACTTGCAAGAATTTGCAAGCTTGCATGTGGATTTAAAAAAAATGTGCATATTTGCATGCAACACCGGCATGGGGTATGAAGGAGGAGGAAATAAACAAAAAAAAAACAAAAATCTTAACTTCTAACTTTAATTCATCCTAATATATAAGCCCTTGTCTATACAAATCCTGGAAGGATTTGAGAGGCAGAATGTTGCCCTGAGAATCTTCCATTTCAACATAATTTTGATCGTCAAATGAAAGGTCTTTTGCCTGCTTACAGAGAGCCGAATAGAGCTCCTGAGCATCTGAAATCTTTGTAATTTCTTTAAAATGACAAGTATTTGGGATCCCTAGAGCACTTAGCCCATTAGCGTGCTTAGTTTCTGAAAAATGTCTTTCAAATGCTCTCCTTCCCCAGTAGCTGCAGTTTCCACAAATTTCGCATTTGAATTCGATTCCCAAACCATTCAACTTGTAAAGCCAATATGGCATTGGTCTTCCATCTGGTCCAAGAGGAAGTTTTAAAGGATTATATACTTTCTCTTGAAGCTCGTCAAAGTCGTCGTCTGAATCCGTTTCAGAGGACATTTTGTTTGAATTTCGGCCTTCCTTTGCCTTGCTTCTGTTCAGGGAATCGTTTAACTCTGCTATTAAAGTGTCCAAGCCTCTATTCTCCATCTCCAACTGTCTATCTATCTCCAACTCCTCTCTAGTGCTGCTTTGTAGTTTATTTACATGGTCAATTGCCTCTCTTCTTTGTATTGAGAGAAGCTGGGAAAACTTGCTGATAAGAAACTCCTTTCTTGCTATACCCTTATCTCTTTCCAAGCTTTTTTCCCTTAATCTAACTTTTTCCTCATCGGAAAGCTCCATGTATTTTGAATTTTCTCTCCTGTAATGCTTACTTTTAACATGAGAATTGAACGTCCCTTCTGAAAAAAATAGCTTATCGAAAGGTTTAGAATAGTAAAGCATCTCATTTGTGGGAACTCTCCAGTCTGTTAGCACCTCATTTCCCCAGGCCTGCTCAAAATCTTTATTTAGCTCGCTCTGAATTACCCCTTCATCCAATAAAGGATGAATTCTTAGGAAAAAGTCCCCTAAATACTCCAATAAGTTTGTGATATACTCATCGTAATCGTTATCCCTATACTTAAAGTACCTTGGAATACTTGAGAACTTATCGAAAATTTTCAAGTATGTATCAAAGTCCATCTCTTCAAAAACTATCCCAGCTTGAGTATTTGTATCCACTGCCCTGCCTTTTCTTCTCAATCTTTCCAACTCCGCATTAATATAAGTTGTTTCTCTATAATTTTTTAACTTCTTTAAATTAATATACCTGCTATAATGCTGTTCCAAGCATAACCTCCTTCCAAGGTCCTCTTCTGGAATAAATATATCATCAAGTTCTACTCCTTTAATTGTCTCTAGCACCAGCTCCTCCAAAGCTTTCGATCTGATATCGTACTCGGACTGTCTTATTAAATTATAGGGAGTCCCCTCTGAAGAGGTTGCTGACTTTATTGAATTATAGAAGTTTGTCCATAAAGAATCCTTTGGCCCTGACGACTTTTTGTCTAAAAAAAAATGAATTAGACTATTGAGCAAAATATGAAATAAGTCAAGTAACTTACCATCCGTACTAGAACCTCCAATATAGGAAATCTCACGTTTCCTCTCCCCAGACTTATCCAAATACAGAGAAAGTATCTCTTTTGAATTACTTTGAATTCTCATCCCTAGCAATAAAAACAATAATTAATTCAAGTTTTATACCAACCGCAGGCTTGTGAGAAAACCCAGCTGCACAAATATTAACTTACCCAGTCGCTTTATAGCAGTTTCAATTACTAATGATGTCACTGAGTCCCTAGGAAGCTTGCCAAAAAGTATCATTACCATCTTTTCCAGAACCTCAGTCTCTTCGCACAAGGATCGGCATCTCTCAATAATAAACGAGCTCATCCTTCCTAGCGCCCACACAACTCTCCTTGAACACTATTTACAAGTTTCTTATTCCTCCTTTAGCTCTAAAATAGATACCTCTTCTCAACTATTAATTTCAATACCATTATTTTTCCCTGCCAGTTTACCTGCAACTTTGGCGGGAAACTTTGGCAGCTGTCATGAAGAGGAGTCGAAAGAATAAGAATGAAATTAGGAGGAATTTTGCTCAAAGAAGCGTTATTTCAAAGATGTGACTCTGCCCTGTTTGGAGCGTTTTTCTTTGTAGTTGGGAGTGTGGTTTCCAAATTATCTAGCTTTGCCCTCAATATTTATCTTGCCAAGAAGATAGATCCTGAGTTATTTGGAATTGGATTTGTAAGCATTGCACTTATTACAAACCTATCTCAATCTTTAAACAAAAAGTGCTTTCGAAGAGTGGCTCTTTCTGAGTCTATCAACTCGAGCAAAGACGAGAACCTTTGTCATGTAAATCTCCAAAGCAGTATCAACATTTGTTGGCTTTCTATTATATCAACATGCATCCTTTCCTTGATACTGAGCTTAATATGGATAGCAAATCCTCCCTCAAGCGTATTTTTGGACCATGGACTCGTCAGACAGTTCAAAGTCTCTGTAATATTGGCAGGATTCTCATCTATTGTGGAATCCATCTCCGAGCCTTTGGTCTTTAACCTAATTAAAAAGGAGCAGGTATTCCTCAGAAGCATCATTGAAATACTATCTGGAACGTCCAAGAGCGTATTACTCGTATCTATTGTAATGTTTAAAAGCTCCAACCTCGATATTCTTTACTACTCTATCGGGCAGTTTATATACTCCTCAGTCTTTCTTTCCTTAACTTTTTTTGCCTGCTTCAAAACTTTCGGCCAGTCTAAGGACATTATCGTCCTCCCAACGTCCCTAGGAACGTCTTCTAAACCTCAGTTTTTCCTGAAAAACCACAAAAGTATGCTTAAACAGCAAATTTTTGCCAGTATACAGTCTACTGTCTTGCAAGAAACTGACAAAATCCTCGTACTTCATCTCTTCTCAGCTAAGGAATGGAGCGACTACGGGGTCATCTCAAACCTCGCAAATATTGTTACAAGAGTCTTGTTTGCTCCAATTGAGGAAATTGCCACTGAACGCTTCAAAGAAGTCAAACTTGACCCCAATCACAGCAACTCAATGACCCACCTTCAAGCAAAGCTCGCCCCACTCAGAGAACTCCTGTTCTTCTCTACGTCCATTGGGCTCCTTGCAATATGTTTTGGGCCACCCATTTCCAAAAGTCTCATCAGCCTCCTATTTGGCCAAAATTGGGTAAGACCTGAAAACATTCAGCTTTTTTCAATCAATATTTACATCCTTGGAATACTCTCCATGCATGGAATTCTTGAAACTTTTATGCTCTTTTTAGGCGGCGCTGATCGAATTTCTGCATACCGGCGCTTCTGTATTGTCATGTATTGCATGCATGTAACATTTATACTACTTTTCCGACATAGCGGTTGCATGGCACTCCTGATAAGCAATGGAGCGGTTATGCTACTGCAGGTTTTCTACTGCCTCAAATTTATACTCAGCCTACTAAATCCAGCACCTTCCAGTCAAGAACCCAGAAAGATTTTCCACTCCCTCTTGAACCTCCTTGTTGAAAAAGGCTCCAAACGCATCTACTTCGCTTTCGTATTAGGAGGGCTGATACAGAGATACCTAGTTCACCAAATTGGAATGTGTCCAGAATTCAGAAAATTTATTCGAAACGACTTCAGCGAACTGCTGGCTAGTGCCCTGATTGCATTATGTTCCCTAATTCTCTCTCTCCCTTCGCTCCTCCAAATTCTGAAAAAATCACACACTGACAAATATAAATGAAACTTTGGCGGAATTAGGCGCCAAGATTTTTTTTATTTTGGAACCAAAGGTAAAAGTGATTCCGAAAAATATATGAATCAGCAAAATCCGGCCGACCGGGCATCTCTAATTACTGGGTTTCGTGTCGGTGGCAAAGCTATCAGAGGCTGGAATCAGTCCAATACTGTCTCCCAAAGCTCCTCCCTGCAGACAGTGTCTCAAGAAGTCCAAGACATACAGAATCAAAATGCTTCCACCCAAGGAATCCCAACCTCTACCCAGAAATCTATAGAGGACTGGTACAAAGCCCATTACTATGACTACTACTTTAAGGCATACAAGGCGAATGGGCTGGATGACGCTACATCCTCTCAGTACGCTCATAGTTGCGTAAATGAACTAGAGAGGACCGGGTACATTCAAAATGTCATTCAAGCACAAAGTGAAATGGAACGCCAGCCTGTTTCGAATTCCATGGAGTTCAGAGAACAGAAAAAGAGACAGCAAAGGAACTCTGTACATGTTAAAGAGGTGAGACAGTTTCAGAACTCATCAAATCCAATAAATAAGTCCAAAGGCTTGCAAAACTGGATATACAGACTTTTCAGTACTTACAGATCAAATGGAACATCAAAGGAAGATATTGAGTGGAATCAAAAGCTTTCCACTTACTCTCAGCATATTTCTGAGCGTTACAGAAACTCCAATAAGGTCATTGACTGGGACCTCCAGAACCTTCCCAAAAGGGAAGTCATTCAGAACTTCAAGTTAAAAGCTCCTGAACAGAGTGAGGATTTGAATTCAACTATTGAAGCCTTATCTAGTTCACCTAATGTGTCAAATCTAGTTCCCTTTTCTTCAAAAAGGAGGTTCAGTCCTCAGCCTGAAACTGAGCTTAAGAGAGATGAAGCGAATTCCTCCAGTTATGTAAACGAGAAAAGCTTTTCCTCTCTCAAGAGTAAAAGAATGAGGGAGTCTAATGTTTCTGATCAAGAGAAAGATTTGAAGCACAATAAGCACTTAAAGCAAAGAAAACAAGCCAAAAATACTGAAAACTGTATTGGTAACGAGGAAGTAACCCCTCTCTATAAAACAGAATCCGGCTTAAAGACTTTTAGTTTTTATGGACAATCGTCAAACCATATTAATTCTGTTTCAACATTTGACTTCCAAATTTCTTCAAATGTCAAATCTGGCTGTTCTGAGGAAAATGGATATATTTTAGATGCAAACGGTAACAAGAGACTTTCTTGGCAACAAATTCTAGCTCTTGGTAAAAGCACTGAGAAAATTGTTGGACTTTCCAACGCTTTAGAGAAACAATATCTCAGGCTTACGTCCTCTCCAGACCCCAATTTAGTCAGACCAGAACATATCTTGAAGAAGTCTCTTGAATTTGTTTACAATAATTATCTAAATTATTACAGTTCCCAAGGTTCTTTGAGTAACCAAAAGCAGAAGAAATACGACTGGAAATATTTGGAGGAGCAATTTAGATCTATTCGCCAGGATTTAACCGTCCAAGGTATCAAAAATCTCTTCACAATCCAGGTGTACGAACTTAATGCAAGAGTTGCCTTGGAAAATCATGATCTTGGTCAGTTTAACCAATGTCAAGCCCGTCTAAAAGAACTTTACTCTCTTGGAATTGTGGAATTTGAAGGCTCTAACAGAGAGGAGTTTCTGTGCTACTACATTATTTACGTTACTCTTCAAAATATGAAAGCTGATCTGATTCGTGTTTTGGATGAAGCACAACCATTCAAGAGTTACAAAGGGATTTCCTTTGCAATTCAGGTCTGTAAGGCAATCATAGAAGGTAACTACTGCAGATACTTTAAGTTATGCAAAAAAGCTCCTTGGAAGTCCAGATTCCTATTTGAGATCTTCCGGAATAGACAGCTCATTGTAGCTCTCACTACTATGACTAAAGCTTTCCGCTTTATTGAGATCTCTGTAATTACTTCCAGTCTTGGATTTGAGTCAAATCTTGACTGTCACACATTCCTGACTTCTCAAAAGGCAGTTTTTACCCATCCGAACTCCTCTATTAATGAACTAAAGCTCGACTGTAAGGCAAGTTTTGCCGTATTTTCATCTTCGCCTCTTCTTTTAAACAGAAAGGTCCAGGCACTTGGATGAAGATAATTACCCCTCCTCCCTTAGATATTCGAATTAGCTAGATACATATGTTTATACATTCCATTCAGTTCCATCAACTAAGCAATTTTAAGTTATTGGATTGTTCTTGTAACGTTTTCTTACGTGTTGAGCCTCGTAACTTACCTCCAAATGCGTCCCCTGCTCGGATATTGTACTTCCTCCATTTTCTAAATCTTCACTTAACAACAAGATTCTATCGCAGTTTTGAATTGTCCCAAGTCTATGGGTTATTAAAAGGATGGTTGAATTCTTCTCCTTGGAATACAAATATATGGAATTCATAATAGAAGCTTCATTTTCTATATCCAAAGATGCTGTTGGCTCATCCAAGATGAGAACTGGTGAGTTCTTAATAAAAGCTCTTGCCAGATTAATCCTTTGCTTTTGTCCCACGGAGAGCTCGGTACCTCCTTCTCCAACCTAAAATATAGTGAGAGTAATTATAAATAAATTGGTCTTTCTCGTAACTTTAACTTACCTTTGTCTGGAAGCCTTTTGGAAGTTCCATAATGAAATCATAGGCTTGAGCCATCCTTGCTGCCTCCTCCACCTCCTCCATAGAAGCATTCATTTTCCCTAATAGTATGTTTTCTTGAATAGTCCCGGAAAACAATATGGGATTTTGTTGCACATAAGACAGGGAGGATCTGAGTTCTACCACATCTAGCTCATTCACATTGACTGAATCGATGAAAATTAAGGATTTTTCACCAAACTGGTTATTACTCCCAACCCCGGCTTCTTCACAAAATTGATAACTAATTGGATAAAACCTTTCAAGAAGTTCAAAAATAGTGCTTTTTCCTGATCCACTTTGACCAACAATTGCAACAAATTCTCCACTCTTAATTGTAAAACTGACTCTGGAAAGGATTAAGTTGTCAACATCATCTGAGTAGCTAAAGAAGACATTGCTAAAGACTATCTCCCCTTTTCTTAGATTAATCTCTGAGTTATAAGTGGCGAAATCTTCTTTAGATAAAAGATTATCCAGCTTGTTGGGTGTGATTGTGGCAAATTCCCTGGCCATGATGAATTTTCTCAGTCTTTGTAACCTAGTCTTCATTTTCCCCTCCAGAATGGATTTTCCCGATCTTTCATTCCTTGCTAAAGAGAAGTCTTTAAGACACCTTTCATTCATGCTGATATAGCATTTGTTTCTCACTATGGGATCTCTATCAATGTAGGAAAAGATCTTGTTAGCTGAAACTTTGGCTTTTTTTTTATCAGTAGCATATATCTGAGACCTACAGACTGAAGCGGCTGTTAGTATTAGAACCAGGATGGTTTGGACAAGCTCACCGAGCCCAATCTTCTGATTAATAGTCATCCTACTCCCATACCATAAGCCAAAACTTTGAGCAGTATTTTGAATGGCCTGACCAAAACCCCAACAAGCACCAAGGAGATGAGAATCTATTATTCCCTTAAAGTACTCAAAACGGGTACTCCTTCTGTATTTGTTGATGAAGTCTTGTTGTAGGTTGAAAAGCTTAATAATAGTATGCATTTGAAGAATTTCTTGTATATAAGTGACAGACTGTTTTCTGGGGTTCTCTGAGTAGGTATTGTCAAAATCTCTGTTTGTGCTTCCTTTGATAATCTTGGACTGAGCAAACCCTGTTGGAATCAGTAGAAGAAAGAATCCAAGAATGACAAGAGTAAGTTCGGCTGAACTTGTAAAAGAGATCACAAACCCAAGCAAAACAGTCACAATGTTTTGGGTATAGAGTCCAATATTCTCTCCAACTAGACTCTTTGTTAACCTGGTATCTTCTGCCAAAACCTCACAGAGCTTAATTGCACTTTGATTTGTCTGCTCATGGAATTGAATATCCTGGTATAACATTGAATAGAAGCACTCTGCTCTCAACCTCTTAATTAAACGCTCTCCTGAGATTTGAAGGAATGAATTTTGTGCAAAGGTTGTTAAAAAGATCAGGATTGCCAAAAGGAGAAAGTAAAGACTGTATTTGCCAGTTTCAATTCTAACCAAGTCTGAAGTTGGAAGAGTTCCTGAAGTCACGAATCTCCCAATCAGATATCCCATAAGTGGAAAAGTGGCACCTTGGACTGAAGCAGAAATTATTCCTAAAATGAAAAAATGAATGTCTTTTTTGAGTAGTAATAGCAGTTTAAAGGATGAAACCTTCGGGAGCTTCATGAACAAAGTTCTCAAATTGTCATTGAATAGGTCTTTGACTATCAAACTATAGTCTCTCGTGTCTTTTTGTGCGATGCAAAGTCCTTGATTCAGACTCTCAAAGCTGCTTATTGACTGATGTCTGAAAGTACTCTTGCTGGAATTGTTTGAATAGAAAGTTGCTAACTTCATGAATGTCATATCACTGGCTGAGCTCAATAACTGAGGCTTGCTTTGGGTCCAACTACCCAAACCTCCTCCATTTAACTTAAGAATTAGCTTAGAATAAACCCCATTACTTCGAGTTGCTAGCTCAGACCTAGAGCCCTGTTCTACAACCTTAATACCATTAGTTGGAGTACTATCAAGCACAACTATCTGGTCTGCAAAGCCAATTGTTTGTAGCCTATGAGCTATCATGATTACAGTTATTCCTCTCTCTGATATGTGTTTTTGGAATGCTTGTGTAAACAAAGCCTCAGTCTTGACATCCAATCCCGACGTTGCTTCATCCAAGATAATAACCGAAGAATTCCTTATAATGGCTCTTGCAATTGCGATCCTCTGTCTCTGGCCTCCACTTAGAAGACTTCCTTCATTCCCCACGATGGTTTCCAGTCCATCCTGAAAGGAGTTGACAAAATCCCAAGCTTGAGACAATCTAAGAGCATTTTCAATCTCCTTTTCACTTGCATTCCTATTCCCATACAAAATGTTTTGACGAATCGTATCGTTAAATAACTTGCTTTCCTGATCCACAATCGTGATTTGCTCTCTTAGAAAAACCAGATCATATTTTTTAATGTTTAATCCATCCAAAAGTATCTTTCCTTTATCTGGGTCATATAGTCTAAGTATTAGCTTTAATATACTAGATTTACCACATCCACTTCCGCCTATTAGTGCTGTAGCTTTTCCAGAGTGAAGTACTAGGTTGAAATCCTTGAGTACTGTCTTACTGGTTCCAGGGTAAGTAAAAGAAACATCTCTGAACTTAAACTCTCCGTTTATCTTTTCAAATTTCATAGGGTTTTTTTGGTTTCTAACTCGAGGTGTCTTAAATAACTTTCCAAGTTCTTTAAAGGCAACTGAACCCTTTACTAGACTTCCCAAAGAAGGAGTAGATTGTCCAAGAGCAATAGAAGCATTTGTAATGACAAAAAATATGCTGAAAACGTTTGCAACAGTAAAACATCTTAAATCATTAAGAGAAGTGCATCCAGAATCCATTGAATCTGCAACCAACACTCCACCATACCAAAATCCAAGGGAGTAAGATGAGAATATTATTAGAGAAACAAAACCCATTCCAAACGAGACAAATACAGATGCTTTTTGACCAACATTTTCAACTTCTGTAATCACCTTATAGTACTTATTAAACATAAAAGATTCCAGACAATAAGATTTAACCAGCTTTATATTATACAAAGTTTCATACGCCAAAGTTCCAGACTTGGAATAGGCTCTCTGAGTAGCGGTTCCCCAAGACTTGTGTATCTTTGTAATTAAGAATCCAGCAGCTGCCACTAGTGGAAGAGAAGCAGACATTACAAGTGCCATTTTCCATCCTCTGTAGAAACCCACAACAAAGCCAAATAAAAACTGCGAGATATTTGATATAAGCTGGGAAAACTTTATTCCATATCCTTCCCTAATTAAAGCACAATTTGCTATAATCTTCGAAGAAACTGAACCACAGTCATTATCCCTATGCCAGTCCTCATCCATTTGCAATAGATATTGAAAGCTTTCCCTTTTAATATCTTTAACAAAGTCTTCAGCAAGACTCTCAAAAATGGCAATTGAGAGCCACCCTGAAAAGAATGAATTTAAAGTCACCCCAATTAAACTGTTTATATACTGCACGAAATCATTATATTGGGCTTCAGAATAGTTTGAGCCTTGAGGTATTTTCTGCAACGCCAACCCAAAGTAAAGCAAAAATAGAGGAATAGAAATACCACTCAAAACACTCAAAATAGAACCTATTGCAACCTTCCACAGGTTTTTTAAGCTAAAAAACTTAACCTCAAATTTAATCTCGTTCTCAATTTTTACATCCTCTCCTATATTGTTTTTCTCTAACTCTTGATTACATTCAAGACCCTTTTCACCATCCTTTGCATGAACATGAGAATCCGCTCCTTCTATTTCTAATGACTTCATGTGTGTACGTATGGGAAGTTATGCTTGCAATTGCTTTACATGCATGCAAATTACATATATGCAAACAATATCGCCACTAGGCGCCAACATGCAAATGGAGGGAACGGAAAATAGAGGAAAGTGGACAAGAAAAAAATGAGAAATTTGTTGACTTTTAATAAGATTAAAATGAAAGTAAAACTATATAAATTTGGTCTACTCGACATATCTATCCTAGATAAATTTTCTAATACTATTAGCTACTTTTCGCCTTCTTTTTCCCTGGAGAAGAATCATCGTCGTTCTCTGCTACCTCAATAATTAGGTGTCTGCCGTATAAGTGAGTGTGCTGAAACTGTTCTAATGCTGAAATAGCCTCTAACTTTCCGAGAAACTCAATAAAGCAGTATCCTTTATTGGTTCCATCTGATTTCTTTGGGATTCTAATGGAGGTTACTGTACCCACAGAGTTGAATAAGGACATAATGTCTGATTTGGTTGCTTGGAATGGAAGATTCTTAATAAGAAGTTTATTTGACACATTTTTTACTCCAATATCAGTAAGCTGGGTTCTATATGGAAGTGATGTTTTGCCAATAACCTGAGAAGTTTTAGAACCTTTTGAGATTTTGAGTTCCAATGTGTGTCCATCTAAAGTGACTGACTGCATCCTTTTAACACATTCTTTAGCATTTTCGTTTGTTTTAAACTCGAGGAAGCCATAGCCCATTGATTTTTTAATAATATTCCCCTCAGAGTCTGAATGAGATCTCATTGTGATTGTAGCTTTTCTAAACCCTTCAATTTTGCTGAATAGATTCTCAAGAGCTTTTTTTGTAGTATCAAAACTTAAATTCTTAACAAATACGTGTACAATATCTTTGCTTTCCAAGTCTTCATTATTATCAAAAATTTCCTCCTTATTAACAAGTGCAGATCCTACCTCTTTTTGTTCCTGAGTTTCTGTACCCGAGACAAATAAATTAATTGGTGCCCATTCTACATATAGTGGAACGCTTTTGAATCTTTTAAATGCCAACCTTTTGAAAGCAGATTCTGCTGAGGATTCGTCCAAAAACTGCACAATTGCAATTGTTTTGCTTGGGCTCAAGCATAATCTATTTATTCTACCAAAAGGAGAACAAATTTTCTGAAGGTCGGATAATGTTACTTGGTCTGAAGGTAGATGTTTTATGATAATGGTATCTTTGCTCCTCTCTACATTCTCGAATCCCTCAAATTTCAGTTTCGCTGTAAATATGTCATTTCCCTCTACCTCAAAAGCCTTAACTGAAATCCCTTCCTTCCTCAACCACTCTTTAGTGGCCGAAATTACATGAGTCTCCATTAAAGATACTCTGGAAGCTAAGTCTGGGGCTTGTATATCAACAATGTCATGTTTTTTAATATCTTCATTATTTATGAAGGCATTAACTGCAGAATTCCCACTGATATAAAGCAGATTCCAAGTTCTTTTGTCTATTGAGGATTCCTTTTTTTTGTTTAAAGCTTTCAGTTTATAATTGGAGTGTACAATTACGTTGGATTCGTTGATAGAATCGGTGATGATTTTTGTTGGCTTATTAAAGGCCGGAGATACTCTTAGTACTCTTCCATGAAGAAGAGACAAATGAGCCTGAGATAAAGCAGTAACTGCATGCTCAGGAAATTCATATTGGACAAATCCATATCCTTTTGAAACTCCGGATTCTGGTGAACGAATAATATTTACTGATTTAACCTCTCCCCACTTAGAAAAAAATTTATTTAAATCATCCTCTGTTGTTGAATATGAAATGTTTACCACCATTAGTCTGGAAGTTTCCGTTGGAGATGTGACAATCTGTTCTCCAACATCAATAGCTTCATCAGATTCCTGGCCATTTTCTGAGTCCGTATTCAATTCAGAGACAAACTCGGATTCAGATACATTTGTACTGGAGTTTTCATCACTTTCGTTAAATGTCTCATGCTTTGAGTCTGGTTCTTGATCAGAATCAGACTCTGATTCCGAAAATTGTATATGCTTTCTCACATTTGAAACACCTGCTTTAGTCGGTTTTACAATTTCACTTGAAATTTTACCGGATAGATCCTTCTTAACAGAGTTAATTTCGCTGTTATCCACAAGATCCACAGAATCTAACCAACTTTTGTTTGAGTTCTTCTGGGAAATCCACTTCTTAAAGTTTCCCTTTTTTAGATCGTCTTCCTCTTTACTTAAAATAACTGGCTCTTTTTCATCATCCTCCATGTTTTCTTTAATGTTATTTTTCTTGTTATACTGAGAGCTGCCAACTGAATACTTACTCCAGGGTCTAGGGAGTAAATCTGAACCGGGAGGAAAAGCATACTGAACATTAATTCTGCAAGTATCTATAAATGTCCCATTGAAGTATTCCAAAGCCTTTTTTGCATCTTCTTCAGAGTAAAAACCAACAAAGCCAAACTTCCTGCTTGATTCCACCTCTGGATTCTTTTCCAACCTTTTCTTGACTATTTTCACATCTGTAATATTGCATCCAATAGAGGATATATGATCTTTTAGTCTCTTTTCTGAAAGATAACTCGGAAGATTTTTGATAATTATTCTAGATGAGTTAACCTCACCTCCTGTACCACCTCCAGAAACGTCTATTGTCATTCTTCCAAGAAAAATCAATTAAGGATTCACCCAACTTTTCCTTTTTGCTTTTTCCTATAATCACTCCATATAAATTCACTCCATACCGGACAAACCTTACCGCCGAGTCTGCTGTGACATGAGCGCCAAAACAACATGCTGAAGAAAAATAAAGGTTCAAAAGAAAAAGGAATTTAGACATAAATCATTGAAAAAGAAAACAAAGCTATAAATAAAGAGAAAGCTAAGTATTGGAGGAAAACAGTTCATCAGAGTTGTTAAAAATGTGTGAATTTCTGATCTTGATTCTCCTTCGTTTGAGTTCGGTACTGTTAGATGATGAAGTCTTGTTTTGACGCCTCTTGGAAGTGGGTTCGGAAAAATTTGAAGTTTTGTCAAGGCCGAGAAGTTTTCTGACAGCCATTTCACCCTTAGTGGTGCGAATAATATCTTCCAAATTCATTCCTTTTTTGCTAATCAGAGATTTCCACATTTCCTTAATGTCGTCATCCATTCTAATTTCTTCGATTCCTACATTCTCAGTTAAGGGATAGAGAACTACTCCTTTTAAAGAAGAACAAGCCTCACAGGGTCTTTGGGATGATAAAGGACAACCAGTTCCAGCCGAAGATCCCGTACTTGCCAGCCCCCCATTCTTGCATCTTATTCTACCTGCTATTTGTTGTTGTCTAAGACACCTAACTGCCTTTTTGCACATCAAGTTGCGAATCCACCTCTCCATACTAGGATTTGTCTAAGAATTAAGTTCATAATTAACAAATTTGATTGGTTTCAAGATAACTTACCTTCAATAGCTCCTCATCGATTAAAAGACCATCCTGATGTTGCCTCACGAATGCCAATAGAGAAATCTCACTATTCAGCTTATCATATGGAGATTTATAACTATATTTACCTGTTGCCTGGTCCAAGAAAATTCTGTCATGCAGATGTATTTTTGTCCAAAAATCACTATCTAGGGATATTTGTACTCCATCCTTGTAAAGTAAATTGTGGATCTCTTTTCTTTTTAACGGTACTGCATTCGACTGCAAAATATTCAGTATTTTATGTATTAAATATGAAAATGGTTTCTCTTCATTTGACATTTATTCTATTGTTATATTTAACAAATCTCTTTTTTCCCCTAATTTTATTAATTAAAGTAGATTTTGGCGGGCTTACCTTTTTTTTTTGCAGTCCAATATTAATTTATTGTAATATAATAATCAGTTTAAAAAGTTTTTACAAAATTATTAAACATCAATACATCTCCATTGATCTTCGTTGTGGGTAGGTATTATAAGCAAGCGCTTTCTTGGCTTTTAATTTTCACATGTTTGTGAAGTAGTTCTTTATATTATTTTAGATTTAGGGCTAAGTAGAAATGCAGTTATCAGGATTTTTTTGGGGTACATCAAAATCTTACCCATGGAATGCATGCATCCATTCTAAATTCTGACTAAATCGCCTACAGAATATTGAACGCCTTTCTAGAATCGACTTTACTCAGATCATTGTATAATGATCAATAGCACGGTTATTCAACCTTTCCTAACTACAGAATATGCATTATCAGAGACCATAATAAAGTAAATCAAGATAGGGTATATTCCCTTGTTTTTCTTTTATTTTTCGAATAGTAACATTCATAGATTAGAGAGAACTTTGGACTAGTTCTCGAGTTAAAGAAAATAAAATGCATCAATATTATAAATTTGTTATACTCAATTTTCATCTACTTGAAAAATTATCTATTAAAATTTATCCAATCCTAGCCTGTTCTTTAAAATTAACTAAAATCAACCAGAGTTATTCCACGTATAGAAGCAAATGTAATATTCAACTAAAGTAAAAAAACCTTATAGTTTCTTCCTCTTGAATATAAAATTCAATGAAGTTTGCAAATGGTTTTTTAATCATACGAATTAAAAATCCTCTCGTTAATTATTTATAATTTCATGAGTTGTATAAAACAAAATTCCCCGCCAAAAGTTATTTCCTGATTATTGAACTTGTGTGTACAAAATTTTTATTATTTTCCCTGAATATTTTTTCTTTCCAATTTTTTTTAAAAGTTGGATCTACTGGGCTTAAACGAGGACTATATTCTATTAAACAACGTAGTTATTACTTTATCTAATTAGTTTTGATTTTTAATTACATTACAAAATGACACCGGTAAAAGATATGTACAAAAGGCGTGGGAATGAGGTATAATCTATGGTAAAAGCTTGCAATTACTTTAATTGTGGCCTCATTGGGTATTAAGTACTCGAAAAAGTTATTAAACCCTTTCAATGAAATTATTTGAAGGAAATGGAGTTTTGAACATGTTACTAAATCCACTTCTTTACATTGTGCCTAAATTCCGTCCCTTTGTCAATTCCATGTCAGATTCGTTCGATTGTTAGAGTGAATTTAGGATTATTGTACATATCGACTCTTGCCACTTCTAGGTATATGCTTAAGCTCTAAACATAAAAAAGCAGCTGGCCTTCTTCAGCATGATAAAAATAATGGGTTGTCTAGTTAACTTGTCGGTATTATTCAATTACGCTGTTATTTTTACGATTATAATTATTGATATTTGGCTAATGATTAAAGAAGATGAACAAATTTCTTTGAGCAATAATTTCAATGATTTAACAATTCAACCGATCAATGCTTATCAAAAGTCCGGTTATTGTTGACAGTTGATTTGTGTGTTTTTAAAAATATTTGTTTATTAGTATAACCCATTTCTACCTGGTTATTTAGGCCTTCGCCCATTTCACCAGCTTTATTGATTTATATAGAAAAAATGTTTACTTAAACTAATATTAAACTCTATGCGGGTTCTCTCGGAATGCATTAATACATGGAAAAAAAAGTTTTTACTAAAAAAAGTTTCAATTATCCACCTGTAATTAAAATGTTCATTTATAGTGTTAATTCAAATTATTTTTTTCTTTTTACCAAGTTCCATTTGAAAACATTCCAAATTGGTTAGAATTCCAAGGCAACCTGAGTTCATTTTCTTAATTATAAATCTAAGATAATGAATATATAACATGTGAATTAGCTTAATAACAGTTTGTATTTATATATTCGTTTTTTTTTATGAATCCTTTGCTACTAACATTTTCAAATTGTCTCCTTTTGACATTCCCCACATTTTAGGCGGTCCACCGGCAATATTGTTAGATATAACCTATAAAACAGAGCTCATGGGCTGTAAAAAAAAAAATTTGAAGATCTTAAATTAAGACTCAGTACACTTTAAAGGATTTATGAGATTGTAACTAACTATTTATATTAGTTCAGCTCTAGAAACAATCCAAGATGAGTGTAAATTCGAGAAAATTTTCGACTTTCAAAAAAGTATATGGAAAAATATGCTCATATATGGCATTAAAGTTGGTACTTACAGCAATTTTGACGATGATAATAGTGCTAAATTTATACCATTTTCAAGACACAACTCACTGGATGGAGAAATTTTCTGTGGAAGTTAAAGAAAATGTTATAATAACAACAACCATCTCAACTATAATTATTTCACTATTAATGACAATTTCAGTCCCTATTGAGCCGATCCTAGTATCTATGGCATTTTTCACCTCAAGTATTAATGGCCCCACTATTGATGTACTTTTGAGTCTATTCATATGTTTTAACGCCACACAAATCAGTGCTTTCTTGACAGTTATTATAGTCAGATATTGTTTTCCAGAATACTTGAGAGAAATAGCTCATCAGTACAAACTTTTTTCTGTTTTCAACGAAATAGCAAAAGAAAGAGGGTTTCTGTTAGTTTCCCTAGTTAGACTTTCTCTTTTTTTGCCTTTTGTTCCGAGCAATTGTTTACTGGGTCTAACAGATATTTCATTTTTTAACTTATTTCTGGGAAACTTTGCTGTTATACCAGCTCAAATTTCTCTCATCTTATTTGGGGTTTCGATCTACGATAATAATCACCTCCAGAATGAACTTAATAGTACCTATATTCATCCCAAATATGCGCTCCTATTCTTTTCATTTGCCATATTTTCGATGCTTGTGCTTATCTACATCTTATTTCAGAAATATCGAGAAATCAACCAGAAAACTGAGCTCTTGTTAGAACAGGAGTATTCTTCTTCTTCTGTTTCTTTTCGTCATATTGATAATTTGTAATTCATTTTTAAAATTGAGCGAGAATAAATGCAATTTTTTGCATGCAACCACCCGATTGTAATACTAATAATAGCGCCAACTATTAATAATTTTATATATCTAAATCAATTGCTAACTACCCTATGACAATTTGACCTGTTCTATCATTCTTATTTGTAAAAAACCAACTCTGTATGTGTCTCCCTTTAAAAGTAAAAGCATCAACCAGCGGATTTACATTACAAAAAATTCAACTAATGTAGCCATAATAATTATCTAATTTCTGAAGAGCTATTGTTACACTAAAAATAGTGCCCGCCAAAATATGCAAAACCCTACTATTAAAAACAATATAAGGAATTGTACTAATATTACTCGAATCTGAAATAATTATTTAGTTTGTCTAAAGATGAGGGAAACGGAGGTCCTCTTGCAGAATTAGTCAATTTTTTTCGAAAAATATTATCTTCTCAGCTTGTTCCACGGAATTTCTACTATTTATTACTCTAGTCAAATACTCTGGAAAAATTACTTGTTCTTCCAAGAGTATTTTTAATCTATGTCTCCACCATAATTCATACCTATTCGGTCAAGTGTTACCCACAGAATTCACCCAAATCCAAGGAATATTAAAATACCTAAACCCTAATCCAGGACTTTGCCGCCAAAGGGTAGTTAAAAATCTAAACATGCCTACCAAACCAAATATACATAAATTTGAAAATGCTACTTTAACTACTCGACCATTTAGTTGTGATTGATGAATAAATCTCTAATATCATAACCATTTTGTATTTTTAAGTAAGAATCTATTGCGATAAATTCGATTTTTCCCTCTGCATTTCGCAATTTTGAGTTCGATATAACCAAAAAAAAAATAGTACACTTCCCGCCCAAAGTATTTGACTTATTTCTACTTTTAGTTGACTTTATTTCTTTCCGCAAAAAATAATAGCTATAATTTTTTTAAATTGAATCAAGGACTCGATGACTACTCAAACTGGTTTCAAGACAAGCTCTGCCAAAGTGTTTAAGACTGTGCTAATATGCATACTTCTTATTATACTTTCAGTGGCTTTATACTACATTGGAAAACATATTCTCGAGTATTTTAATCATCATTTATACTTTTTCGGGAAGATCGAGCAGATTTCGAATGGAAATATATTTGTTTTGTACACGTTAATATTTCTTGTTTCTATTCTGTATTCATTTACTCCACTTTTCTTTGAGCCAATAGTCATAATGACTTCAGTATATTATTATAAAAAGTTTCAATTCTACGACGGATTAATTTTATCCCAACTTTCTTTATTAATTGCAGTTAACATAAGTTCAGTAACAACTCTACTAATAACTCGTAGATTCATTCGCCCATATATTATAAAGGAGGGTAACTCGGATCTCTATAATACTATAATGGACGTTTCAAATGATCTTGGAATTTTATTTGTCATGCTAACTAGACTTCTTTATCACCCACTTTTTATATACAACTGTCTCTTTGGTTTTTCAAGTATTTCAGTTACAGAGTTGATTATTGGAAACTTTGCGCTTATTCCCCGATACTTGTCAATTTCGTTATTTGCACTCGTTGTTGCCGATCTAGATTTTGATAAATACAAACCATTAAACTTTAAGTCGCATCCATCTGCTGAAGCGCTGTTCTCAATTATTTACTTTTTTTCAGCATTAATATTGGTTAGTGTATTCTACAAAAGCTATTTCAAAGTCAAAGGCAGAGTTTCTGTTTCCAGTAAAGAGAATGCTTCCAGCCCTCCATATAACACTATGTTAAATTCTGAAGTTTGTGTATGAGATTTGATTGTTTTTTATTTTATTATTGCGTGCACACAACGTGGTGGTATGTATGCATGCGATTATCATGCATCACGTTAATTTTTTTGTATCAAAAAAATCATTGAAAAAGAGGAAAAACTATTTTCAAGAATGTTCGAATTTAATTTAACATTTATAGAAATTTGTGGGTTAATTTTTTCTTAGTTGCGATAATGGCTTATGTTGAAAATTATTTACTAGTTTTGTCTATTTTGAGTTAACTTTCGAATTATATATCAGATGCAGTAGTAGAATTCATTGATAATAAAGCTTCTGTTTTCCACTGGGGGAATTGGTGGAAAAAACGGAACCAGGGAGTCTTGGCTCCCAATATATAAGTTGTTGTAAATCCTCCAATATACACTTCTAACCTTTTTTGCTGGGTGGAAAAGCCCTTGGAGGAGGTAGCTTAGGATGACTCCTGGACCTAGAGCGATCCTAAATGCGTCCAAAGCTTCGTAAACAGCCTGGACTAGATGAGGAGAGTTCTCAAAGACATTTGGCCAAAGAAAGTTAAGTAAGTGGATTAGAGCGTCGTTGCACCCCGTCCCTGCTACTCCTAGAGCCAAATGCTTACAGGCCCACGCTGCTGTTTGTCTATGTACCTGATCCCTATCTGTGAGAGCTACCTCTAATAATGGAGTCAGAGCGTAAATGTAGTCTTTTGACATGGTTCCAATGTACTCAAACATGAATGAAAGAGTCTTTAAGACTCCATTTTGGACATTAAGATCCGGAATCCTGTACTCGTTCATTATGGCTGGAAGTACTGTGTAAGGCATACAAATCTCTGAAATTATAGCAATAGCAATAGTAGTACAGACTCTAAGTTGTCTTTCCTGCACTCTTAGGTTGTTTAACAAAGTTACCAAAACGTCTTGTGGTCCTATAGTTTTTGCAATTTGACCAAATGTTTTGACTGATGCCCTCCTAATTGACTTTTTATTTGCCTTAAGGCTGTCCAAAAGGTCAAAGCAAATTCTGTCCCACTCCTTGGGAGATACAAAATCTCCTCCCTTCTTTGCACAGCATCCTAAAAGCTGGATAATATTTTCCTGGACCTTTTCGTGTCTATTCTTCAGAATTGGGGTTAACCTTGGAACCAGCTCTTTAATTGAAGGACTCAGTTTCTCCACTTTTACTTGAGTTACTATTGCATGCAATGCTCCAATAATACTACCAAGAACCTCTGGGTACTCTTCTCCTAGATATTCGTATAGGAATAATCCGATATGAGCTATCATTTGTTCCTCTTCACACTGTTTCATAACTCCAATTATCCCAGCCACTAAATCGGCAGCTGTTTGTCTTGCTCTTGGAGATGGGGTATTCAGACGCCATCTAATAATCGAAGATATCTGTGGTAAGTATTGCTTAGATCTTGTCCCAAGCAAAGTCAATATTCTAGCTACGTTGTCCACAACAGAAGAATCCTCCTCAGCAGAACTCTCCTGAAAAATGTACAGGATTCCATCCACTAGGAGTTTTTCCAGTCTCTGTTCCAAGTGTATTAGTGGTGCAACCTCCATTACATTTCTAACAGCTTCCAAGGCTTGTATTCTAAATGTCTCAGTGCCGTCTCTGAGAAATATTAGTAATCCGTCCAAAACAGGTTCCAGTCCAACCTGTTTAGAGAGTGATACCGTCGCATTAACCACCAGCTTGGAAGTTCTCTTATCCAAAGAGTTTCGTGAAGTCCAGAATTGTTCAAAAAAAGGCCCCAGGAGCTTTTTCTTAACAAATTCCGACCCAATTTCCTCCACTGAGACACACTGTTCCAGAACTCTCAGTACTATTCTCTTCATTTCATCATCCTGAGAACCAAATTCCCTTACTAGGATTGGCGAAATTTCCTTAATGTAGTGACAAGCCTGGTTTGTTTCCATAAGGGAAATTATCTGTCCCATGGCTTTTAGGTAACTTGCTAGATTTCGGCTTCTGTACTCGGAAATCCCCTTCCAGATTTGTCCTAGAATTGGCTCAAAAGCATCAATACCGTAAGGGGAGGAAGCCTCAGCTAACGATGCAATGGAGAGAGCTGTAATTACCCTTACTTTCTGATTCTCATCATTTAGTCCATGGGAAATGATTTGAACTAGACTTTTCAAGTGAGGAAGCACTGAGCTCCCATGCAAAATAGCTATTTGTTGGACAATCCTGATTCCAGTATGCCTTGCTTGCCAGCTTTTCTTGCTCTGACAAACTGCCTGGAGAAAGATGACCAAGGACGGAATCCCCATTGCTGAAGCAAGGATTGCAAAGGCCTTGGCCGTTGTGTTCCTCACAT
The DNA here is from genome assembly GCF_004936735.1 of Cryptosporidium sp. chipmunk genotype I. NCBI lineage: Eukaryota > Apicomplexa > Conoidasida > Eucoccidiorida > Cryptosporidiidae > Cryptosporidium > Cryptosporidium sp. chipmunk genotype I. The sequence continues at coordinate 150,007 of NW_027125616.1, forward strand.
ACTCATCTGGATGATCTATATCTGGTCTCATAGTTGCAATCATAGTAGCCAGTCCCACAGCTTTGGCAAGATTTGAGATGATCTCCCTGCCTTCTTGGCGAGCATAATAGTCCTGATCTATCAACATTGGCTCGATCACCACCAAGATCTTGTGCACATAGGGCTTAATTTTGTCTCCTAGACGCTGAAGGATCCTGTCCAAAGCCTTAACAAGAGTATGTCTTTCCTGCTCCTCCAAAGTAGACTGCATTAGAAGGGGAAGGAGGCTGTTCAGAACAATTCCAGGACCATAATCACGAGCAGTTTCCACAATCTGTTTCATTGCTTTTCTTTTAAGGATTGGAGTTCCATTTTTTATCTTCAGAAGGAGCGTTAGTACAAGTCGCTCGTTAACTTCCTCAGGAGAAAGATCATCGTCAGAGATATTGGAAAAGAGCTTTCCAAAGAAGTGGAAGTCCTCTATCCTTAGAGATAACTCTCCAAGCTCTGAGTGAAATACCTGTTTCATAAAGCCTTGCTGAGGAAGATCCCTAGACTCTCCCAGTTCATCTTGACAAGCTTTGCTTGGCTCAGGAATGTCATACAAGACGATTTCAGGCTCTAAAAGCTTCCTCTTGTTCTCCAAATTGATTTTTCTGAGCTTCTCGTATCCATCAGGAGGCTTAAGAATCTCATACCCTTCTGATGGCAGGATCTTGTCCAACTCCTCATCGGTAAACTCTTTTTGAAGAGTTGTGTGAAGTCTCCCTTTCCCAGAGGCACTCTTCTGGGCGGATTTAACCTCCGGGGATTGCTCAGAACCTCCAGTTTCAGCGGTTTCTTTAGTCTCTCTAACAGTTTCCACCTCACTAGTGTCCCATCTTGACCTCTTCTGATCTAGCTTCCCAGAACTACTAACTTCCTGGCCTTCGTCAGGAACAATATCCCACCTCTTTTTGCGTCTCTGAGGCCTTGTTAAAGGCTTTTCCTGTTTTGAAACAATAATCTCTCCTCCACTCTCCATTGCTGGACAGTCCAATTTATCCACCTCATCTGACATTCTCCAAAATACTCAAAACCCCAGATAAGAAGTTCAACAAAAGCAAAGAAATGCGTGTGTTAAGAACTTCCTTCCTTCTAAATCTCCTTCTCCCTTAATCTAGGAAAATAACCTGCAGAGATTTTCTTATTAATTATTGTTACGGCGGGCTCTCCTTCCAGTCAAGGGGTTTGAATTAATAAAGGCAGAGGGTGAGGGTGAAACAAAGGTTTAAGAATATCAAAAAGCACTAGTTATGGTTTAATTTCTCACTTCTAGTTAGGGATTTCTTCTGTAAATGAACCTATCTTATGCAATAAAGTGGTTCTATGCTCAAAGGAATGAGGAAACAAGGAGAAGCTTTTGGCGGCAAGTTGAGAATTCTTGAACTAAAACGGTTAGTTTTGTAACTTTTCCCAAATCCGCATTTAATAGCATAACTGACAGGGAGAAACTGCTAGTTTGGGAGCTTAACATAGCGAAGTATATTTTAATTCTAGTCACAAGAAGAGATTACTCGTGAGACTTTGCCAGAATGGTCTCGTGGCATATCAACTTGAATGAACACGAGCCTAGATCCGAGTTAATCTCAGAATTGTAATCTTCCACCAGAAAGATGTTAAAAACCAAACTTTTCTCTTAAAATAGGAAGGTTTTAGTCACCAACGCACCCGATAGCTCCTAAGAAACACGCACGGAAAGCATTTCCCGATTTGTAAAACCTTGTTCACTGGATGACATAAAAATATAAGTCCGTTAACGTATAGATAGGTTAATAATCAGGAAAAGCTACAAAAAAATGAATCAAACTTTATAATAAAAAATATTCATTTTTTTTAGGAATTAAGGGATTCCACCTTCCACCACATGCAAAGATGGTGGTATTCCCCACAAGGCGCCGCCCCATAGCGCCGCCCCACACGAATTCAAGTAACATTAGGAATCACCTCTGGAAATGAATTTGTGAAAGAAGGAAGTGTAAGGAAACAGGGGGGAGATTGTTTGGTTGGCTGGGAGAGGTTTTGGAAGACCGTGTGCGAAGTAATATACACTGGTTCGGAAATTTTTATTTGTTTTGGATGAACTGGTGAATTAGAAGTTTAGCGCGGATGAATTAGAGAGTCGGATATATTGTAAATAGTATAATCTAAATAGAGTGGGAGAAAAAGAAAAAAGGAATGCAAACCAAACTAAATTAAATAGTTATTTTAGATTACTGGGAAAAAGGAAAATTAATGAAAGAAATGTTAATAATAAAGTGAATAAAATCTACATAGTCCCAATCCCCCCTGACCCGCTTCTATAGTAATCCATATGGAAGCCTGATTTCTGCTTGATTTCATACGTAATTTTTACTTAAAAAGTGGGGTCCGTCATTGAATAGTATAATTTCAAGTGTTTTTCTTTGTGTGGAATAATTGGAGGTATAATTTTATTAATTATAAGGAGTATCACGTAAATAGAATTCGTTAAGATCTTGTACTTGTGGTAAGTAATATTCGAGATTCCCGGAAGAGAGTTGGTTAATTTTCCAGCTAAGGGAAACTTGAATAATGGATGGTAATAAATTTTTTACTGTTCTTTTTAGGATATTCATATTAATTGATTCCTAATTACCATTAATAAGATAAAAGAGGATGAGAGAAATTGTTCATATTCAAGGAGGACAATGTGGTAACCAGATTGGTGCTAAATTTTGGGAAGTCATTTCTGATGAGCATGGGATCGACCCTGTAAGTTTTGAAAATAATGGAGGCTATTTGTGTTGATTTGAATTGAATAATTAACTTTTTTTTTGAAATCTAAATTTAGACTGGTACTTATCATGGCGAATCAGATTTACAGATGGAGCGTATTAACGTATTCTACAATGAAGCTTCGGGTGGAAGATACGTTCCAAGGGCAATTTTAGTAGATCTTGAGCCGGGAACAATGGACTCAGTTAGAGCTGGTCCTTTTGGATCATTGTTTAGACCGGATAACTTCATTTTTGGTCAGAGTGGAGCTGGCAACATCTGGGCTAAAGGTCACTATACTGAGGGAGCCGAGCTCTTAGATGCTGTAATGGATGTAGTTAGACATGAGGCAGAGTCTTGCGATTGTTTACAAGGTTTCCAAATTACCCACTCTTTGGGAGGTGGTACTGGATCTGGTATGGGAACTTTGTTGGTTGGAAAGATTCATGAAGAATTCCCAGACCGTATTTTACAAACATTTTCAGTATTCCCATCTCCAAAAGTGTCAGATACTGTAGTAGAGCCCTACAATGCAACTTTGTCAATTCACCAGCTGGTTGAGAACTCTGATGCTGTTCAGGTAATTGATAATGAGGCATTGTATGATATCTGCTTTAGAACATTGAAGCTAACCAATCCATCTTACGGAGATTTGAATCACTTGGTTTCAGTTGCCATGTCTGGTGTAACTTGTTGCCTCCGTTTTCCAGGTCAACTTAACAGCGACTTGAGAAAGATGTGCGTCAATTTGGTTCCTTTCCCAAGATTACACTTCTTCATGATTGGGTTTGCACCTCTAACATCCAGAGGTTCTCAACAATACAGATCCTTATCGGTAGCAGAACTAACCCAACAAATGTTTGACGCCAAAAATATGATGTGCGCTTCAGACCCTCGCCACGGAAGGTATCTCACAGCTAGTGTAATGTTCAGGGGTAGAATGTCAACAAAGGAGGTTGATGAACAGATGCTTTTGGTTCAGAACAGAAACTCATCTTACTTTGTTGAATGGATCCCAAATAACATCAAGTCATCTGTCTGCGATATTCCTCCAAAGGGATTGAAGATGGCTTCAACCTTTGTTGGAAACTCTACTGCCATCCAGGAAATGTTCAGACGTGTTGCTGAGCAGTTCACCTCCATGTTCAGAAGAAAGGCCTTCTTACACTGGTATACTGGAGAGGGGATGGATGAAATGGAGTTCACAGAGGCTGAAAGCAATATGAACGACCTAGTTTCTGAATACCAGCAATATCAAGATGTTCCAGTTGAAGAAGATGAGTATCCAGATGACGAACATCATATTGAAGCTTGAACTTGACATAAAACAAACCATCAGAAAACTATTCTCATGGGGCAATAGTCGGTTTCACCCTTTTTCCCATAAATCTACTATCGGGGAAATGCGTCAGATTCTGCTACCCTATTATAATACGTTTTTAGCTTACAGAGCATCATAATTTACTTAGAACTTTTGTAGAATTCCGGAACTTCTCACACTCCAAGCATCTTTTAGCACTTACATTTCATATTTCTAACATTAAGCTCATTCTTAATTTAATTTATTTTTTCCCCAGCAAATTTTCGGCCCGTTTTACACGTATGTATGTGCTTTCCACATTGCGCATGCAATTTTGCAATACCGTCATTGTGCCTGCATTCATGTAGTGCTTGCGTGTGGGGAAATCCTATTGAGAAAACGCATGTGGACAAATTAAGAGAGATTAGGGACTAATAATTAATGTTAATTCAGTTAAACGAAGTAAAATCTAGTTGATTAATGCTTAGCTATAGAATGACGTCATAGATTGAGTTTTCCTCTTGTTTTTCCGATTCATTACCCCCGGAATTGCTTTCAACGTTTGATACGGACTTAGCCAAATTTTTTGCTTGGGAGCTTTTAATTGACTCCAAAATCTTCTCAACCCTATAGTAGTCTTTTTGAATCTTCACCACCTCTTCTGACGGGACATTGTGGTTTGAGCCGCCAAGATGACTAAAAAAACCTTCAGTTTCGTTATTTACCTGTAAATCTTGTCTGGATTTCTTCTCTGTGTCCAAATTTGACACGAACTCCTCCACCTCCTCTGCATTTCTCTTCTTGTTGTTCTCCACACTTGCTTGATTCGGGTCGTCATATGCCCACCTTACAGTAATTGGATCCGTCTGGCCTTTGAAAATGATTTGATTCTCCATTGCTGCCTTGGCAAACTCTGCTGATGATCTTAAAAAGTACCGAATAAACGCAATATTCTTGCTTGGAATCACTCTTATATAGTCTACTGGGCCCCAAACTGAAAACTCCTTCTTAATTATCTTATTAACCCTTTCCAAGTAATTAGTCTTTGACCTATTTATATAAAGGTCTCCCACAAATATTGTTCTACATTCTTTATTGAAAGAACCTGTTCCAGACATATCATCTTTGTGTTGCGCATGCCTCTCCCTCCCAAATACATCGTGCATTGGAGAAACCAATCTATCGTCTTCCTCTGTTGGAATTCTGTGAAAGTATTTGCATTTCGACCCGTTCACACAGGCTCCTTTTGCGAAATAAAGGCAAAAATGACCCTTGGTACTCGGATCTTGGTCTGCCTTTGTCCATCCGGAATCTTTTTCAGGGATACATTTTGTCTTAGAAGCCACTTTCCCTCTCTTATCATAATCAAATTGGTACTTTCCATACCATATATTATACAACTCCCCTCCTTCCTTATATGCTAAGTTGCTCTGGAGAGAACCATCACTCTGAGCTCTGGCTGGCCTCTTTAGCTCTTCAACTGTTGGTCTCTTTTTAAATTCGACTGGAACTTTGTCCATTCTCTCAGAGCCTCATATTTATGCAACTTTCTCTATTTCTTTGTTTCCCCTTAATATTTAATATTCTCATCAATGTTTTAGCGCCAAACTCTAAATAATTATTTATTTTAGAACATATAAATCACCAAAGATAGAAAATTTAGAGAATTTTCCTGAAATTAACTATTCAGGAAATTTGTGATTACCTGGCTAATAATATGGAAAGAGATATTTCGTCTTCCAATCTTGAGAATGAGATTCAAACAAATACTGGACTTTTTGAAGGCAAAGGCCTAATGCCTTCACAATATTATGTGGACTTATTTTATAGCCAGTTAGCTTATTCATATTATGGATCTCTCCACTTTCACTGGAGGGAGAATTTATGTAGGATTATAAAAGAAAAAGGTTTTTCAGGTTTAGTTGGAAAACCACTCAACACGGATTTTCATGATCCACTTTCTCACTTGGCAGACAAAGGAATTACTAGCTTGTTGAAAATATACTCAGATTCCAGTCAGGATTCGGGCCCTCAGATGCAGTTAACTGGCTCTGTATTCTACAGAGGTGATTCAGATCAGGTTCTATTGGCTCAAGCTTACGATAGCTCCGTCAAAAATCCTAAAGAGTGCGATGTGACAACGGAGTTCTCACTAATTGCAGAATATGAAAGCCAAAACAAGGTATTTTCTTATCCAGGAGAGAAGAAGTACTCTATTAATCCCTGGGAAAGGTACCATATTTCAATTTTGATGAAGGCAATCTTTGTATTCATGTTCTTCGATGTTTCTAGAGAATTCTACATTGTTTTAATTTCTCTCTACTTTCTGTACATTAGAGGCTTATTTGATGGACTTCAAGATCTCTTTGAGAAAATTTCCTCCAGCCAACCGATGGATACTACTCTCGCAGAACTAAGAAGGAGAAGGGCTGAGATTGAACTCGAAGCTCAGATGCTTCTCGAAAGTGAACAAGAACTCCTTAACAATTCAGAACTTGACCGAGTTAAGCAACAAACAGAGGACCAAGCTGTGGACCGGGAAGTCTTAGATTCCTCCCAATCTCAGACGAATCCCACGAACGGGATATCTGAGGATGGGCCTTCACAGGAAGTTTTGCCAAGTGAGGAATTCGAGGACGGTTCTTCCGTGATTTCTGCGTACGAAGAAGCCCACTTTTTGGACCCGTTGGGAGTATTAGGCCCTAATGAGGTCCTTAGTGCCTCTCAGGCTGAAGGATTACAAGATCTAGGTGACAATTCAAAGAGGGACAACACCACAGAGACCCAAGAAAACACTCCAGAGGTTTCCGGAGGTTCACAAGTTAACCAACAGTCTCAGGCTGTCAACTACTTGACATGCATCATTTACCAGACAATAGGTATGTACATCTTCACCCTTATGCCCTGGTGGAATCCAGACCCCACATATCTTGTCTAGAGGGTGCCACTTATAATGCTACACTAGTAGATGTGGATAAAGTTATACTAACTCTGCTTTCTATGAATATTTTTATATATTTAATTCTTATTCTAAGTAAACCGTCTACTTTATATAATCTCTACTTTCCTTTAACCACTTTTCCAGTACTTTCTACCTGGTGGCCATTTCCTCTTTTGGTCTTTCCGCATTTCTTAGTCTCTTAAAAAACTCAGCCTAAAGGAATTCATCGAAATTGAAAGTCTGGCGCCAAATTAGAATATATAAAAAAAAGCTTACCTTCAGTTCCTTGCTTGTAATACCTGAACACACCACAGTCTCTTCATCAATCTGATACTGGATAAATGGCCTTGCCATATTCATCTGTTTTATAACTACAAGAGATGCTGGGTCACTTTAAGAAGTTAAATTATAAATCAAACATTTGAGCGAGTTCTTGGATCCTGCGGCTTAGAAGCGAAGAAGCCACTCTATAAGTTGGCTAAATTCCCCCCATCCATTTTCTTACCACTCTTTCCATCCCCTTAGTGACTCTTCTCTCCTCAATGTAAAAACATACCTCTGTACAAATAGCCCTCTCTGACAAGTAACCATTAAATCAAGTAAAAATGTAAAACTAATATTATTATTTCTAAAGGAACAAAAAAAAGGATTTACTCCTAAATTGTTTAGTTAATAAAAATAATTACGAGTTTGGCGCTAACCTGCCAAAAAAATACATGCATTAAATGATGTAACAATGCAAAAATATATCCAGGGCTTGTAGATACATATTATTAACTGTTATTAGGGGTGTCTCAAGAAAATATATTTTCTTTAAAAATATTCTGAAAGTTTTTAGAAGCTTGGGAGGTCTTGTTAGAAAAAATTTGATGACTTTTTCCGACATCATCATGATTGTTAAAGTTAAATTTAACAAAGTTTTGAGTGTTTTTGAGATGATTTGAGCTTTCAGAATTGGGTTTAGAGTGATAAGCTTCAAGATTATATTTTTTTTCTGGATCAGACGTACTTAGATGTTTTTGACCTTCAGAATGAGTTGTGATTGAGTCATTCGTCTTTTTTAATTCAACATTTGCATGGTTATCATTATGGTTAGAATGATGGTTATGATCTTTGGCCTCAGAATCTGGTTTTTGGAAGTGAATGGATGTATCAGTGAACCTATCACTTTCTTCAAGCGTGTTATTTATTGAAGATCTACGTCTAGATCGAGAAATCACACCCGATGGTTTTGATGATCTGGAGCCTTTCAGGGACTTTGGAGAACGAGGCATCTTTCTATGCCTAACAATGATACCATCTAAAATTTGTCTCCAATACTTGAGTGGTTTCTTCTTGATATTGTTGTGAATGGAATCTAGCCAAATGAGTTCACTATCTTTGGTTGGACAAATAAATGTAATGATAGCTCCATCAAAATTATTTGCATTGTCGTTTTTGTTACTAATATTGTTAGCAGGAAGATTACGACGATGATCTCTATACTCAAAGCCAAAGTTATCTAAATTAGATAAGTTATCGTTTGTTGAAGATTCACTTAACTTGGGAGAAATAATAGAGAATTTATAAGTATTGCTTGAATTAGAGGAGTCACTCAAATGAATAGTATCGATAAAACACTTTTCCTGTATAGAGTATTCATCCAAAAGCAAATCATGTGAAAGGTTTTTCTCAAAGATTTCGGTGGAAGTGATATATAAACGGCTCTTAGTTAAAACAACGACTTGTGGATTTGTTGAAGTGAGTGATGATCCAAGTACATTTAATTTCTCAATTTGAATAACTGGTTCTTTTCCAACCTTGAGGATTGACGGTATCATAAGCTTCTCAAGAGATTTAGTTTTTTTTGCAGAGAGTTTTCTATTTAGCCTGATTGACATAACATCTGGTAAATCAATTTCTTGCTCTTCATAATACTCCCCTTCATCGTCCTCATAGACAAATGTTTGAGTTAGTTCATGGTGGTCAGGCTGAACAGAGATAAGAAGTTTCTCTCTGGCATTATTCGGTACATTTGGAACAACATCAATAAATGCTTGTTCATCGTTTCCTGTTAGGTTTTTGGTTAATTTAGACTTGGACATTTTTACACTATTCCTCTTATTAACAAGGGACTTGATGCATAATCTAGCAGTTCCAATCTTTTGTATGCAAGATTTAACGTCTGAATCCTCACCTTTAAGCATTGAAATCCATTTTTCAGCAATGTTAAAGTCTGGACATGAAAAGACCCAAGAGTCAATAGTATTTCCCTTAATTACATTACTAATCTCGAACCCATCTTCTATAGGTTTCCAAGAGTTTGCTACTGCACCCAGGAATTTGGAAGTTTCTGGTGTAATAGAATTAGAGTGTATAGACTGTATCCTAATGTTCGATTGACGTATATCTGCAACAAACAACGAACTCTTGGGCTTTTCTATCTTTCCAAGAACGATTGGGATATCAATTCTCTCTAATCCTGGGGATATAGTAGGCAATGTATATTCGATTCCTCTAATTGAATGAGCTTTATCAATGATATTAGAATTCTCCTTTGTAGAAGAATCTTTGTAGTTTTGTTCTCCAGTACTACTTGCATCATAAATTACAATAAATGGAAAGCAGTACTTGATGTTAATTTGCATTAGCTCATAATCCATTTTAAGTACTTCACTTCCATCCTCTTTTCTGGTATATATACATGCACCCATAAGTTTACCAGTAAAATGTACCTGAGATTCATAGAACTCTTCTGTCTTTAACTTTTCTTCTTTTGTTCTTCCTATGGCTTCAAGTTTCTTGTCTCTACCTATGGTCATAATTTCAATATCTTTTTCAACAATTTCATCAATTTTCATGTCTCCATCAGAAAGTGCTCTAATCAGACCAAAGTCGTCAAAAATGGATTTCTTGGTATTAGAGGTAGAATGATTAACTTCATTAACGATATTGAAAGCTGGTAGATTTTTATTCTTTGCAGTGGTCTGTCTCTTTGATTGGTTATTCTTCCAATCACGTAATCCCAACCATTCTTGTAATTTGGGGCCAGTTTGAGCTGCTTTTGCTTTTGATTTGGCCTTAATTTTTGAATCAAGCTTGATTGAACTTTTTGGAGCAATTAGAGGATTTTGAACATTCTTCAATTTCTCATGCTGAATCATTTTTAGTTTACTTGTAAATATTTTATGAACTTTGGCTCTAGCAGCTCGATCGTTTTCAGTTTTGCCTTTTGCATATATTTGAACATTAATTGGTCCAATATCTTCAACGACAGAAATGTCACCGGAAGCAATCTTGGTGATTGCATCAGACAACTTCATTGCATGATCTATATGCTCCTGAGTATATTTATTTGTGTCGTTTAGTACATCATCAATGACCTCAGGAAATAAATTCCAGTATGGAACACTCAAGTGCTGAAGTTCTGGAACCAATACTCTATATGTAGGATCTAAAGTTCCTTTAACAACATTACTGATTTTTACATATCTATTAAGGGAGTGGCTTGGTGATTCTTTCGCTAGCTGAAGTATAATACTAACCTCACCACAAACACTCACAAGCATTTCTTTAAGATCCACACAACTTTTGCATATATCTTTCCCTCCACGATCAAGTTTGCTTGCTAATAAGTTAAGTTCAGTGAATAGAAGTTGTTCTTCTGATGATATTGCTCTTGTTAAGGACTTTTGGGTATCTTCAACGTTTAGTAAGTTGTTTTCAAAGATAGTTTTACGTTGTTCTGCTAAAGCTGAGATTTCTGAAATCTTTTGTGACATATAAAACGAAGCTGCATTAAGAGATGAGAGAGACTGTAAAAGAATTTGTCTTCCCCTAGGAATAGCTTCAGCCAATGTTAATAACAAATGAGATCCATGCCCATCTATAATTATACATGTTTCACATATCAACATATAATTACAGCTTGTACAGCAATAAGTCAATTCTTTATTTTTATGTCTCTTGCATAGATTCTTTTGCTTTTCCTGAAGGCTCTTTGCTGTGTCTGTTCTAGATATTGACAAGCGATGCACTGATATAATGTCGTGGTAACTTCCTGCAGATACATGATTCATATGTGCACATGAAGCGCAGTAGAAACACATACATGTGCTACAGTAGAGAGTACTTTTAGCAATCCAACAATGCATACATATTCTATCCTCCATATTGATCTTGCATTCTTCACTAGAACTAAATTGTTCAAACAGCTTCCCTATGCTGTTATTTAAACTGACAGCTTTCACATCTTGAGAATTTGAGTTATTCTTAGTTGCTGCATTTTTGTTCTGTTCAAGCATTTTCACCTCCTCCTTGACTTTCCGAATTAAATTTCTTACCCAATTACTGTGAGATTAAGCTTAATCTTTACTCTTAATATTTATGAACTCGTTTTTCTTGTTTCACACTTATTTGTTAGAAATCTTCAATGGAACTTTAGGTAAATTAGTGTCTGAGTTAAACTGACACTTTTTTAGTTCTTATCCAATTCTTAAATCAAAAGTTTATTACCTTTTATATTAGGTTGTTAACACTTCAAATTCTTTCGTCCCAGTTTCTTTGATTAGTTATTACTTGGTTCTCATTCTGGTGTGCGTTATGTCTACCAAGACTTGACATTTAGTCTTTTGACCAAAATGTTCATTTAAAATTATATATAGTAAAAGTGATTAGAAAAATCGACATTCCGAGTTAACTAGGCCAACCTTATCAAAAATTATACATACGTATTTTCCTATTGGGAGCCTGTTGGATTTGAAAATTGTCCATCTCAAAATTCTCAAATTGTGGGGAGCTGGAGGATTGCATGTATTCGGGTTTCCCGCGTATTCTTCGTGCACTTTTCCAATAATCTCAATGAGAATTCGATTATGAGGTGAAAAGAACCAATTGTAGTCAATTTCTGTTGAAAATGCTCTTGTTGGTGGAGGCATATTGAATGTCCCAATTCCTTCAAAATGAACGCTTTTTGGGTAATTAATATCGCATAAAAGCTGATTTGAGCAGTAACCAAGGACGGTATTAGTTTGTTTAATAGATTGCTTAGCGAGTGAAATTACAATTGAAGATATATTTAGAATCTTGGATACATACCTAACTAGTCTCCCAACTATAAAGACTTTATCTTTAACTTCTTTGTAATAGTTATTTGAAAGTTCTTGGGCTTCAATAAAGTTGTGGGATCCCAGTAATGATGTAATTGGATCAATAACTACTAATTTGAGTCTTTTTAGCTCTTTTTGTTTAATTCTTGGTAGTTCTAATAGTAACTTTTGTAGTTGAGTGCAATCGTCTACAGTCACTACACAAATATTTGAAAGCAGAAGTTCCATATTATGACTAATTTCTGTTGAATATTGTGAATTTTGAGTCATTTCAAGTTCTCCACACAATCTTTGAAAGCATTTTTTCATAAAAATTGGGTCAAAACTATTGCCAGTTGTTTGAATATAAATAACTTGATAAGGAGAAAATCCTTCTGACTCCGTTTCAGAATTCAAACTTTCCAATGATGAGTTGAACATGGTATTTGATATAATCCAGTGTACAACTCTTCTGATAACTGGTAAATCATGCCCAAAAAGTTCAGTGGTTTCTCCCGTGAGAAATCCTCCATCAAAAAAATCCATGAGTATATCAGATCCTAGGTTTATTTGCGTTTTGAAGTCTTCATTCCTGGACCAGTTAGCTCTAGCTTCCTCCAATAATCTTTTTCCTGTAACGAATCCAGTTTCAATACCAACACCACAAAGGTTAAATTTTTGGTCTTCAGTGACGTTATTAGGGAAGCATGTGATTTTTTCCCTACATTTTGAGTAAATCCATGCCTCTTGTGTGCTTTTTAGCCCTTTTTTCCTTAGGTTATCTAACAAAAGCTGTGGAATTGTTTTAATATCATTTTCAACAAGAGTACTTTTTGTTTCCTCATCGAGTTCGAGAATATCAAAGAGATCGGCTTTTTCTTTGATTTCACCAAAATCGTTAAGCATCGAGTAAAGATTAAATAGTTACTTTTACCAGTTTTAGATGCTTTTAGTCTTACAGATAAATCTACATATAAATATATATTTATTTACTTATTGTTTCAATTTTTCCAAATTAACTTCTATTTATCCATGGAGGGGGGATGGTAAAATTAACCAAAAGTTTATGAAAAAAATTACTCATTAAAAAAAATCAATAATTAACTAAAATCACATATATGATTCATTTTTGTCTCAAAAAGATGCCACCAAATACATTAATAAATGTTTTCTCTCCACATGCAAGGCCAAATTTCCATGGCATATGTATGCATGCAAACACCGGTATATGGCAGTGTGCAATAATGTGGACAGATAAACAATTACATGTTAAATTTGGAAGATAATTAAATGTTTTAAAAAAGTTTTTTCATAATAATGGTTATTCATAATAATCAAAAAAGTGGTTTTTATTTAACTTTAAAAACTAAATATTTTCATAATGATAAAAACTAGTATGATTTTCAATTAGAAAATTCATTAAGAGAGCTCGGAAAAGTGTTAAATACATCAGTCAAATTGTGAAATTAGTAGAATGAATTGGAATTGCTAGTTATGATAAACAAAAAGGAATTTGATTGTTTGCAAGCTGTTATTTTATTATGTTTATTATGCTTATATTGCCGAGTTGAAGGAAATGGTAGGAATGTAACAGGCAATATGCAAGAATATAGAAACTCAAGAAGAGAACCAATTGTCACTAGAGCACCTCCAGTTACAAAATTTGGGGATCCAAGTATATCGCTGACTATTCCAGCAAGAAAAGTCTGTTACAAGGGTTCATTTGATACAAAGTATAATTCGTGCACTTATATAGATAAAAGTGACGAGGCAGTTCCGATTTACAAGGTAAGTAGTAAGGAAGATTTTTTTTTTTGGAGAATTTTCCAGTTCAATATAACTTTAATAACAAAACAGAAATTAATGCTTCTTTCTAAAGCCTTGTATAGGTAATTCAACATTAGTTGATGGATATTGTATTGGGACAATGATTTCCGATTACGAAAAGTATTGTCATGGATAGTAAGTACTATTGGAATAAATTATTAGATTTGATCAATTCAGGAATAATTAAAGTTTTAGATTGAATAATGAGGATTTATGCATAAATTACTCCACATATGTTCCTCCTAGAAGAATTTGCCCGGAGGGATTTGAGTTAAAATCGGTAGGCCAACAGCAATTACAAGTAAAAAGATGTGTGAGGAAACTGTATTCAAGACCAATAAAGATTCCTGCAACAGAGTCCTTGGGAAGGGAGAAGTATAAAACAGAATGTAGCCACAAAGATAATAAGTATTGCCCAATAGTTAGGGCTCCACAACCTGCCAAGTATGTAATGCAATGCCCTAAAGGCGCAAAGCTAGTCAGCTCTTTCGATAATTCCAGGGCAACATGTGAAACTAAAGTGACAGTTGTTCCAGATTTTGACAGAAGATGTGGGGGAGAGCAGTCTGGATGGTTTTGGGATGGAGAGTTAAATGTATGTTTGAAATTAAGAACACATGAACCAAAGCTGCGTTGTCCACATCCAAGGCCAAAATTAGGAATGGAAATAGGAAATTGGGACACACCAGAATATGAACCTCACCCAATATATACGTGCTTGGCAAATAGAGCAAGAGCAATAGTGAAGGGTAAGTGCAAACTTGGCCAGTTCATTAAATATATATACATATATATATTCCGAAAACCAAATTATAGGATGTCCACCTGGATATACACTAAAAAAAAGAAAGTGTTTCAGACTTATTAGACTTCCTTATGAATTGGATTGTGAGCATGCTGAAGGGTAAGTTTTGATTAATTTGCTCTATAAACTTAAAGAAGAGTTACAATTGCACCAACTATTAACTCATTTGTTTTGATTCTCCCTATATTCTAGGTTCAAATTTGAATACGACACCTCTACAAAAAGAGCAGTTTGCAAGTTTAAATTCAACCAGCAGGACTATATTGGGCTTCCAAGCTATCCTTCTTCCAGAGAAGCATTGACTTCTCACAAAATATTCAAGCATGCTAATATTGAGGATATAATCCGGGCATATCAGCAAGGCACAATAAATATTAGAACAATAGAGGAGGAACTCGTGAAAGAATACGACTTACTGGCAAAAATGGAACAAGGGAAGGAGCAAATTGAACATCCAGAAGAGTAATAATCATATTAATCATTTATTTAAAATGATTTATTATTACATAAATGTATTTATATATATATAATCTAAGGATAAAGTAATATTAAGATAAACAATAAGGCGCCGGCGGGACCGGTCAAGTAAAAGCTGACAATTTTTTAGTTCTCAGGCAAGGTGAAGAGGAGAGAGAAATAAAGATGTGGAGTTCTTTAGAGCTAAGCAGGCCTTTATTGAAGGCATTGAGTGATTTGAACTTTGTAGAGGCAACATTAATTCAGAAGGAAGTAATTCCGTTGGCATTATCGGGAAGAGATATTATGGCTGAGGCAGAAACAGGAAGTGGAAAGACAGCAGCATTTTTGTTACCAGCACTGGAAAGATTACTGAGGTCTCCATATATTCGAAATTCCAGGGTATCATCCTTGGGAAGAGTTGGCGGAGCGGTTGGTACAAAGGTGTTGGTATTATTACCAAGTCGTGAATTGGCGATGCAATGTTTTGGAGTATTGGAGTCTTTGGTAAAGTATTGCCCAGTGATAACAAGAGCAGTAGTAACAGGTGGGATGAATATTAAACAGCAGGAAAGGATACTAAAGTGCCAGCCACATATTGTTATAGCAACACCAGGGAGAATTTTGGATATGTTATTAAATACATTAAGTATACAATTGGAATTATTGGAGATTATTATATTGGATGAAGCTGATAGATTATTAGATATGGGATTTCGTCAAGAGTGTTTGGAAATTCTTAGATATTCATCTAGAACTCGTCAGACAATGTTGTTTTCAGCAACATTAAGCAGAGGTGTGACAGATTTAGCTTTATTAGCTTTAAATAATCCATGTAAAGTATCTACAATTGGTTTCAAATCAGGGATAAAGTCTGTAGGTAGCTCAGAGGAATCAGAATTATTATCAATTACGGGCTTATCATCCACATTACAACAAGAGTTCGTTGAGATTACTAAAGAAGAGGAAAGAGAAGGTGCTTTGTTTTATATTTTGAGTAAGATATTTACAAAAAGAGTTATAGTCTTTTTCCAAACAAAGAAAGAGGCTCATAGATGTGCAATTTTGGGTAATATTTTTGGATTATCATCAACAGAGTTACATGGATTCTTACCACAAGAAAAGCGTTTGGAGAATTTTTCAAAATTTAAGTCTGGACAAGTTGATATTTTATTTGCTAGTGAACTAGCAGCAAGAGGATTGGATGTTCAAGATGTTTCTGCAGTTATCAATTTCACTATCCCTTTAGAAGCTTCCAGATATATCCATCGAGTTGGAAGAACTGCAAGGATTGGATCTAAAGGTAATTGCATTACAATTTATACTCGAAGTGAAAGAAGCCAATTAAAGGCTTTAATGAAACAGGTACTTAGGGCAGGTAATAATTCATCTGCGGCAGGACGAGATACAAAGGAAAATGTCTCTTCAATAATGAAGAAGAGAACTTTTGCTACTAATAACATTAATGAATGGGTTGAAAAAATATCAAGTTCTGAAAAACGAGTTAAAGATGCAATAAAAGCGGATATTACAGAAAAAGAACTTAGAATTGCTGAGATACAAGTAAATAAGGCACAGAATATTCTTGTACATAAAAAAGATATTGAATCTAGGCCTAGAAAAAAGTGGATACAAAGCAAGAGAGAAAAAATTTTAACCAGAGAATCTGCAAAAAAAGATTTATTAAAATCTTGCTCAACCCTTATTGGCCAACATTCAGCTTTTAACCAAGTTAAAAGTACTCTTCAAAATGATTTAAAGTCTACTATTAAAACGGCTGCTAATAAAAATAAAAAAGGAAAATCATCACAAAAGCAAATATAATTCTACCAAATTCTAGTTTTAATTAATTTATACTATATCTTAAAATTTCATTCCTTTTATTATCTTTTTTCAGACTATTTATTATTTTTCTTCTTTTGCAACTTAATTCGTCACTTTTACCGTTTTACTACGTGTTTTTTTTTAAAATTGTCCACATTAATTTATATCGTGATGCATGCATGCAAAAAATACACAATTTTTTAAAAGATTTATAGAATTTCTTTAATTTTAATTATTAAACCTTAAAAATTCTTTGAGAAAAGTCATTAATTTTATCCAGACAGAGCATTATTAATGTTATTGAACTTGATATGTACTTTTCCGATTGTAGCATTGTATTCAAACCATACAATTAGAAACAGATTTTTGAAATGGGTGTGACCAATGATAAATTTTCCATTGGAACTTTCCAAATAAAGATCTTTGATAGTGTGATTATTAGAGTTATATTCATTAAAAGAACTGACTAATACTGAAGAAATGTGATTAATTTGTGAATTTGTCTCTGCGTTTTCCTTTTTTACTCCCAAGGAAAAAATGCCACCTTCTTTGTTTACAAGGCTAAAGTAAAAAAATTTAGTTAGTTATTTGCTTTTTAAAAAAAACAATTAGTCTCCTCTGTCATTTTTTACATTTATCAAAGCATAATGTCGAGGTTTGTGAATCAAAAATTGTATCAAAATTTCATTCGGAATTTTGCAATTCCTGCTTTTTCGCTCCAATATATCCACAGAAAAGTTCATTAATTTGGGATCATATTCTATGCACATCCAGGACCACTCAAAATTTTTGTTTTATAGGCTTTAAAGAATCATATATATATATATATATATATATATATATATATTATATACACTCAAAAATACATATAATTCGTCGATAAAAAAGGGAGACAATAAATGAAAACTTACATAATTGCTTTTACCCCATCACTTTCACAAATTTCTCGATTTAAAAGCTCATTCAGCTTTTTCGAATTTATCATCTTTCATTTATTATATTCACCTTTTTTTCATATTTCATAATTTTCCAAAGTTCCCGCCAAAACCTCCATATTTCCCTATTAATCTGCATGCATACATGCAGATTAATAGGGAAATTTATTTTTTATTAATAGAAAGAAAAAATAGTTAATAAGATAAACACCAATGAAAAAAGACAACTTGCTACCGCATATTTTTATTCCAGAAAAAGGAGTTAGATGAAATCAGCTTTTATTCTTATTACAAGGATCAAAGGAATTTATTATTGTGAATGTAACAAATTATGACTAAATCCCATCCTGAATTATATAGCGGGTACACCCGACACGGTGATTATATGAGAAAGAAAAAAGATTCGAGAGTTTTAGAATATTAATCGGTATCGAATTGAGACGAGACAAAATAGTAAAATTCTTTCTTCTTAATATTAGAATTAATTTTTTGTTCGAAAGTAATTGTTAAAGCTTATGAATCTAATAATGTGGGCATAAATAGGGAAGGGGGAGTTACTATAGGAAGAGTTTGGCTTTATATCTTTTTGATATTGAGGCATTCTTGATAAATGAATTCGTGGATTAACAAGCAGTCCAAACATGTTTTTTCTTTACTTCCTTCTTCCGTACTCTCTCTACCTCTTTCTTCACCCTGTCTAGCTAATCCTACTAACTATTCATGAATCTAACCTACTAAATTCCACCGCTCCGGCTCCTCCTGAGATCCCTGCTTCCTCCCTCTCTAACTCCTCAGATGACTGGGACTGATTTATCTTTTCTTTAACTACAGTAATGGAGACTGGGATTATGGAAGCTGCTCCATCTGATGACGATATCTGAACCTGGCCTTTGAAGGTTTGGTCTTCAAAGGATGAGGGAATAATAGCCTTCCAGCCAACTTTGTATATCATTTGAGCTCTTTGCAAAGGAGGAACAATCGTCTCACTAAGCTGAAACCAGGGAATCTTTGGATTCTCTGGGTATAGTTCTATTGAAGATTCTGATGTAGGAAACTTTTCAGTACATGGAATTCCAACTCCTTAAGATATTAAGATGAAAAAAAAGTTAATCACAGTTCTCTAGTTTTAAAAACCAAATGCAACTTACCTCTTATCCCATCAATACTTTCCCACCCAAGCATTGTAGATGATGAAATCCTACTGATTGCCAGACTTCCTTTCCCTGAGGATAAAATTCCTTCAGAATCTTCCAAATCCTCCCAGGGAATACTCAAATAATTGAATCTAACGGACCCATTGCTGTTCAACACACATTGAAATGTTGCTGACTTAGAGCTGTATTGTTCGGACTTGAGGAATACATTTCTCCACTCTACAACAAATTCCCACTTTTTTTTTCTCCCATCCTCTTCCTCATCCTCATCCTCCTCTCTTATATATCTACCGCCTCCTCCTCCCCTTCCAAGATCTTCATCATCGTCTTCTTCACTTTTGAAGAAAGTTACAATCCTTGTATTTTTTCTCTTTCCTCTTGTTGTAAAGTCTGTCCATAAAGGAGCTAAGATACCATGAGGAGGTGCATACGATGGTAATGCTGGAACAAATGCTTCACTATATATCGGACTTAAAGAAATGAATCCATTGACTGAAACGTAAATCTCTTCAATCTTTTCTCCAAGAAAGTACCAGCTCCTTGGAAGACTGACTTTCTGTACTCCATCATCAGAGTTTGATAAGTCTGTTAGAATTGTTTCTTGGCTAAATTCAAAATTAACCCAGTCAAACTTTATGTTAGTCTTGGGTAAAATCACATCGTCCAAAGATATAGATACCTTATTTTTCCCTTCCTCAGAATCCATTCCTTCGAGCCTATGAATAATCCTTTTTTTAGAAGGAAGATTCTCTCCAGAAAGAACCATCTTAAAGTAAGATTTTGACGGAGATAGATCTTTAATAGGAGTAACACTTGTTGATTGATCTTTTCTATTATTTTCTTTTTCAAATCCTGTAGAGCTTGGATCTCTTAAAGACTTAAATCTTAAGTAAACTCTGGGCTTAAACGAGTTCTCTAGCCCCTTAAACACTATGTAACCTGAAACAGTTGTCTCTGGAATCCGAATTACTCTATTTATAGAAGGAGGTCGAACTTCTATTCCATATCCTTTACAGTAAAGTTTGATTGCAAGTCTTTCAGTTCCAACCGGGAATGAACTGGAAGATGATGACGAAACATAGTTACTATTTTGTGGCATTATATTGTTTGATAGGGTATTTATTATTGAAGATGTCTCAGTGAACAGATTACTTCTTACATATGGAATTTTTGTAGACTTTGCCGTTATCTTATTTGAGGAAGATGATGATGTTCCTCCTTTATTATATCTCAACATTAAATGACCACTAATAAATCCTTCTAAGGAACTGGGAATACAACTCACTTGAAGATCCTTATTTGTTTGATCTTCACCTACTGATAATATGGTACCCAAAGGTGGATATACTTTAAACTTTCCCTTTCTTTTAGATCCTAATTCTCCTTCCATATTTACAAATTCAACCATATATTCTAAGGTACCGATACCTGAATTAGAAATTGGAATCAGAGTTTTTGTTCCCTCCAATCCCATAAAAGATAGTCCAAGATTGGTACTATTTCCATTTGGTAGAATTGCTTTTGGTTTTGGAATACTCACAACATTGATTATGGTTTTAAGTCTTCCTTGAGCCAAAGTAACTTCACGATCATTAGAATCCACTAGTTTGACAACCAAAGTGGATGTGAAGGATCCAGGCTTTTCCCCATAAGCTTTGAGCTTAAGTATCGAACTTGATTGAGGTCCAATGGTATCAGGAGCCTTAAAAGTGATCCAAGAAGTGCCAATTCTAGGGAATTCTTTGCCATTTTCCTGATTATACGCCTCCTGACTCATCATCTGAACGGCTCTGTGGATATTTAATGTGCCAGAAGTACGAACCGAATTTCTTAATGTTGTAAGCACTGTTACTGATCTTAAGATAAGTGTCTTTGCTTGATCAAAAGTTATACTTGGGTCAAAAGCATACAGTAAAGCAGCAGCTCCTGAAACAAATGGACATGCCATGGAAGTCCCAGATAACCTTTTATAGCCTTTATTGGCACTGGTAGACAATATATCTACTCCAGGAGCTGCCATATCTACGCTTCTATGTCCATAATTTGAAAAGACCCCAAGTCTTCCATGAATATCAATTGCAGCTACAGACAACACATTCGGAAGCTGATAGGCTGATGGATAAGTTGGCCTAATGTCATTGTTGTTTCTATCATTACCTGCTGCAACCACAAAAAGCATATTCTTGTCGATACTCCTTTTGATTGCGTCATAAGTGGCTTGAGAAAATGATCCTCCTCCCCAACTATTGGATAAGATGTTGGCTCCCATCTTGATAGCATAGTTAATGGCCTTAACACTATCACTGAGAAAGCCAACTCCATTTCCTCTGAGAAATTTAAGAGCCATAATTTTTACTCCCTTCCAGTTAATCCCAGAAATCCCTTCGTTGTTGTTCCCTTTTGCTGCTATTGTACCTGCACAATGTGTACCGTGTCCTTCATCATCTACTGGTGCTCCTCTGTTATTTGCAAAGTCGTAGCCATATATATCGTCAACATAGCCATTCATATCATCGTCAACTCCTGGTCTCCCGTATAGCTCTTTTTCGTTAACCCACATATTCTCCACCAAATCTGGATGAGTAAAGTCCACGCCAGTATCTATAACAGCAACAACTACCTCTCTTTTTGGGTGGTTTTCTGGGGTATAATATGCTCCAGATCCCCTTGATGCTGATGTATTGATCCCTAAATGCTTCCAAGCCATCAAAACCTTTGAGTCAGTGTTCGCAACCCTATTATACATTCCCCATTGCTCTCCAAACTTCGGATCATTAGGGTATACTGCTCCAGAATCTGAGCTCACTCCAAAATCTGCAAGCCTAACTTCCTGATCTGGCTCTACGTATTCTACTTCATCACTATGAAGAAAACTCGCTGAGAGCTTTGAAATGTATTCAGATGCCTTGGAATTGTTAAATACCTCAACAATCATCATATCTAATGCCTCAAGAACTGTGGCAGACTTAATACCAACAAGCTCGTCAGCAGATTCTGACAAAGCTGATACAACTCTTGTTAAGAATGCTACACCGTCCAATTTAGGATACTGGCCATTCTTTGACATAATTCCTGCTACTCTCAGCTCCTTTACGGCTTTACTCAATACCTTTTCTTTGTACTTGATGATTAGCCTTCCTGGAATAACCTTAGATCTCCTTCCTGGGCCTTTAGAAGATCCTCCTAAACCAAATTCTTGACTTGGGTCCTCGTTCTGGTTGTCGTGGTCATCATCCATATTACCGATTTCCGAGAGCTCTCCAAGTATATGTTCGTGCTCGTAGTCCTCTTCTGGAGGCTTCTGCTGCTTCATGATATATGGATTAAATACCTTCTCAACAACTTGCACTTCTGGAGTTGCTGACTGATCTGCAGGGTTCTTTATGACCAATTCCAAGTCTGAGCTCCGACCTTCTATTACATTAATCGAAATTGAGCTAGTATTAAAAATATTACAAAAAACCCTTTTTTCAAGAAGCATCAATATGTATGGTAACAGCTTTAAAATATTTGTCTTTTGCATTTTCTTAGGCTTAATTTAATCTTCTCTCCCTTTCTCTTATATTTGATTTATATATTTCTCTTTTCTCCTCCTGTACTACTTTTCTTCAAGTTGAAACTCGCTCTCTTTCAGAACTTTAGCTTATCATCATTCAATTCCTGACTTATTTCTACTTATTTTTGCAGAATCCTTAAATTTGAAATTCCACAACCTATCGTACTCTTGCTACTAACTTTTTCTACCGAACTTCTCAACTTATTTTCAATTCTTCCTTTTAATTCCTGCAAAAAACTTCTCCTTTGACTTTTATTGTCAAAATTCTACATTTTATACGTACCTGTGTCTTTCTGCATGTTACCATTTTTTGCATCCACATGCTCAAATACGCGTATGCATGCATGCCGGTATGCAAATTTTATTTTTTTAATTAAAAAATTCGACACCGGTACCGCCCCACATTTGGGCGGGAAATTCCCGAGTCAGAAAATTAGAGAAGGTTAGAGATCAAAAAGAGGAAAATATTGTAAAAAAAAACAAAACATTAAATAGTGAGCTTTAAAGATTTATTAAGGAAAAGGAGGGCTGATTAGAAGCAAAGGGAGCAAATTTCAGAGAAATCCGGCGGGAGTTTGTTGTTTTTGGTGGGAAAGCAGTCTATTTTAGCAAATATTAAAGTTTTGTTGGCACAAAATACTATTTGAGGAATTCGAAGGATTTTATAAATATTGAATACATTAGTAAAGACTTGAAATTTTAATTAAGTTATACCAAAGAAGTTGACTTTTTTTGGTCTTCAATTAACTTGATAATTATGTCATTGATTTGTTCAATTTCAGGAACTACTCCTGAAAATCCTGTGATCTCAAAGACAGGATATGTCTTTGAAAAAAGACTTATAGAAGAGTATATAAGATGTAATAACAGCTGTCCAATCACAAAGAGTGAGCTTTCTTTGGATGACTTGATTCAAGTTAAGTCCACAAGTAGTTTGAAACCAAGGCTGATTAAGAATACAAGTATTCCAGGTATTCTTGACTCCCTCCGAACAGAGTGGGATGCAATGGTAATGGAGATGTTTCAGCTTAGATCTGAGCTTGAGCAGACCAAAGCACAACTAACTCACAGTCTTTATCAACACGATGCTGCCTGTAGAGTGATTGCCAGAATTACTAGAGAAAAAGATCAAGCCATCAATAGATTAGCTGAAATCCAGAATAGCATTCTTGAGAATGATGAAGATAACAGCAGTAACTTCCCAAATGAAGGAGGCAAAAGGATCAGAGCCCAGGAGAACTTTATTAATATCCCAGAGGACGTTGTAAGTCTTTTTACAGAATACTCCGAAAAGATGAGACCAATTCGAAAAAAGCAGACTTTCCCGTACCTTATGCCTGCCGAACAAGTTAAAGAATTCTCATTAAAGAGTGAATTAGAACTCAAAGACAATTGTAAACTGGAGGTTGGAATAGCTATCAACGACCAAATTTATGTTTCTGGAGTGGAAAATGGTGAGATTCTTGTCTCAAATGTAGATTTTGATGCTAAGGAGGTGTCTTCTATTTCTATAAGCTATCCAGAAAATTGTGAAAAAGCTGTTTCTATTTCCGCTATCGGAAAATACTCAGGAGGCCAGTACTTCTCTGAAAACGCCAGCCAGCTCCCCCCCTTGCATGTTCTTGCTTGCTTCCAAAACTCGAGTAAAATTTATATATTCTCCAGAAACCAAGAAAATGATAAATCTTTTAACTTGTCAGTCATGGATTTTAATTCTTCTTTTCAATCAAACCTCATTATCAACTCCCTTGAAAACCATCCTTTGGGAATGCACATCATTGCAAACTCCACAAATAAAGGCCTGTTTTCTATGTTTGATCTGGAATCCAGAAAACAACTTTTCCTCCATCAGCTTGAACACAATCACTCATATTCTCAGCTTAAGCCGCATCCTGATGGCCTTATTCTTGGTGGAATTACACTTAGTGGAAATATTGTTGATATATGGGATATTAGAAATCTCGAGAAAGTTTCCTCTCTCGAATACCCCACCAGAAATAACACTGTTGACACCAAAAACTCAAATTTTAACAGGAAATCTAGTCTTTGCTTCTCCAATAATGGCTACTATCTGCTCTCCACCTCCCTTGACAACAAAATCCATCTCTGGGATCTCAGAAAATCTTCCATTATTGATTCTCTTGAACTCTCTACACTCCCTGACAACTCTGACCTGATTCTACAAATTGATGAAAGCGGAAAATACGCCTCCTGCTCCAGTGAAAACCATTTCTCCATATTCTCACTCTTCAATAAACACAAATTAAAACTTATCTCATCTTTCTCCAATTTTTCTAATAAAATTGACAATAACCTCCCAGATTACATCCACCATGTCCATTTCAACCAAAATCTTAATTCATTTTCCTCATTATGTCATAGTGGTATTATTCGCATGTGGACAAACAATCACACGTAATTGAACACCGGTATATGCTTACATGTAGTAAAAAACATACACTGCATGCATTTTATAATATAGGGTCAAAATTAATTAATCAAACGAGCGAGAAGAGTTGAAAAAAAACTACGAAAGAAGAACTAGATAAGTACTCTAATTATCTTTTTTATATCAATTCCTTTTTTTGTAACTATTATTTTGTGAATTACTTAAATTCATTCATCCACCTAAAAACGCCTTCCTCCTCTTGAAAGCCCGCCTCTTGAACCTACTGAGCCGGAACCTCCTCTTGAACCATAACCTCCTCTTGAACCTCCCGATTGTCTATATCCGACTTTATTTGAAATATGTTGACTGTTCATTCTACCATTGTGGCCAAAATCTGTATTATTATCAGTAACTGGGATTGACAACTCTGGCAAATTACTTGTAGCTGGAATAATCTGGAAGAAGCTTGAGCCGTTATTATTTTTCGGAGTGAAGTTAGAAATTGCACTTTCCCACTGCCTAATTGATCCCAGTGGAACGTCGAAAACCGCACCATCTCCTTTCTTTAACAATGTCATACATTGTATTCTTTCTATTAAACTTTCACAACCCCTTAAATTACTCTTTAAGCATCTCCATACGTAACTATTACTTGCAATTGGCTCCTTAAGTTTATTAAAAGTAATCATATAGCTCTTAAAATCTTCTCTACCATTTAATACTGAACGGTGAGGAATCTTCTTTAGATCATTATTTATACCAGTCAACTCTAATAAACAATGGCTTAAAGCTCTGATAGCGCAATCTGGAATTTCTGGCATATCATCATCCATTCCATTATCATTAATATTTGATTCAGCCTCTGTTTCCTCGTCATCGGAGTTACCCAGTCTATGCCTTTTTCTAGAAGTTTTACCTGTAAGCTTTCTCCATAAACTTTGAATAATATGCTTAGCAGGATCTCTAACACAGTCCAACATTGCTGAAGGTATCTCTTTTTCTAATAAATCCTTACCTATAGAATCTGCGGTCTTTTGCAAAATCTCCTCATATTGAGGTACCCCAATTCTCTGAAAACTAATTTTACTGGCCTTTTCTATACTTGACAAGAATGGATAATCCGACATATTACAAAACATTATAGCAGTTCCAAACTTTCCTGCTCTTCCCGTTCTTCCTGATCTATGTATATAAGTATCAATATCACGTGGAGGAGCTAGTTGTATTACTACTGCAACGTCATCAATATGTAATCCTCTTGCTGCAACATCAGTTGCCACTAAACAACGATACCTTCCTTCTTTAAAAGCTTGTAAAGCAATCTCTCTTTGGTTTTGTTGTATATCACCATGTAAAACCTGGCACATCTTACTAATCTCACTTCTCATTGCTATTTCATTAGCTGTCTGCTTTGTCTCAGTAAATATAATACATTTACCATTAATACCTGCATACATTGT
Source organism: Cryptosporidium sp. chipmunk genotype I (assembly GCF_004936735.1). Taxonomy (NCBI): domain Eukaryota; phylum Apicomplexa; class Conoidasida; order Eucoccidiorida; family Cryptosporidiidae; genus Cryptosporidium; species Cryptosporidium sp. chipmunk genotype I. The sequence goes on from NW_027125616.1 coordinate 176,474, forward strand.
TATAATATCCCCTAATAAACCAGTTCTTTGAGGATATGCACATTGTATTGCTAAATGCCGAATTCTACTTCTAGCAGCTGCCTCGTCCTCCTCCTCTCCATGAATTGAAATATGAGTCACATCCACAGTTACAGTATCTCTCGACATTATCTCAGTTAAAATGTTCTTTACCCAAGGAGGTACTGTAGCACTGAATAATAACACTTGAAATTTATTCTGTCTATTCTGTGTTTCTCCATCTCCTGTTTCCTTTCTAACATAATCAATGATTTTGTCAACAGTCTCCTTAAATCCCATCTCTAACATTTTATCGGCTTCATCTAACGTTAGCACCGATATTTTACCAACATTTAAAATACCACGCTCAATAAAATCCAAAACTCTTCCTGGGCATCCTACAACAATATCCACTCCCTTCTTTATTTCCTGAATCTGAGGATATTCAGGGGAGCCGCCATATACACTACATACTTTATACCTATCCTTCCCCTTCATCAACTCAAACTCATTTGATACCTGTTGTGCCAATTCTCTTGTTGGAAGTAGAACTAAAACCAATGGACGCCTTCCATGTTTACTTGGATCAAATTTACCTTTCTTTAACAACCTCTCAATAACAGGAAGAACAAACGCCAGTGTCTTACCCGTCCCAGTTTTTGCTTTCCCTAATACATCCTTCTTACCATATATAGACTCGAATGACTGAGCCTGTATTGGAAATAACCTCTCAATACCTCTACTTCTCAAAATCTCCCTGCTCTCATCGCTTAATGGGAACCTATCTATTGAGCCATCTACCTCATTCTCCAGCTTTCTCTTCTTATGATCCATATTGTATTCCTTTCACTTTGCTTCTTCCTGTCAACTATGACATAGCCACTACTATCCCGTCCTTAACAACAGCGGGCGCCACATCATTCCCGCCCATTTTTCTGATGTGCCGGTTTATGGCTCCCGGCATTAAAATTTAAGGACGGTGTGATATTGATGAAGGTATGAAAGTTGAGGATGAAGATGAGGAAAAAAAAGAATAGAGAAGTATATGTAAAATTATGTATCATCTAATAAAACGGAGGTACATATTATATTGACTCACCGGATGCATACATATATATATGCATATACACGTATGCTTTCAGTTCTCATATAACGAATCTTTTGATATAGTTTGTTAAAGCTCACTTAGAAATGAAATGATGCTTGATTCTGAACAACTATCATCTTCAGTGGGCTGTTTTCTATTAACGTAGATCTCCTCCTTCCCAATTGAATAGTAAGCAGCCCCTCCGTTATTGTCAAAGATATCTTCATTCTGTATGACTTTGTTGCTATTTTGACAATATTGAGTTTGATTGATCACCTGGGCATCATCAATATTGTCTGAAAGGTACTGAATCTTTTCTAGAATAGCTTGGTGATCTTTGGAAGCTTGAGTTAACACCTTCATAGTTTCTTTTACTAATTCTGAGTAATTTGGGGGAATATTTTCGGTTAATTCTTGGCAGGGGAAGTTTTCGTTGTTAATAAAATCGTTCTGTTGCGCCGTATTTGAGCCTTGAAGGGAATTTAAATCCACAGGTTTTGCATGTAATTGTGACAAAATGAAAGGGGAATTTGAATTGTTATTACTTACACATTGACTGTTACTAGCTGTAATCATCCCAGAAGATGCTGTTGTTGCTATTGTTATTGAATTGTTATTTATCAGAGAATCATCGTTTTCAAATAATCTCAAATTAGATAAGTGATTTTCTTGATTCCTTCTTCCTGGATTAATTTCTTCCATTTCAGAAGTATCCGTTTTTTGGCTATCGTCTATGATAACAGGGGCAAATGATTGAACACCCGTCGTTGTAATTCCCCTTGTATGAACAGAGGGGTTGCTTTGTCTCTTCATTGAATGATGATTCCTTTGCAACATTCTACTCTTCTCAAATTTATGTACCAAGTTTGTTAAAGCTGTTAACTGTATTCTCACTGAAGACTCAAAATCTGAAATCTTACTGGTAATAAAATCTTCCACTTTTTTACCTGCAATATAGTATTCATAATACTTTTTATTATTGGAATTCTGATCCTGCAATTCTTTAATGCTATTATTGTTACTCTTAATAATGCGATTTAATTCCCATATCTCATCATTTAATAAGATATTCTTCTTTTGAAGCTCATCAATTTCTGCATTGTATTTTTTACATAAACTATCAATTTCGTGAGATAACTTTTCTTCACGCATACTGAAACGTTTTCTCTCATTTTCTTCTTTTCTTTGTTTCTCCCTTAATTCACGTAATTCATACTCATTTGCCTTATTCTTGGCTTTCAAACCAGCAACTTCATTAGATAGCTCGTCTCTTTCCAAATTAACATTTTGATAATTCATTTCCAACTGTTCTATCCTTAATAATCGCTCATCCAACTGATTTTTTAAATTCATTATTGTACTTTCATAACTTTCTATGTATGTTCCATTATTGATAGAATCTTCACCTGAATCCATAATTGTCGACTCTAAGAACTTTCTCAAGGAAGCCTTTGATTCATTTGTTCGGCCTTTCCAAACCTCTACCTGCTTTTGTGAATGTTGTAATTCCATTTTAAGTGTTTCAATTTCATTACTCAACGTACTTGAAATTTTCTGACTCTCCATCACTAATTTTTTTTTCTCTTTTTTTAAAGTCCTATCACTCTCCTGTAAAAGCTCTATCTCATCTCTAGATGCACTTAATGCTACCTCCAAAGATTCAATCTCGCTTTTCTGGCTTGTGATGATCTGAGCAGCATTCTCTAACTCTGAAATAATCTCCTTAAAGTGACTTTCTGTCAAGTTTATGCACTTTTGACCTGTTTTAGTTACTTTACATGAATTTTTCATGGCTTCTCACTTTTTTCATATGATTCTTCAGTCTCAAATTAAGCATTAATCTGAACATTTCGTTTCTTTCCTAACTTAATCGTTCAATGATTTTAAATATCCATGCTACATATGTGTTTATACCTGATTGTTGCTTTTTTAATTCTTAATAATTATTTTCTTAATTATATTTTATTCAATTTATTTTCATGTGGTCAACAAAAACCTTCACGTATAATATACTTTACGTACTCGCTTACATGCAGCAGGCTTATGCAGAGGGGCAAAATTGAATTTTTTAATATTAAATAGTAAAATAATAAGAATTTGCCAATTATTTGAGACTTAATGCTTAATTATTGCACTTTTACGGCTTTTCCCAATTTTAGAGATTAGTATTGAACGAAGTAAGCTCGATAATATATCCAAAAATAGTCTTCTGTATTGTTATCTTTGCCCCTACATCCCATTAAAATCAATAAACAATTAACTCTAGAAAGCTCATATGAATAAATAGATTTTTCTTCTGAACTCAAATTAGTTATGAGAGCATTGATTATAACATATTTTGATTCTTTGGTTAAACAAAGTAATACTTAAATGGACTGATTAATCACTGGATAAACTGGCTCAACCAATATACCGCATGTTCCTTTCTTACCAGAATGAAGAGCTAGCTTAATGTATCCCTTCTCTCCCCATGTTTCGCCCCAACTGTTTCTTACGAGCCAATACTCTTTATTAGTGTCTTCATCCACATCGTACCCAACTAGAACTACGCCATGATTAACCCTAGTTCCACAAGGAGCATCGAACACTCCACTTTTGTAAAATTGGAAAGGGGTCTGATCAGCTTGAATTGCAACAGAAATTGGCCCATACCTAGCTAAAGCAGTCTTTAATGCATTAATATTTCTCGGGAATACATATCTATAAGTTTTTACAGGAACTTCCACGTAATTCTCGCAAAATGACTCCATGCATGTTTTTTCCTCAGCATAATAAGGGTAATCATCATTAGTACATAAGTACTTATTCTTAATTGCATACTGAAAAGCCAATCCCATTGTCCCTCCATTACATCCAAAGTTACCATTTTGTTTGCTGCAATCAACTAATTGTTGTTCACTCAAGCTTGGCAACCCTTGGTTTGTTTGAGCGCATATTGCTCCCTCCAAAGCTGCAACTGCAGAGAAAGCCCAACATGATCCACAGTTCTTTTGGTTTCTTATTGGGTTCACACAGCCAGCTTCCACCCAATTGACAGAATCTGGGAGAGTAAACTTCTGCTCTGAATCACTTGTTAGCAATCTACTTGACTTTAATACCCTCTCATCTTCGTTAAGGTCTTTTCTATATCCTGTGAACCTTTTCATAAACTCTTCCTTTGACAAATCACCGAATTCATTCATTTCCAATACATAACTAAATCCTTGGGTATTTGTCATCTTAATAAAGTTCATATTTTGCTTATAAATCTCAAATCTTTGATTTTCCTCCTCCATCGAAACATAAACCTTGTGGTATTTTTTCTTGAATTCTTCAAAACTCTTTCTGTAGTTTTTAGTTACTGGATCAACATAATCTCCAGGTGTGAAATCGTCAATTTTTTCACTGGTATTATTAGTAATATACAAAGATACGGTAACAACCAAAACTATAAATATTGCAATCAATGTTGCAATTATTATGTTTTTCAGCTTTTTATTTGGCTCTCTCTGTTGAGTCGTGCCATTAATTAATGCAATGTACGGCCCAGAAATATATTCTTGGTGCTCTTCCACGTTGTTTCCTATGTGCATTTTATTTAATTATTCCCTAATCAAATTAACTTCAACATATAACCATCAAATTTGTCTGAATGTTCTGCCATGCCATCTTTCTATTATTCTTGAAAAATTATGACATGCCCACACAATTGCATGCAGACAATTATTTACATTTTAATCATACAAAAATTGCATGAAAATACCGGTATATAAAAATTAATTCATTCGTCCACATGAAAATAAATAGAATTTTCTATGAATAAGAGGTTAGAAATTGGGTTGCAAAATTCATTTAAAAAAAAATAATTTTTGTAACATGAACTAAATTCTGAAAATAATTTAGTTATGAACTATGGAAATGAGATGAATCATATTCTATATTAAAGGAACAAGTAGTTGACGAAGTATTGCTTTTCATTTTATCTATCGCTTCTTTGGAATACGTCATTGAACTTAATTCGTAGTAATCTCTTTCTGGTTCCTCTTCTGCATGTCTTTCCTCTTCCTCTTGATTGATTTTCACTGACCCAAGTCTATAGAGAACTAATCCCAGAATTAATACAAGAATCCCAATTAAGTCTTCCACTTTCGGCTCAGTTGCCTCTTTCCCTACCAATATTGGGGAAAAAAATACCAAAGTAGTAACTGGCAATCTTAGAGTTGAAACAATAAATCCGGTTGAAGCGGTGCCATATTTCAATACTAATACACTGAAAACATTACAAACCACATTTGCAATAAAATACATTAAAACTGGAAATTGTACTGCACTGCAGTCGTCGCATGGTCTCTGTAATTCTTCTCCACAATCATCAGTGACCAAATTTTTCTTTAGAAACAGGCACTTTGCTCCATCAAACAATAAAGAAGAAATTTTATTCATTTCTATTTTCTGTGGACCAAGTATAGACAAACTGTTGATTGGTACCAAGAAAAATCCTATGATTACTTGAGTGGCTGCAACGCAAAATTGGAGATAATTCTCATTTAAAGAAGAGTATTCTCTAAAGGAGAGGTCTTTGTAAACTGAACTAGCCGAGGCTGGGATACACGCAATCACAAACAAAACGTTGAATATCAATCTATTTGACTTTTCTGCTCCACCGCCTTCCCTTAACCCTAATATTAATGTTGACTTTACTATAAATATACCCATTACCATAATTATTGCTCCAATATACTGTAACTTATGAAACCGATCCTTACATATCGACGAAAGCATTACCAGAGTTATTGGGGTACACATTTGCCCAAGAACTACCTGCATTACTCCTGATGTATGAGTGCTTGCAAGCAAAGTCAAAATACTGCTAGATGCATCAAAAAATCCCATCATCCAAAATTTTGACATTGGAAATTCCAAACACTCCCTTGAAAGTTCACCTCTAAAGTAAGAAATCAGTAATACCAAACCAAATAATGGAATATACAAGGTAGACGTTAATTGTGTTAAAAACCAAACATGGTTTGGCATTGCTGAAGTCATTTTCTTGAAGAGCACTGAGTTAAATACAGAAGAAATTAAAAGGCTTATCATACAAACTATTAAGAAAAAGTTTTCTCTGCATGGCTTAATAACTCCTTCCTTAAATGAATTCGCTCCACTCTTTATTAATGTTATTATTTGACTTTGCTCATTTTCACCATCTCCAAGCAGTAACTCTCTTCCTGAACTATTCATATTAGTATGAACTGATTAAACTTTCTATAGTAGTGCTCTCTTTAATTCTTTGTATATATCTCCACTACTTATAACTAGTAATCTATACATGAAAAAGAATGCATTCACAGTTATTTAAACTCTAATTTCTATTTATCTAAGCATCCCAACTACAAATTCTAATGCGATTTTCTGCATGCAACAAAAGTAGTGTTGCATGCATTTATTAATTATCTGTTTTACCTTTTTGAAAATAGATGTTAAAAAAAAATAAGCTTAATCTTGCTTCCTTGTCTAACACTAAATTCCATTATTTCCACTTTTCTTATTTTTCTCTCAACTCAGATGCTCATATAGAGATGTTTTTTATTGATTATCTGTATACCAAACCCAGTAAACATCCATTCCAATTTCCCCACCTTTAGTGGTTCCGCCATTCCTAGCAGAAAATACACCGCATGCAATTTATAGTTAGGCGGGAAATAAATGTACTATGCTTGTAAACAGACCAGTTGTAAATAATGAAATACTCAAATTTTATAAGCTATATAACCCCACAAAGGCCAGCACTTTAAAAACGAATAGTTAGCAAAATCAACTAAGCAAATTACTTGCTTAAGGCTTCTTTTCTTAGGGTCAAGTCGTCTAATTTGCAAAGGTAAATATCCTTATATAATATTTAACCTGACCCAATAAGACACAATCAGCGGTGACTCCATAAGTCTGATTTAAAGAATTAATGAGACTGCGTTTTCAGAACTTAAGTATCACGCCTCTATCCTAAATGAGTTAAATACGTGTTCTGTGACGGTCTGACGATTAGAGACCACACATTTCTCAATTGTGGAGCCGGGACTACCTTCCCTTTCCAAGAAATTAATCCTAAAAATAGGCATTAATTAAATCCCAGTATCTTTATAATTAAACATACATTTTGAGGATGGAATTTTCATCTCCCTCCAGCTCGCCAATAACCGTACCAGAAGAGGTATTTTTGCACCATCCAAAGACGTTAAGTTCATTCGCCTTAAGAAAAGTGTACCTCCTAAAGGAAACACCCTGGACTTTACCAAAGACCTCGAATTCACACTTCAGCATTCTTAAGATGCCTGAGCTGTGTAGAATTCAATGCAACCTATTTTTTATTATTTTTTACTATTCTAACTACATTTTTTTTAATACACTTTGAAATAAATGGTTTTGGCGCCAAAACTGAACAAGATAATTTCAAATAACTAAAGAGCGATATCCAGTAGAGAAAATAATTTATTTTCACACCGGAATAGGAAAATTCCCTCATTCGAACTTAACAAAACATACACAAACAGATACGTATTATTTAATATCCAACAATAGACAAGCGTTGATTTGTTCCTCATAATCACAATAAATAATACGTCACATAGGCTTGCCGCGTCTCTCCAATCTTGGATATGTATAATTAGACTATAATGGACGATACAGGATAACTATGGACCAGTATAACTGCCTAGGTCGCACTATACGTGTTATTATCTGACATTTTAATGAGACATAACATAAAATCGTCGGTCGAAAAATAATCCTGTAGGGTAACCACCAGGTTATAAAAAGGTCGATTTAGATTTTTCCGACAGTTTTGAGACGAGGAGTAAGAATTCACTACTTAACGCTTAAATATAACAGTTTCAAGTGTAATATTATGTTCCTTGACCGAAAACTTTTCTTGCAGAAACAAATTATATATATTTTAAACAATTGAGTTTCAGCAACTAAATATCCAAGTTTATTGTTATTATATATTAAATAACTACTGTTGACATTTATAGAGAAGGGTCTTGAAAATGCCTTTGAGCCAAAATATGAGTATGACTGAACTTTCACGTTTCAGGACAAGAATTTGTGAGAGAAAGGCTTTGCATGGAGTTTGCGAGCTTGATGAGAGATGTCCTTTCTCACACTGTCTTTCCTGGCATCGTAGAAACCCTTATGAATATGCGTACAGACCGAACTTATGTCCCAATGTGGTTTTCCAAAATGAGAATAAAAAGATGCGTGTAAAGAACTATTGCCAAAGAGGCAGAATGTGTATGTTTTCCCATACAAAAGAGGAGCAAATGTATCATGTTCTAGTATATAAGACTCAACTATGTCGCGAATATCCATTATGTACAAAGCATTACTGTCCATTTGCTCATGGATTGGACGAATTAAGAAATCCAGAAACTATAGAATTCGATCCAGTACAAGGACCAGAAGTAATTGAACGTCAAAGACTTGTTCACGATTGTAATAAATTTAGCGAAGTTGATTTATCCGAAGATTTGAATGAAGCAATGATTATTAAGAACAAGGAGGCTTTGAATAATAATAACGTTTCAATTTCTCCGGTTTCCCCATCCAATTCTCCTTTGCATTCAAATATAACCGTTTCAAACCTAGCTCCCGCAATAGAACAGACGAGGAATCAAAACAATAAATATTCCCTTAAGAATAAATCCCAAACATCTACATCAAGTACAAATAACTCACCTAAAAAGGGTGGCAGGGGAAATGGTTTTAATCACAACAAGACCAATTCTATTAGTCAAAATAGACAATTTACGAATAATGAGTTATTGAAGGGAGAGTTAACACCTGTGAATAACACGAATGAATCTCCTGTTACACCATCAACGGGGTGTGAAACTCCTCTACATTCTCAAAATCACATTGTTACAGCCGGATTTAAGAATGATGCTCGTAAAACTGTCAATAGAGATTTTCAAAGAAGAGAAGTTGATAGAGCTAGAGGTTCTTCTCCAAATCAAAGAAATGCGTTTCCTAAAGTGATAGATGGAGACGAAGTTGTACATGCTAGAGACAATGTGAACATTCCTCCGCCTCCTTATAACGCAATAGGCTTAAATTTTCCATGTAATGAAGGACTGAATGGAAATGCAGATCACTCGTCTCTATTACCGAACTATGATTTTGGAAGATTCGCATGGAATGGCTATTTTGATAGAAATAAGAGTTTAATAAATAGCAGATTAATTGACTATGATAAGAACAAAATGATTTATCAGGAACCAATATGTAGTATCGATGATTATGGAAATGGTACAAGTGTTGAACAAATGTCTTATCTAATGCACCTACAGTTACTTTCATTATCGGACTCCCCAGAAAAGTTTTCAGAAACTATGAATAATGATTCAGATTGGAGTTTATCAAATCCTGCTTTTGGAATTACAGGGATTTACAATACTCAGCAAAATAGAGATTCAAGTGCGTGTCCTAATCAACGCAACTTTTCTGCAGATTTAAATCCAAATTCTGTTCCTTTGACATCTCAACAAGATGCAATTAGATGTCAGAATGAAGTTAAAATTACTCCTAATTCTCAACTTTTTCTGTCAAACAACTACTTTGATGACTATAGATTTGATTTTATTAATGACAATGTTCCTAACCACGACAAGATGGGATTAAGGGATGCTAATAATCTATACAATAGATCAGATTTCAACAACTTAAAGATTGATTGCACGGATAATTCATGGAATTTGTTCCATCCAAGCTTACTTGGTTCGAGTACCAGGGATGGAGATTTTTGGACCGAAGGAAAATGAGAGGATATTACAGCTAATTATTGATTTATTAAAAATTTAAATTCATGCTTACAGCTTAATTCTTATTGGTTTTCTCCTTAGTACTTTCTCGATTAATTAATTACTTATGGTCGAGAGAATTCATGCTTAACGTTCTTTTGTTTGTGATTTTTAAATAAAAGAATCAGCTAAACAATTTTATTCTTTAATTTGTTCTAGATTACTTATTGTTTTATTACTTAACGATGATTGTTCTGTATTAATTAATTTTTTTTTTCTTTACCATTGCATGCATTTATTTTCTTTTCGTATTCATACATGCGCAATAATCACATGCACATTTAGTACCGGTGTTTTATTTACGTGTAGAAATCTCGTGTGGAAAAAATCTAATTGTTTGTGTTTGTGATTTTACGTACGTAATTGGATTGAAATCTATCGTAAAGACGCTTTCAAAAATATGGCAATTCAAAAGTTATTTGTGTGATTAGAATTGGAATTTAAGGAGAATTTTTTGCCAAAAGAAAATAATATTGCTTGTTTTATTTATTTATTAATTTAATTCCAAAGTATCAAGTCAAATAGAGATTACGAGTAGCAAAGTGGCGGGGACTGCAACTGAAGATTGCAAACTAGCAATGTTAGTTAATTTTTTTTTTTTTTAAGTTAAATAAAAAACAAGTTGGTAACTGATTCAATACAAACAGGTAAATTTCTAAAACACCCAAAATTGGTGTTTTGTTCAGTGTGCATAGGGTGACCGCAAAATGTCAAAAAATCAAAAATATTGCAATTAGAGGAAAAATCACAATACAAAATAAATGTCCGGATAATATGAAAAGTAATGAAATTTTTGAAAGAATCAAAAAGAACTTTAAGACAAGGGTGGAAGACTTTAGGCAGGGTAGACAGAGCTGGAGATTAAAGGAATGGCACCATTTTCAGTCTATGTTGTATATAATCTACGGAGCAGGAACACTCATTTTTGTGAGATTGGTAGCCAATTCAAATCCAGATAACAACAACTATGATCATTTTGTGAATGATCCGAGCGACCCGGGGAGTTCATTCACTCATTGTGGGATTACTCCGATGTTTAATATGATACCAATTCCGGGATCCTATATACTATTAATATACTCAATTTATTCTCTATCAATAATAAGTTTGACAATTTCGCTATTATCATTTATATTGGGGTTCAGCTTCAAGTTTTTTAGCAGGATTCCAAGAAGCTACTTTTTTTCTCCGTCAAAAAGAACAAGAGTGTTGGGTTTTTGTTGCAAGATATTGCCAATAATCATAAGAATTTTGAATTTGTTCTTTATTCTACTCTTAATTATCCCATTTGTATATCTTACAACAAGTGGAGCTTGTTATAGAAGATTAGTCAGATTTGAGAGAAATAAAGTACAGAATTGCAGGATATGGGTTAATAAATGTGCAAAAGACCATCGAATTTTTGGAAGACACTTAGAATGTAGTTTGAGAAAAAACTTTAAACACTTTCCAACGGAAATTGTTGAGGATCCTACTATTGGTGAAAATCTTGATATTATTATTGGAGGTCCAATGCCTTTGTTATGCCCTATGTGCAATGAAGTGAGAATGGATCCTAAATCACCTTTATATAAGGGAGAAGCTTACGTTGAACAACTCAAGTCATCTATTTCTAAAATGGAGGCAATTAATATTAAAGACAGGTCTTTATATCAGGTAGAGGCATTATCACTTATTCAGTTAAGTAATCATATATCTACAAGTTCCGGGAATATTCCAAATATATATACAATCCAAGAATACAAAGAGATGATAAAGCCTATAATGTTTACTAGTATTTCCCCCCTAATGCAAAAAATTGTTAATAATCGCCAAAGTTTATATAGTTATTTTAAACTTTTACCTTTTTCGCTCATTCAGCTGAAATCTAATGTGAAAAACAACACTAATAAAAAAGAAGAATACGGTGATGACTTAGTTTCCCTAGAGGAACCTATCAATATTGATTTGAATTCTGAATACATTAAAGATTATGATAATAATAGACCCTACATACAACTCCCTTCAAAAGTTAATATTCCATCCAAATTCAAGTCAATTGTTGAAAAATATGCAGCAGCTCTTTCATCCCAGGTAAATGGCGACACTTTATTTAGTGAAGAAGTTACTCAAAAGAAAGATTTTTTCCCAGATAAAAATTCCCAAAAGAATTATCACAAAGAGGTTGACAAAGCAACATTAAATAATTTATATAAAAGTACATTTCATTTTAGTGGCGATTCAAAACCCACCCCATTAACTATAGATCAAAGCATCGATTTAAACAGAGAGTTTGAAGCAGCAAGATACCAAATACAAGTTTCCATGCACGAAGGCAGTAACTTTTCAAGATCTATTTTCGTATTTATGCTCATTTCTTTAATCTTTTGGGCGCTAACACGCTTCTTTTCTTTTGTTGTCTTTGATACTACCAGGAATGAGGCGTGCTTTTATGTCCCTTATTCAAAAAGAACGCTTGTTTGGTCCAAGTTACGTACTTTATTGGATATACTAAGCTAACCTATTACGTTGTTATCTTCTTTATCCCGTCCCCTCGTGACGAGTCGATCTGCCCGAGTGGTTAAGGGGCTTGACTAGAAATCAAGTGCGGTCTCCGCGCACAGGTTCGAATCCTGTGGTCGACGCTTTTTTCTTGTTTTTCTAAAAAAATATTTAAGTCATCTTAAATTTAATCATATTTAGTAAATTCTTTAAAAAGGATGGAAAGAAGTAACTAATTAACTCTTCTTTTTAATTCTATTATTTATTTGTCATGTTTTCTTAAGTTATCTAAGTTTTACCTAAGAATAGCACTCTTTATCATTGTAATGTTTTTAGAATAACAAAACATTGGCGCCGACTTGTTTTTTACACACATTAGTAATCAATACCTATAGATACCTTGAGAGCCTCTGATAAAACTTCTAAATTTGTCAAAGCTATAATTCAAAGAATAGAAGGAAGATGGAAACCAATTTGAGTTTTAGATATTTTTTAAAAAGTAACATTTCTAGAGTTTACTACTTTTATGTTTTATTATCATTGATACCCCAAGTAATGACTCAGAGCAAAAAAAGAAAGTTAGCAGTAGATTCCGATATATATACAACAAAGACTGTATGGGAATATTTTATGTCAAATCCCGTCACGTTCTTCATAATGATTTGGATGATTGTTCACGTTCTTCTTGGGATTTTGTTCTTTTGTTTTCTAGCTAGTGAACGATCTTTGATGAAGCCGACCTCTGTAACCTTGTAGAAATTTACCACATAATATACTCTCACTATTATGTAAATTTGTAGAGTCTCGAAAATAGATAAAGCCTAACTTTATCTATTTTAAAGATTTTGCCCGTATAGTCAACTATATAAAAAGTCTAAACATTAATAATACACTACAAAAAGCATTTATGAAGGTTCACACTCGATAATTAAATCATGAAATTGAATACATACACAACTATAAGCCTTAAAATACAATATTTAGAATCTAATACAGTTTTATTCTAATTATTATTTCAAAGTGTCCATCGCCCCTCCCCTCCCCCCTGTATACCGGCACAGTACACGTAATTTATTTAATTAATATTTAAAATCCCAATACCGGTATCTTAAAGTGCCGGTATGTGAAAACACAAGCCCAAAAAAGAAATTTTGTGCAAATTTGTGGGAACTCAAAAAAGACCCAAATTATTCCACAACGAATAGATGCGAAAGAGAGTTGCTTCTATTAACTACGGAGATACAGCAGTTGCAGCTGAGGAAAATATTGAAAGCCAAAATGGGAATGAGTTATTTGTGGATCATAGAAGAGGAGAAGTTAACGATTTGTACGAGAAACTCCAAGATATTACACTGATTAAGGACAGAGAAAAGAGGATTGAGCTTTTCCAGAAAGCCATTGCACTTATGACCTTGGGAGTAGATGTCTCTTCTCTTTATAGTCTAATGATTCTTGCCAGTGCTACTCATGACCAGGTTGAAAAGAAAATCATATATCTATATCTGACTCATTATGCTGAGAGAAACTCAGAGCTTGCTCTTTTGATGGTAAATACTTTAAGAAAAGATAGTGAAGATGAGGATCCTGTTATTAGGAGTCTTGCATTAAGAAGCTTTTCATCTCTAAAGATTCCGATTTCAATTGAGTATATTGAGCCAATTCTCAAGAATGGTTTAAGTGATTCTGTTGGATATGTCAGAAAAACTGCTGTAATCGGATGTCTTAAGTTTTTTCAGTACTCTAAAGAAGATTTCTTTAATACCAATTTATTGGATATTCTAATTTACATGCTAGACACTGAGTTAGACCCTAATACAATAATCAACTTGGTCTATGTATTAAATGAAATGAATAAGGAGACAGGAGGAGCAACTTTTACGAGACAATTCATTCTAAAGATTCTTACCAACATTAAATCTTTCAATGAATGGAGTCAGTATCATATCTTACAGCTAGTTTTTCAAAATCTTTCAAATATTCTTCAACAAGACCAATCGTCTCCTTTAGAATCAACTTTCAAAGAGCAGGTACCCTCTTCAGATGTTTTTCAGATCTTAAATGCTTTGGAGGAAGTAATTAGACATTCAAGTGCTAATGTATTACTAATAAGTATTCAAATATTCATCTCTTTGACCAGATCTTATCCAAAGTTACTTTCTCAAGTAATACAGAGAATTAAAGGTCCACTATTTACTCATGCATCTACCTCTATTCCGGAGATCTCAGTGATAGTTTACTCCCACATGAGACTTTTGTTTTCATACTTTTCAAACTGTTCAAAAGACGGAGTATTTATTGAAGAGGAAAACAAATACTTTTACTCGTCATCTTCAATTTTGTCTTTTTATTATGATGAATATAAACTACTTATGTTGAGAAATGGAGATCCATTTTATATTCAAGATATTAAGCTGGATCTAATTCCCTTTTTAACTTCTGAAGACAACATAGATAATATCTTAGAAGAACTTTACCACTATTCCTACGAGCTTGGGGACTCTTGTCTAGTACATAAGTCAATCTATTTAATGTCAGTCTTAATTATCAAGTACATTCAGGTCAAGCTAGATAATGCTGAAAAAGACTTAAATCCCCGTGAGACACTTGAAAATGATCATGTAGTTAAGTCCTATATAAACTTTTCCAAGGATTTGATGGAGTCAGAAAAGGAGCAGATGCTTAGTCCTACTTTGATGGGACTGGAGTTAGTTTCAGAATCTTTTCCTTGGGTAATAGAAGAATTAGTTGGGAGATATTTCTATATGAATCTTGTAGAGAAGCTTAGCTTTAATACGAGAGGAATTTGCTCACTTTTGTGGATTATGGCCAGATTCCCAGATTATGTATACTGTGATAAGGCAGAGATTTTGGATTATATTGTAACAAATCTAGTTGATCTTTTTGAAAAGAATTCAAGTAACATAGAAAGCTTGGTAAATAGGCCATCTAACTTATTTAGTATTCTTATTACGAGTTGCTGTAGACTTTTGTTCGACTCTCCTGAGGATGTGAGACCAGTACTAGGAAGACTTTTGGCATTCTCAATAGAAAGAATGAATTATCCAGATGTAAAAGACTTGGCTTTGTTTTACTATAGGTTACTCCAATTTGACTACA
Organism: Cryptosporidium sp. chipmunk genotype I; assembly: GCF_004936735.1. Lineage (NCBI taxonomy): Eukaryota > Apicomplexa > Conoidasida > Eucoccidiorida > Cryptosporidiidae > Cryptosporidium > Cryptosporidium sp. chipmunk genotype I. The sequence goes on from NW_027125616.1 coordinate 191,987, forward strand.
AGATTGCAAAATCTGTAATACTAAATGACTCTATAGAAAATACATTTAATGAAAGCTCCCCACCTTCAATTTCTATTCTCAAGGATTACTTTTATAGATGGAGAAATGAGAATTTGTTTCAAGACTTTAACACGTGTTCCATAATATTTGAAGATTACAAAAAAATTGGAATAAAGTTTGATTTTTTTGGGTATTGCCAGAATGATGAGACAAAGGCCAAATTGGAGGATTCTAATGGTATCGAAAATAAAAAAGCAGTAATAGGGAGGAATTCTTTGACAAAATCACCAAAGTCAACAAATTTGAGCCTAAAGGAGTCAGCTTTCGTGGATCCTGACGAGTTCGAGAGACTTTGGAACAAAATTAATGAGAGTCTAGAGGTTCAGGAGGAAATAAAGCACTCTAGTTTTGAAGGCTTTGAATTTATGACTCCCTTTGAGGATAATCTAGCTAAAGAGGGGATAATTTGTATTGCTTCTGGCGAAATAGACGAGGGATCCTTCAAACTATTCACATTTTGTGTTGTTGAGGATTCTCATAATTCCCTAGATTTTCCTTGTTTGTGTGAAATTGCCCTAGATTACTCAAGTTCAAAAAAAGTATACCATGTGTCGGCTCAAATTAAGGTTGATACTCAAGGTTTAGAAGACTTAAATATCTCACTTTACTGCAACTACACTTGGTCCTGTATTAGGAGCATTTTTGAGTCAAATCTAATACAACTATAAGGTCTTAATTACTAATATAATTCTTTTTTTTTTTAGATACTTTTTTTCTTTCCAACAATGATTTTAAACGTAATTCATGCATGCATGGATTACGCAATATATTACGTGTTTGAATGTGGACTACGATTTTGCGAGAATAAAAAATTTTCATAGCGCTGCCTGGCAGTTATAGTACGTGTACTTTAGAGGAAAGGAGCTAAATGAAGAATCAGGGGAGTTGACTCACTAAAATTTGTGGGGTTTTATGCAGAATATAAGGGGCAATTCTACGTAGTTTAGCTCTGATTTTTAGACTTGGATGGCCAGAATTAGTTGATCCAAGCAAAAGTTAAGATAGGAAAGATTTGCTATTGTAATTGGAGTTGCGCTTGAAAATAATACTAGCAATTTTGGGGGTTCCCGCCAAAACATATAAATAGATAATACTTGGAAAAAGGGAGTAATAGCGAAAATTGATGGGAAAATATTGAAAAATGGAAGTTCCAATATTTTCAGAGACTCCTCTCTCAATGCAGAGGAATAGAGAAGCCTTTGTTCAACAGATCAAGAGGTAAGTGTGTGGGTAAACTCAAAGAGGCTAAAAAAAGTCTCTGGATAAGGTTTTAACTAAATTAATAATACATGAATAGGGATTTGGGAGAGTACTTTGCTATAATGGGTATAAAGGATTGTGAGTATTATGGTTTAGAGGAGGTTTTGGAAAGAGTAAAGAGCTCAAACATAAGGTTTAATAGAGATGTGATGAAGAACGTGTTTTTATCTATAAAGCCAACACACATGGATAAATGCAGTGGAAAACAGCTTAAGGATAGCTATTTGAAAAGAAGATGGGAGCTTCAGACAATGTTGGACACTTGTTTTAGGGAGTTTGAAGCTTTGGAGCAACTTAGACAACAAGCTGAGAATAATTTGAGGAGGTATGAGAATGTTGCAAGTAAATATGACCAAGAAGAAAGCAAATTAATGATTCAGGTAGTCAGTCTGGATTTACAAAAAGAAATGAATTTGGATGTAGGATATAAGGTTCACTTGGAATGTCAGGATCAGGTAATTGAGACTCAATGCAAGAAGTTTCAACATGATAAGAAGTGTGTATTTTGGAATGAGTTATTCAGTTTTGAGATTGAGAGAAAGTTTGCTAGCGAGGCGAACCTTTTAGATATAATATTATTGGATAGTAGGAGTAATCTGCAGCTAGGGGGATGCAATGTAATCTTGGATGAGCTTGCAGACCAAAGAAAACACGAATTAAGAAAGGAAATTTACAGTAATACTGACGAGACAGCAATAGGATCTCTATTGATTTCTTGTCAATGGCTATATTCAAGACACGTTTTATATAAAAGTTATGTAAGGGAATTTAAGCAAAAGAGAGATCAGAAAATGGAAGATTTGAATACTTATCAAAATGAACTAGCTTGTTTAGACGAACCTTTCTTACCAAAACCAAACAATCTCTCTTTATATTCTTATCTATCTTCAGTTCCAGACTATTTAGCTAATAGACTGGATAGCTCCCTGACTCAATTTAAGATGAATGGCCCAGAAGTACTTTACAAATATGTAATCTTCATATCATTTCTTCTCCAATGGATTGCCAGTGCTACCAGATCATGTTACTTGGATTCCTTGACAACATGTTATATATTTTGGTGTAATCTCGGAAATGAAGGATTTGCTTCTTCTAGGTGGACTAACAATGGATTTAAATTCATCCTTTATTCCATTTTTATCTCACTCATCATTGATATTTTCTGGATGAACATATTCTTCCCGGCATGGAGTGTCAGTTCCGAAGAGGGCGATCTTCGCAACTTCTCTAAAGTCTTTACTTTCTTCAACTTTGTCTGGAAGATCATTCTTTTCTTTATTATTTGGAAATCCAGAAACGACTTCATCAGATTCCAACAATACGATGAAGCCTTACTGAGAAAAAACAGACATGGAAATCTAAACCTTCAAAATCATCTTAGTTATTAAAGTTCAGCCCCTGACGTTCATTTTTCTTAGTCTGAAAACAAGTTTAAAATTTAGAAATTAATCAATTAATTACCCTGTTTAATCGTCTAATTAATTTGCAGCTAATAACTATTCTATTCTATTTCTTTTATAAATATATCGGTACCGGTACCTATAGTGAATTTTTAGATCTACATGCATGCAGATACTGAAATCAAGAAATTAATAGATATTTGAATAGAAATAAAAAGGAAAGGAAATGAAAGAGCTTTGTTTATAAATGCAATAATTTCTCTTTTGATTTCCATTTTTCTTTAATTAGCTTGAAATATACAGGTTTGTTATAGCAGTAAAATGTACAAATAAAGGTGATAAGGACTAGAATATACTTCTCTTTCCTTCTCTCCTTCTTTCTTTCTGTAATGAACAAGAACGAGTTCCCCCAAGCTCTTCTTGTTCATCAACAGAGAGAAATGCTCATAAGTTATGCTAATTTGAGAAATCGATTGAACTAAGTAAAGCTGGACTTTTAAATTTTGTCCTTTCCTTATTCACTTCTTCTCATTCTATTTCTCTCATTCTCTTTCCCTATCATTCTTTTTCTGTCTTGATTTTTTACCAAAGTTCTTCTAAAGCAATGCAATTCCCCCAAATCATTTCTTCCAAGACCATCCAATGTTCTTTATAGAACTTCCCAAGGCTGCAATCTTTGACTTATGAACTTCAGGATGTCTGTAGTGGTAGATTCTCTCATAAATGCTGTGGAAGAATCCATAAATGAAATAGTAAGCTCTCTTTGGGTACTCCAAAGGATTATTTTTGATATTCAGTATCATCTTATTTGCATTTTTGTATAAGATTCCCCAGTTCTTCTTGAAAAAGAAAATAATCTGATCACAACATTTTATTGAATTCTTCATTAAGCTCAATGTCTTACATATTAATTCTTTAATACTATAGAAAACTTTTGTTGATCCTGATCTAAGAATTTGGTATATATTACATCCACAGGATCCAATCTTTGAAAATATCTCACAATTCTGAATCCTTTTTTTTGAATTTGAAAAAGCTTGAGATAATGATTCCAAACGTGGAGATGGATAAGAAAATACTTGACTCTTACTCTTAATCTTCTCCTCATATTTGCTCTTAAAGTCCTCTGGCTCAGAACTCTCCACTTCTCTTGCCGTTGTCGAAGCTAAATCTATTGCTTCCTCTGTTGATATATAACCTCTATGGTAATCTTTCCATACAAATGAATCTGAAAGAGAATTCTTACCAGATTCAACAAATCCTGAAACTTGCCCAATTATTGGCTTTGCAAATGATGCTGATGCTCTTGCTACATTTCTCAGGTTGTACTCTTTCTCATCTGATCCCATTATAAAGTTACCAATTCCACTTGCTATGTTTCCTAAAAATGATTTTCTTGTTTCTGGCATTTTGTAAATGTTAAACAGTTAACTTCTATTAATTTCTTTCGAATTATATTCAATAATAGTATTTCTACAATCTGTAAAAAATGAATGCGTCATTCTATTATCTTGGTACCTTATTGGTACCTAAATAATCTAGACATCACGTATTCTTATGATCCTTATTTCATATCTACATGTAATACTTTGGATTCATTGTCTTTGCATTTTCATTATACTTTCTTTTGACAGAGACCGGACATTCCGTATTTTGTTATTACTTTAGTTTACTTTTTCTGTCATTTTCCTCTGTTAGTTTTAATAATTATTTGTGCACCCTTTAAGCGGGAAAACATGCACAGTTCTGCATGCACAATTTTCGGATAGCTAATAATTATTAAAATAAAATATAATGGAGACTGAGAGAAGGATTATACAGGGAAAAAATTAAATAGAAAGTGAGAGAGAAAAGAGTGAGTGAAATATGATTCTCAATGGTAAGAATTTATTGAACTTAGATAAACATGGCTTTCTTTGGTTATTAGTTGAGAGAAATATAGAAAATCATAATTTGAATGTTTGCTACTGCTTAAATAATTATGCCTACGATTCATCAAGGGAAGGATTTTTAGGTGAAGGTAGTTACTTTAGGGCATATAGGGGTAGGAAACTTTTTTCTTTTAATAAAGATAGTGTTGAAAATATCTTTAAAACACTTAAAATAGGGTTATTATCATGTCTTAAATCTCATAAAGTTGTTTTGGCTAGGGGAAATAGCCAAAAAGCAATTTTATCCGTGTACGAGAGGGTGATTTTGGAATATTTGATATTGAGAAAATTGAATCATTATAGTGTACCAAGAGCCTTTGACTTGATTGAGATACCAGAATCGAATCAAATAGTGTTAATTCACGAGTATTTGCCTTTCCAGCTAATGCATTGGAATAGGTATACTCAATTTTATAGTATAGCAAGGAATTCCAGGAAGATTATGGCCTATAAGGAGAGGATTTCAATCTTAATATTGTACCAATTACTTGTTTGTGTTGATTATTTACATGAGAATAAAATTGTCCATAGAGACATTAAACCAGAAAACATTTTTTTAACGCGAAGAGTTGACAACTCAGATTTGGTTTATGTTGTCGGAGACCCGAATGGTCTGGATGTAGAGGAGGAGGAGGAGGAGGAGGAGGAGGAGGAGGAGGAGTTATTTGAGGAAAAGTGTCTTTGGGTGGACACTCCCATATTTGAGTCGACATTTGAGGCAAAAGCCGAACAGTTAAGACTCTCAAGAGAAAGAGGCATGGGGAAAAAAGAAGAGCTTTGCTTGGGGAACTCTTTAGTGCAGCTACTGGAACTCAAGGAATATAGGGAATACTTCAAAAAAGACTTTCTTTGGACAAGTAAAGAGTCAGATACCAATCTTGAGTTCAGTTCCAGGTTTCTGGTAAAACTTTCCGATTTTAACTCTTGTATTATAGTGGATGGCTCTGGCTTAATCTATGATTCTGGTAAGTTTAACTTTTATGTTTGGAGGGGGAAGAGGAGGAAAACTGCTGAGAATATACATCATCATCAATTAACTCTTGCTTACCACTTACAATAGAAGGATCTATGCTGTTTACTCCTCCAGAGTGTTTTAAGTTAGAATGCACCAAAGATGGAGTAGATGGATTTAAAAGGGATATGTGGTCAATAGGATGTGTTTTGTATTGTATCTTGAATGGAAGGCCTCCATTTTTTGGACAAGATACAAGGGAGCTTTTAAAATCCATAAAGGAAAACTCTGATAACTTAGCCTTTTACCAAGAAGGTATCTCGATGGAAACAAGAATGCTGATTAAGGATATGTTGTGTTTGGACCCAATTAATAGAATTTCTGTCAAGAATGCGATAGAGAGAGTAAGGAAAATGTTGAACTGAATATTAATTTAAGAATAATTATATTTTCTTGGTCGGTTTAACTTGATTTATTTGAAATGAGTGAAAGTAAATTATGATTTCTGCTTCTTTCAGTATTTTTTAATTTGTGTAATAGTATAAAACTTAGTAAAAATCTCCAGGAAGTGAGCCAAATGAAGAAGAGGAGGGTGCGGAGGAAGTTGATCGAGAAGAGTCCATCTTCTGTGACTGATTACTTGGTTCAAATACCGATACCTGTGTTGTAGCCATCAAAGATGCAATACTTGCAGCATCTCTCAGCCCGGATTTAACAACTTTTGTAGGGTCAAGAATACCACTTTTAATCATATCGACAAACTGACCAGTCTGAGCATTAAAACCAAAATGTTTACTTCCTTGGGAAAAGACTTTGACTAGTTCTCCAACAATTACTGAGCCGTCAAAGCCTGCATTAGAAGAAATTAAATGACACGGTACCTTGCATGCATCTTGTACAATTTTAACACCCATTGCCATGTCATAGTTTCTAATAGGATTAGGTTCACTTGATGATGATTGGGGAAGTGGTAAAGTCTTTCCAGGAGGAGGACTTTGAGAATATAGTTTACCAAGATTTCTAGATGCCCATAAGAGAGCAGAACCACCTCCAGGAACAATTCCTTGTTCTATTGCGCACTTTGTGGCATTCAAAGCATCGATAAACCTGTCTTTAAGCTCAGAAATCTCGGTGTCAGAATATCCACCAATTTTAATCAAAGCAACCCCACCAGTTAATCTTGCAAGTCTTTCACGTATCTTTTCTTTATCATAGTCAGAAAGCTTTTGATTTTCTTCAATTTGTGATTTAAGCAAAGAAATTGTATCTTTTACAGTCTCAGGAGATCCTTGTCCTTGAGTAATTATTGTTTCATCTTTGGAAATTGAGATACTCTTGCACTTTCCAAGGAATTCTTGTATTTGATTAGGAGCCAACTGATCAAGCTTAGCATTTGAGAACTCTTCTTGAATAATCTGAGCTCCAACAGAAACCGAGATATCTTCGAGTATTTGCTTTCTATGATCTCCAAATCCTGGAGCCTTAACCGCACAAACTTTTAAATTAAGTTGAAGTTTATTCAAAATCAAAGCCGTCAAAGCTTCTCCTTCAATTTCTTGAGCAATAATCAATAAAGGAGATCTGGACGAGACACAGAACTCTAGGATCGGAAGAATAGACTTCAAAGACGATATCTTCCCTTCTGAAATCAATATATAGGGATTTTCCAATTCGACTTTTTGATGCTTTTGATTAGTAATAAAGTACGGAGATATATAACCCTTATCAAGCTTCAATCCCTCAACAACTTCCAGTTCACACTGAGTAGTCTTACCCTCTTCAATATTAATTGTGCCATGCCTCCCAACTCTACTATAAGCCTGAGCAATCAAAGAGCCAACAATAGAATCTCCATTCGCACTAATTGTCGCAACATTTAAAATATCGTCGTGAGATTTGACTGGCTGACTTAGTAAATCCAGCTCATTAACCACATGTTCAACTCCAAGCTTGATTCCTCTAAGTAAGTCCATTGGATTCAATCCTGCATCCACCTTCTCACAACCTGATTTGAAAATTGCCCTTGCAAGCACTGTAGCTGTGGTAGTACCATCTCCAGCCTCCTCGTTGGTAGAGATTGCGACGTTTTTTAACAACTGAGCACCCAAGTTCATTGGGCCACTGCCAAATTGAATTGCTTTTGCAACTGTGACCCCATCCTTGGTAATCTTTGGAGCTTCCCCAAACCCTTGTTCTATCACAACGTTTCGACCTCTGGGCCCCAAAGTCACTCCCACAGCATCTGCAAGATCATTTGCTCCCTTCAGCATTTCTCTCCTAGCTTTGCCTCCAAAACTCAGCTCCTTTCCGGAGCTCATAAAACACATTCCCAACCTAGCAGCTGCCCTACTCAACCCTGCTGGGCCTCCAACCGACTTGTAAAGACTTATACCGGAACGAAATGACATCTACTCAGAAAAACCCTATATGATACTTCAATTCTTGCAAAGTACCAGAAAAACAGCAAAGTTCCTACTTTTTTTCTTTTTTCCAGCTCCCTGATGAAAAAAATGTTCTGACCGGAGGCTTCCCCGCCAAAACGGCTGTCATTTTACCAAAATTCGAGCACCATGCAAAAACTTGTGTTGCTGATAGCAAATATGCCGGTATGTAGAAAATATGCTTCTGCATGCAGACACGTCTAAACAATATACAATTTCTGTTGCAATGTCAATCATTGTGAGAATATTTAAAGAAGTTGCGAGAAAGTGAATGGTACGGACCGTTTGAAGAATGAATATAAGAACATCTTCTAAAGCGCACACACAAAGATAAATAGAAAAACAAAGCCATTCACATTTCAGCCATTAACTGTACATAGAAGAATGGAGATACAAAAATACTAAAAAAAAAAGCAACCAAATTATTTGTTGAATAAATAGAATTAAGCAATTAATTAATATAAAATTTGCCAGAAGGTCAAACAAATAGTAAAAGCTTAGCTTTAAAGATTAAATTACAGAGTTAATAAAAGCCCCAATCTTTAGATAATACTCCTTCTTGGGGTTTGGTCCTGGAAGATTATGGTTGGCTCCCTCAATCCACCAAGTAGTTACTGGAGGATGGAATTTATTTTCTTTTGCATTCTCAAACAGTTTCTTAGAGTTTGAAATGTGAATAACTTGATCACTAGTTCCGTGTAAAATAAGAATTGGAAATGGTACCTTTCGAATATTCCTATAGTTTGGAAAAACATCACATGGAATATCTTTCTTATAATCTGGAGCTAACAGAGCATTCAAACCTGAAGCTATACCGGATTGAACAATAATTCCTCCCAAAGGAAAGCCGGATTTATTACAATCACTACTGGACTTATCTGAAACTTTCCCTGCTCCTGGACTCTTTTTCAACTTTTTTCCAAGTTTTCTAGCAAGGTATATTGTTGGAGCTGAGCCGATACTTTGTCCCAGTAAAAAAATCTGGTCAGTTGGGAATTTTAACACGTCTCTTGCATATTCATAAACTGCCTTGATATCCGCATAAATCCCTCTTTCTGTTGGTTTTCCTTTGGAAAGTCCATATGATCTATAATCATAAGCTAAAACATGTGCATTTAATTTCAAACTCAAATTTACAAACCAAGGTAACATACTTCCAATGTCCGTTGCATTTCCATGACTAAATATGAATGTTGGGATCTTATCCTTAGCTTCATCTCCCTTATGAATTGGAGATATACTAATACAAGAAATTGGAATCTTTGATTTACCACTCTCCAACCATGTACAAAAAATATCGGCCTTTCTCTCTCCAACCAACAAATCTTCCAACCTCTTTTCTATCTTAGTCACAGATCTTAAGGTAATCTTTTCTAGCCCAAATCTCTTGTGCAGATACTCTTTCTTGAACTCTATTTCACTCCCATCCTGATCTCTCAATACTAAACCACTCAATTTTGGAGGAAAGAATGAAAATGAAGATACCACCTTTTCTCTCAGACCAAGAGCTGACAAACAACATAAAGTTGCTATTATAGGACCACTTGGAATCTTATTTTCATTCGGTGTATGTCCCTGCCCCTGTCCTTGCCCCTGCTGGCCTGAATTGTCCAACCTATACTCCAAATTCTTCTCACTAAAGTCCGTCATTTTCTTCCCTTATTTTCTCCAAGAGAAAAGCTCCAAAACAACCCAATGTTGTTATATATCCTCCAATTCCTATATACAGACACCCACACACAAACCAACAAACCAAAGTCTTTTTTTTTCCTTCTCCACTCTCTTGAATGAAAATTCTATCGGCTAAAGTGACTCCCTTTCTATTCCTGCCTTTCCCTCTCAATCTCTCCTTTTTTCCTTCTATACCTCTCTTTCACTTCCGTTCCTTGTACCTTTGATCAATCCAAATTTACCAATCTTTCTCTCCTTCTTTGTTAATATTGCTACCCAGTTGTACAATCTTCCTTATAGACATCGGCCCGCCAAATGACGCGCTCTGCATGTGTTGGCGGGCTCATTGGCTTTATTCATTTAATAACGTATAAAAATAATTGAAACTATGGATTATTGTAATAAAGAGGAATATCTCGTTGTGGGCTCAGAACTTGATGAGTTTCTTAAGGAGCTGGACTTTGCTTTGAAGCAAACGGTAAAAGAACACGAAAAGGAGATCACTAAGGCTAGGGTGGAGCAGAAGGTTGATGATTATAATGCTTCTATAGAGTTTATAGTCTGCAAAGCGAAAAAGATCTTAGAGGCTATAGATTCAAAACTGAGAGTAGGAGATACAAATTTGGTTCAGTTATAAATCCCTTCCACATGTAATTTAGAGAGAGCTTTACAAAAAGAAACCATGTAGAACAAAAGAAAGATTAATTAATTAGTCTAATTGTTATATATACATATATGTATATATATATGTATATCATTACTACAGAAGCATTCCTCATTAAAATAATCGTCCAATTCTTTAATTAAAAAGCTTACACAGGTAGATAAAGAATTAGGTACTCATTAGGTACTCCATTCATTGATTCATTATATATTTCTTGCCTTTTCCCTCTATCCAAATTCACAGACAAGAGTTGACAGATGATATTAAAATAGATCATCAGTTGCAGCTCTAGCAATATCAACCATGAAGAAATTCCTGGTGGCCTCGTGTAGTTTGTGGTCAAATACCATAGATAGCTGCTGATCTTGTTTAAGCTTCCGAGAGTGGTTTCTTTGCGTCTTTTTTCTTGGGATTCTGCGAATTTTAACGATTGTCTCGGGCTCCGTTATGTTCTGAAAAGAGTTATCTGTTCCTGAAGGGCAGATAAACTTGGAATAACTTCTGGGGATTCCTGGTCTATAAAGTATCTCCAAGGAGTTAACCGAATAAGAGGATGAAGAAGAGTCAAGTTCCAAAATCTCAGAGGAATTCTCGTCAGATGAGGGTTTTACTGTATCCAGAGACGTGTTAGGTAATAATGAATCATTTTCGGAAAATTCAGAGGATCTTCTGGAAATCCCAGGTCTACAAGAGAATAAGGCAGTGCTGTTTGAAAATAAATCATCGTTGGATGGTCCAAATTCCAAACTGCTAGTATCGGAAGTTATTACTGGCGCCAAAGACGATATATTTGTGGGAGATGAGTTGGGTCTTACTTCAAGAAGCATCATTTCGTATTCCATTGTAAGGTCAGAACAACGCTCAGAAGAATAAAATGGTTTTCTACTGGTAGAATTGGTATTAGAGAATGCCTGTAGACTCGATCCTGGTACATTGTCAAGACACCAAAGAGATCCCAAGACTTCCTCCATATAAAGATTGAAGTGCTTGATTAAGGGTTGTTGATTCCAATTAAGGATATCGTCGTAACTAGCAGTACGCCCAATAATCTCTGTAATATCTTTAACTGATAAAAAGTCAACCCGTTTTAGGGTACTTTTTGGTAGGAATTTGATATTTGACAAATATTTGTTACACTCTTTGTCAAGTTCTGATAGACTCATAAGCTTACAAGCTGCAACAATATTGGCGCATTGAGCCAATCTCCCAGAGTCTTTAATGTGAGGCCCGATAACTCTTAACCATGTGGACCTAACATTTCTAACAGGATCGGAAGCAAGCAAAATAAGAGGATTGAGGAAGTAGGTATAGAAGAATCCTCTGGGAATATCTCGAATAAAGCGATCACACATTTGAATAAACTCTTGTCTATGGTGGTACTTGGTTGAGATTGCAAATGTTTTAAGGATGCACCAAATCAGAGCCAATTCATTAAATAGCTTACAGTTGCCATTTTCTTCATCTAGAGAAAACAGGATGCGGAGTTTCTCTGGGAATTTAGACCCAACTTCGTTGAGAGTTATATTGGTAGCTTGAACTTGATTGCAATTACCATTTTTAATAAAACCATTAACTACTCCACAAATAACTCCAGGATTAGAAGCAGACCCAGTGATTTCTCCGTTTCCGTTTATTCGAGATTTAGATGAGCTTGGGGAGAAGTTGCAGGTAGAAGAATACATTACGGATGAGCTCTGCTTGTGAATATATAGGGGCTGGAAGCTCTTGTAAATTTGATCTTTGGCCTCTTTAATATGTTTTTCAGAACTGTTGATTGTAGAGAAGCGATCTCTACTATCCCGCTTTGATCCAAAATATCCACCGTTTCCAGTCACATTTACAACTGTCATGGAGCATGAAGCATCAATGGGTTTGGAGGAGGGAGACGGTGAGGAAACTGAGGTGGATGCAGATGATGTGGAGACAGAAGATATAACCTGAGTATCCTTTTTAGGGCAAGATATGGATTCTGGAGAGTGAATTGGGCTGGGAAGGTCATTGAAATTACCCCCATTTTGGAAGAAATGCCAAAGAAATGGCGAAGAGATTCTTAAGAGAGAGGAGACGCTGTTTATAGCAGTTTTCCTAACCTCAGAGACTGGGTCCAAAAGTAGCGAAAAGGCTACAGGGGACAAGTACTCCTGAGCAAACCTCCCGGTAAACAATTCCTGAGAAGTTTCTGACTGCCTTCTAATCTCCGTATTCCTAAAGTGAAGCTCTATGCAAATCTTCCTGATCTGATTAGCCAGGATGTTTCTGCATCTCCAATCAATTCTGCAAGAGTTAAGCAAGTCTGGAAACTTTTTAATGACTGGCTCTACGTGCTCCTTATGGGGAAGGCATCTAATGATGTCTGAAAGACAGCCAAAAATTGCTCTTTTTACGTAAATATCACTATCATCCAGTAGCTTCCCAATGATATCGTGTAAGAACGACAGGACGTCCGTACGAAGATGACAACCGTTGGAGCATGGCAGCTTGAAGGAGGAACCGGTTAGCATACACTTGGCAGGCCCTTGATGAATATTGTTGAAGAACATATCAACTCCCTTTTCAATTGTGTTACAAAACTCTTGCTCTTTCTTGATCTCTGCACTGCTTTTCTCGCATTTCTCCTTGTCTGATTTGCTGCTTATACTAATGCTGGACGTGTCTGACGATGGAGGATTCTGTACCAAGGAGTTGGATCGAATAAAGTGGGAATGGGATCTATTTCCACAGGAAAGAGCTGTTGCCAGAATTAAAGACATCGAGGCAGCTATAGGGAGCCTCACGGAGTAATGAGGACTCTCAACAAGACGAGCCAGAAGTTTAGAAAACTCTGGCCAATAACTGGGACCTATATGAGAAAACACAGAGGCAAAGCTATAGGAACAAAAGTACGATGGCTCATTTAACTCAGGTTCTCCAAAGGTCAGTCCCAAATTGCTTCCAAAAGGAAGCAGGGAAATCTCCTCGTGCTCTTCCTTAGTCTCTATTGCCTCAGAGGACTTCCTGCTGTTGGATCCCTGTGTATGGGACTTAGAAGTTTGGTCATGCTCCTCTGTAGCTGATTTGTCGTAAGGTTGACTCTCTTCTCCAATCCTAGAGGTCTTGGAGTCCATCTCCGAAAGTGACAAATCCTCATCCACTTCAGAAGCTGTCCCCATAGCCAAATATAAGTCAAGAATCTCCCTTGGGACACAGTCTGGGTCTCTGAACAAAGTGATTAAAGGGCCAATCTGCTTATTCAAATCGATGATCAAATCTTTATCAGATAAATCCCTCAATATCTCAACTAGAAATGCAGAAAAGTCACTGTTATCGATTGTTTTTATACCGCTGAAGATCCCAATAATCACTTTGACTGCGTAACTCCTAACTACTTTCGAATCCTGTAGTATTAAACGCTTGAAAACTGCAAATAGCTCTGAAAAGCTCTGGGTAATTCGAATCACCTCACAAAGATTCATAGTCGCAAACATCCGGACTCTTTCACTGTGATCATCGGCTAAACACTTGATTTGAGGAACTATGAACTGCATACAGATATCTTTCCCCATATACTCAGCCAAACCATTTAACATCCAAGATGCTAAACATCTAGAGTCCTCATTCTCCAAGTCATTCGCAAGAGCCAAACTAATAGATAAAATAGAATGAACTCTGTCTGAATGCCTTAAATGGGAGCATAATGTTATCCCAACACGGCAAGCCATCTCCTTGACGGAAATGCTTGTATGCTGAATATCACCCATCAAAACTTCCTTTATTATTGGAACAATATTAGATAAAACCACATTATAGCCCTTGTCCAAATCAGACTGAACCAAAAACCCAACTAGATCGCCCAAAATACTCAATACTCCTCGCCTTACATCCTCGTCATTATCCCTAATCAACCTCCCTAATATCGGCAACAAAGTACTTGTTGCCTTAGAGTACCCAACATCGTGGCAAATATCTATAAACTCTCTGATCAAAACCAACCGCTGCAAAACCACCTTCGAGTTTGAATACTTTATAGCTCTTTCTAATGGAGAATAACTTTCTGTTGTACTCCTTAGTAAAGACCTATCGTAGCTCAGTCGCTCCATTGAAGAAGCAGACGAACTGGCTACTGAGACTATTGCCATGTGCCTAACAATTTGAATTCTTCATCTTTTCTCGTTAATTTTAGAGCTATTTGGTCATTCACGCTCAATTCGTAGCTTTCTACAAAAATTTTGCCTTGTTTGCTTTTTATCTACTCTCCACTGTCTTGGATAAAAGACCCGCCCAAAATTTAAGCCTTAAAAACTTGCCAAGTGTTTCCAATATAAACATTAAAAATATATATATTAATTCTGAATAATCACCAGTATTCCAAACCCTATAAGCCAAAGCTGGGACACTCTACCAATCTCCCCACAGTATCCTCTCCCAAATCAGCCCAATTTAAATCTGGTATTTAAATAGCACTTTGAATATCAACCGCTTTATTTCCCTATTCTCTTGTTTAAAGGCTTTCCTTAACTTTTACACCCAAATTTCTCCAAATACGCAAAATTAAAATCTTCTCTGAAGAAGAGCCTCCGTAATTATTACTTTTGAGGGTGAAAGCCAACTTGAATAATTGCCAACACTTTATTGGCAAATTACTTGCCCAAGTCTTTCTTTTCAATTGTATATTTCAATCTGCCAATGCATGCCATTTCCGGCCCTAGTGCATGCACACCAAAATCCGAGGTCAATTGCAACTTGCATGCAAAACGGATTCTCAAATTCGAGCATCCAGCTGACTGCATTTATATGAATGACGTGGATAATCGTCACTTTGGAGTTGGTCTTTACTGTCTTGAGGATGCAAAATCACAACATAGAATTGGGGGAATCAATATATATGACATTCAATCAGTTCTGGAGACTCATGAATACCCTAATTACTGCTCTGAAACTGCAGAAAATTTAGAGCATAAACCTAAAATGTATATTAACGCGGAATCAGGCGTTGTCAATTTTGAATGGGACCCTAAAGGTGTTAATCTTGATGACTCGGACTTGACACATATTACTTGTCTCTGCTCTGACAAAAGCCTTAAACTTTTTAGAATAGAACCAGGTTTCTCCAGTTATAAGCTCCTTAGTTCGGTCAAGTCCGAAAGTATAGACAATAACAACCATATAATCGGACTAGACTTGTCTTGTATTTATCTTAATGGCACCAGGTAAGCAATACAGGTGGATAAGAGGCAAAAAGCCTTTTCCCCCCGTCTTCATCCCAATATCTAAATCCATTAAAATAACCTAACTCCTTTGAATCTCCAACCCTGACCTTAGAAAAACCTGCTATAGTATTTCAGACGGAAGGGTTTTCATTATTAGAAACTCTGAAGTAGTCGAAAATGAGTTTTATGCTCATCCAAACACCGAAGTATGGACAGTGTCATTTCTTGACCAAGAAGGAAATCTTCTGGCAACAGGAGCTGACGATTGCTTTCTCTCCTTATGGGATCTAAGAACAAGCTGCATAAATGGGCCAGTAATAAAAAACAAGAAATCCCATTCTATGGGTGTAACTTGTATTCAAAAGTCGAATAGAAAGCATCAATTTTGGTCTGGAAGCTACGACGAAACCCTCAGATTCTGGGACTTTAGAATGTTAAATTCTCCTATTTATGAGTACAGAGCTAATGGGGGTATTTGGAGACTCAACCAATTCGAAGATTATCTTGGTATGGCACAATGCTATTACGGTCTTGAATACCTAAAACTAGACTCAAACTTGAATATCGAAAAACAACTCGTTTCTGTCCCAAACAATTCCGAAAACGAATTTTCCCATAACTCTATAGTATACGGAATTGATACATTCAGAGTGAGCAACACACTTTTTAGTCTTAGCTGTAGCTTCTACGATAAAACTGCATTCATCTTTCAGATCCTGGAAGATTAGCGCATAATCACACAATGAACTCTCTTCACCGCCTTAATTCCTCCACCTTTTTTTTATAAACCTGACTTCTTGTATTTTTCTTATTCGCTTATCTTGACTTTAATTACTTTACTGAATTTGACATATAAATAGACTTATATACAACTTAGGCTTTGGCGCCAAAAGTCCGTTATTAAAAGAAATTGAAAAGAATATTAGTATTGCCAAGGTAGACAAAATTCACGAACATAAAAAGATTGACCGAAAAGAGGAAGGAAAATGAGTTCAAATGATAAGGAACTTTCTGCTCTTAGAAGTAACATAAAGGAGAAGGGAGAATTTAGTTACTATTATGCTCACAAGAATAATTCTCAAGACCTCAAGGATGCAAAGATCTTTGAAGGGCCTGGAATAGTAACAGGAGGGCAGCCTATTTTGCTGCATAAAAATGATGAAATAAAGCCTGTCTCTGACAAGCCCCGAAGTGTTCAGATTAAAAAGTACTCATGGTCAGATTGTGGAGAAAGTATTGAGATTTATATAAGCCTACAAGATCTAGCTGATTTGATATCAATTAAATCACCTTTTGAAATAGAAGGGAAACCAAACTTGGAAGTAACTAATAATACAATTTCGTTGGAAGTTTTATCTGGAGATACTAACTTCCTTTTCAAAATTGCAAACCTTTCTAACCCTATAGACTCACAACTTTCCAGAGTCAAAGTCTCAGCTAAAAGAATAACTGTTATCTGCTTCAAAGAAGACTCTGAGTTGAAGTGGAACTCTCTTTGTAGACCCATGCTATAATTTTAAGCTTTGAATTAAATGCGTTGCATTAATTTTCTAAGTAGTTTGTTTTTTCTTTCTATATTAATTCCTTGCTTTTTATTTCCTCCCTCCTTCCTTATTCTTTATTATATTGCAGCAATGAAAATCTTTATAAGAATGATGATCACCTCAATATGTCTTAAGAACTAATATATATTTTTCCCATCCTCTATGTTTAAACTGCTTAAAGTCTTTTGTTGTATAGGTATTCTTTTCAATCTCGCTCTAATAAATTCAGATTAAAAATTTGAATTAATGAATTAAGAACCTTTTTAAAAAAACTTAACTTACCCGCATGTTGAACAGATTGGAGCCCTAAATCTTGAACAAAATATCGACAAGCAGGATGAACACACATATCCTATATCGATTTTCTGATGATGACAGAAACATACAGCCAAACCTGTCTGCTTTGTTTTATTAATAGAAACAAAAATTTCTTCACGAGCCTGAATGGAAGGCAGTAAATGAAAAATGAGATAAGGAGTCAATCCCTGATCCAACCCATGGTGATCCTCCTTGCTTATTTCAACACCTCCCTCTATCAAGGAATCTGCAATTTGAGAATACTTTAAATTTAACCCATTACATATATCAACCAAATTATTCAATAAAGGAGATGGATTTCTTGTCACACTTACAACATCAATCACCACATCCTGATTCAAAATGTTAAAGTTAATTTATTAATATTTAACAGCAGATGGCCAAACAACTTACCAATTTTTGTGATGCAAACCCACAATTCAACAAAGATACATACTGGGAAATATAATCGTCTTTATTTGAAGCATCAAAAAGTATAATACGATCCTTTTCTGATCTATTATATCCAAACTTTTTTCTTTTACTATTAATCTTGCACAAACACTTCGAAATTGTTGGGCTCATCTTCATCTCACCCAACAAAATTTTTTCTGAAATCTCATCTAACATCTTTGGCATTAACTCAAATTGCAACTCTTTTGTTAAACCAGATATAAAGCCATCAAACAACAAATTTTCACCCTTTGAGTCGCATATATATACATTCAGTTTCTTCTTCTGAGCAGTACTAAGATTATATAGCCTTGTAAACTGAAATACTGAATTCAATACACACTCCCCTGAAACCAATAAGTCATCTTGAGTACCTGATTGATTTCCTACAGTATCCTCACGTGTAAACAAACTTCTTGAATCCAGAATTATATACAAAGTTCCCTCCATGGCTTAATTTTTCATTTTATCGATAATTTGGAGTTTCCATTTTAATTCCAATTTGGCGCCAACTCGGGAAAGACTTTTGTGATCTCAAGTCCATACTAACTTGAATATTGTCATGATTTGTCACTATTATATTCGCTACTATCATCCTCCCTTATGCGTTCCAGCTGACTAAATAGGTCGCTTGCAGTACTTGGTTTTGGATTGTATATTGATACGAAATTATTGTTTGTCTTTGAAACAATCAAAGGTGACTGTTCATTTTCATTAAGTTCATTATCCTCATTGTATCCTGAATCCCTCAATTCGCTGCTAAGATTTTTGTACTTAGAGTAGCTGTTTCTGGGACTTCCACTGATGAGTGAAATTGGCCTCCTTAATGAGGGTAAATTAATTCCAAAATTATTATCTGTAAATGAATGCATTGTTTGTAATCTATTACTAACCAATTTATTAACTCCCAGCTCCATTGCATCGCTTTTGCTAGCAAATCTCTGCATCTCAGTAATATTACTATTCTGAGAGCCACTAAGAAAACCATTTTCCTCAGACGCCATTTGCAAAATTTCTACCATGTATTTTCTTAGCTGCTCGGATGAAAGACTTGCATAAGTTGGAAGTAGAGTTCCAACTCCTTGTACAAAGTGAGTTTTTACTTGTGTCTCATCAAAGCCACTAACTAACTCCATTATATCCCTTGTTGGCACAATTTTATCATTAAGACTTTGCACAATCATCAAAGTCTGAAACCTTTCAGGTTCTAACTCCATTCTACTCAATGTGAACCTTCTAAAGCTTATTATTGATGGGGAAAACATTATCACTGGAACTTTGCTTATCCTTGAGTTTACCTTGCTCATACTAACAGCTGAGAAATCTGATGTCATAACTATCTCAGGTTTGAAGGCTAATATGTTCTTTTCTATGATATCTTTTGCAATATTCGCACAACGCCTCAATACCACCATCCCAGTTATTCTATACCCTACAATGATTAGAAAAGCCTTTAAGTTTTGTTTTAATCTCCAATCCAGTTGAAAACACCTTAAACTCACCAATAATATTGGTAATACAATCTTCAGCCCAAGACTAAAAGACACCAAGAATTCAACTACTCTGTAATATAGTAAATCCTTTTTTTCTTATACTTCGTTTAACTTAAAACTTACATTAATGATATAAAAACCAACAATGATGTCACAATATATGTAGTCTTGGACCTTATTATCAAAGTTTGATACCTCAAGTCTGGAGATCGAATGTACGAAACCCCAACAATCTCCTCTATTTGTTTCTTTCTATATGACTTGTAGTTATCATAGAATCTGCAAAAAAAAATAAAAAAAAATAAGAAAATATTTCACTCATTGCAGAATTTAATCAACTTCAACTCACCCATGAAGATATAACACTCGAATCCCGTTCAAATTATCCATTATTCTCCCTACCTCACTATATTATTCACACCAATTTTCCTGGAAATTTTACTATTTCTTGACATTCCAATTTTTAAACTCAATAAAATTCCAAACTTCAACATAATCCTCTTGGCAATCTTTTTTAATACTAATTTTTTTTCACCAGCAACTTTTCACAGCTGCCACAAACCTGCACTGCATGCAGCCCCCTCCTTGCATACTTTCCCTTTTGACTTCTATGCCGTCATTTATGCATGACAAAACTTTTACCGCCATACGTGGCAGCGCATGCAACCCCCACATGCACAAAAGACAAATTACTGCTCAGCGGAACAATAAGAAAAAAAATTATTCAATATACTATACTGGAAATCTACTAACTAAATGGGAGTTTTAATCAATATAAGATGGATGATTCATCTTTCGTGTAATCCTTATAACTAGAAAGTTAATAATGAAAGTTATTGATAAAATGAGGTTGCTTCACAACAGGGTTTTCAACGCCAACAAACTTATGGTTGCTGTTTGTGTAATTTAGTGTGACTGCAGAGGAGTTATTCAACTGTGGTTGGTTTCTTAATGATGCGGTAAAATTGCTACTATAAACTGAATTGTGATCAGAAGGCCCTGGTAAAAACTGACTATTCAGCATTAGTTTATGCTGTTGGCCATCATTTTTAAAGAATCTATGACTTATGGAAGGATTTGCAGGCCTTAGAGACGTTCCAACTGACTTAAAATAGCTTCTCTGGGAGTCCACCAAATCGTCAGAAACCTGATTCTGGCCGCCACTATAATTATTGAAATGTGTAATCTGTGGGATATTGTGAATATTTATCTGATCACTACCATTTAAATTTGCCATTGAACTCTTCCCCACACCAATACACACTTTTCCTCCTTCACAATATTGCTTCTCATCCTCCAAATAAGTCTGACAGGAACTAACATTACTAGGTATTATATTTGACTTGATAATTGCAATTACCTGAGGATGCCACAGAACCGGAAAGTTATTATGGAAACAGAATAAAAGCTGCTGAATACAATCTGGGTGAAACAAGGCCTTCTTAATACTCCACCTAGTGTTTGGGTTGGGATCAGTAAACCCAATAAAGATTTCCCACATAAAATACTGGCTCTGCTTTAGTTGAGCATTACCCTTTTGCTTTCCTTTACTTAGAATCTTGTTATTAAAGTCACTTCTGATTAGTTCCACTACTTTTAGAATATAAGGAGCTGCCTCTGTAACATCCAACCCCTTTTGTCTACAAATAAACCTACCAGTGAGAAACAACAATAAGTTCATTCCAACCGCATAGTTGTCTATCTTTTCGGTTAAAGGTCCTTTAAATGTCAAAACTTCTGGAGGATTAATTTCAAGTGTTCCCGGCCACTCTGAGGGGCTCAAATGCAGCTTCTTAGTCTGCTCACTCCACCCGAAATCGCCTATCACTATTGTTTTATTTGAGTACCTCAAAATGTTTGTTGGTTTTAAATCTCTATGTACCACTCCTTTATCTTGGAAGTATAATACGCTCTGAATTAGTTGAATAAAATGCTGGAAGGCTTCCAATTCGCTTACACAACAGTTTTCCCGCCAAATAGTACCATCATCTACATAGTCTTGAACTAACAAGCTACCTTCTGGACCTACTACGATCTTGTGTAGCCTAACCACACCTGGGCATTGACTTATTATAAGGTTCTTTATTTCTGATTGAAACATTCTCTCAATCCTTTCTACTGTATCTGAAGGATAAGTATGAGGTTCTAATAGTTTCCCTGCGTATTTCTTTCCTGTTATCTTGTCCTTCAAAAGCCAAACCTTAGCATAAGTGCCAGTTCCTATCATATCAAGCCTTTCATATGAACTGTAGACACTTGTATATCTTTCATCAATGATTTTTTCCCAATTTGGAATTTTTTTGTACCAATCTGCCTCTGTGAATCCTCCCAGGTTCACCTTCTTGTAGTTTGTTTGGCTCAATGAGCTCTGAGATCCGTTCTTGCTACTCAATTTTGTGCCCTTATCTACAACTTTGATATCACATTCATGATCTCTTTTATCTACAGCTTCTTCACTTATTTGACGTTTATTAATTTCCAACTTTTGAATCCTTTTTGGGGTTTCTGAAATCTCCAAGTTGTTTCTGTCAACATAACACCCTTCCATTACCACCCCTACACTTTTGTTATATCCTGTTATAGTAGAACTTATTAAATTGCCATTTCTTGCTATTCTGTCACTTCTACTCCCTGTAAAGTCTATCTCTTCTCCCACATGGTGTTTAAGCTTCTGATCAGAATACCCAGAACTAAAGTTATGCCTGAATCTAGGAGTGGAACTTTCACATCTCATACTATCTGTACCGCCGTTATTGTTATCCCAAGTTTGTCTGTTTGTTGTTTCATAAATCCTGGTGTTTCCTGATATATTACATCCTTCGTGAATTGTATACATTGTCACATAATCGTACAATCCCTAGATCACCAAAAACCTCTTTCTCCTGGATCTAATATCACACCCCTATTATTATTATGGCTAATTTCTGATAGATTCTGGTATACACTACATTCAAGCTTATTGGCAATCTGGTGTATGTACAAGCTTTAATCTTACTATATATGTTTGGGTTTTATCCAAATTCCATCAAATAAATTACAAAAACCTCTTCAATCTCCCAAAGAGCTGTTAAAACTCCTTATGTCCAGAATACCTCCTTCACTTGTGTGTCCCATTTTTTTTTATTTTTATTGCACCCTCCATACCCGTCATGTGTGACAGTAGATGTATATGCACGCTTGTCACTCTAAAATACCCGTACAGTTAAGATACACTATATATCACTCCAATAACTCACATTACCTATCTAATTATGAAGGAATCTTCACTCTTCTCCAAAATAGCACCTTATGTCCAAATAACCCATTTTAATTAAACGCCAAAATTCGTGGCTTTTTAATTTGCATGTTTCGCCCGCCAAAACTTTATTCTTGTTTAATCTTGGCAGACTGCTGACTATTGAGTCTCTTAATTAAAATAACAATAAGGAAAGGAATGAAGACAAGGAAGGAGATCAGGAAAGTTCCTGAGAAAGTAACCATATGTGACTTGATTCTGTAATATGCTTGGAATTTGTAGTTGAGTAGAAGATGTTCAGGAATATAATAGGAACTCATGTTATATACTAGCACTGGTCTAGGCTTAAAAATATCAAGCCAACCAAAATAATGATCCAACTCATCATTTTGGACGAGAGACGGTATATTGTTGTTGGTTGGGAAATCTATAGAAATGTCAGAGGAGCCTGTAGGGAATCTGATTTGTGTGTTAACATTTTCCGAGTATATTCCTTTGGCTGAAGGAATCATAGTGAGGTTAAGCATGTAAAGCTTGAGGTTTTGATCGTAGAACACGACGGTTTCCAGAGGGAGGTTGTATTCTACAGTATAGTCAAACTGCCACCCACCCATTAAGGGGGATCTAGGCTGGATTTGGAGCATTGTGTGAGAGGCTCCAACTCTCCAAGCATTAGAGTATGAAATGTTTCCAATCTGATCATAGTACTCCAATCCAACAGCTCTATATGGAAGAATATGATCTACAAACAGACAAACGTGCGTGTTGTGTGGCAAAACTGTCCCTGGATTTTTCATCCTAGCAAAGCCTTGTCCTGAAAGAATCATAATTTCCTTTCTATGGAACTCTCCTTTGTTATGAGCAGCCATGTTCACTCCTGAGTACTCTTCTTTAACTTTTACATTTCCCCAGTGGGAGATCTCAATTATTCTGGAGATTGAATCAAAGTAAACGAGATGGTTGTTCAACGAAAAATGAACCAAAAACTTGTCACCTTGGTTATCCTGGCTCACTAAGTAGACAAACTTGTTTTCCTGTCGCTTCATGTTTGTTGGAATTACCCTCTCTATCATTGTTCCTGCCAAAAACTGAATTACTATCTTCTCTTTAGTAACTTTGTACTTGTTTCTAAGCCTGAGCTCATCCTCGAATACTAAAAGCTGGTTTTCTCCAAGTCTGATAGCTTTTGGTAAAGCAGAGTAAGGGTTTCCCATGTGATACTCTATAAATATGGTCCTCTCAGTATCTGAGAGATCGCCTACTTTTATTTTAAATGTCTTTTCTGGTCCAATTCTTTCAACCTTGAAGTTGTTAGAACTTATAGAGGATGCCCCTGCTGAAATGAATCCAACTCTTGAGAATTGGTCTTCTGGAAGAGCAAAAACATATTCAAATTCAGAAATCTCACCTTTAATGCTTTTAAGTTTCACCTCCATTGCCACCTTGGCAACTCTCTTCGTCAAGTAAAAAGTTCTTGTAACTTGTGTTGAAACGAGTTCATCTAAGCTTGCCTCTCCTCCAATAACTACCGAGATCCAGCTGAACAACGCCAAAACACTTAAAAAATACATCTTAATTCCGCTCATTTCGAGCATTATTGAGATTCCTTGACTTTTTAAAAACTCTATTCAGACTTTTTTCTACCCCTCTTTTCCCTCAAAATTTTTTCAAAAATATATTTAAAAAAAATTCCCCTATACCGGTCATTAATTATTGCCCTATACCGGTGATGCTGCATTAAAGTAACTGCGCACACAAAAATTCAAAATGAGTTAAAAAACGCGAAAATTCAACGGTGAACCCCTAAAGATCTAAATCGAAGTAAAAACAAATAACTTTCTAATGATCAAAGCTTAGAGTTTAATTAGTCATGCCTCTATTTAAGCCTAACAACAATCTACTTGTACCAAATATTAACATATAATTTGTGAGATTTGCTCCTTAAACGCCTTGCCTTTGTCTAGGGGCGCAACGTATAATGTCGTCTACTCTCAAAATCATCTCAGCTGCCTCAGTAGCGGAGCAGATCTGAGAAAGTTTTGATTCGAACGACTCGAGAATACCAAGTTCCTTCATATCTCCAGGTTGGGCGGTCTTAAAGTCAATTCCATACGTATTATTGCCTTTATAGTGAAGAGCTCTAAGCTTAGTAACAATCTCAGCACTATCATAGCCTCCATTGTCCAAGAGAATGGTAGGGATCTGTCTCAAAGCATTAGCAAATGCCTCAATTGCGAGACTCTTTTTGCCTTCAACCCTCTTAGAAAGTTCATCAACTGAGACGCTCATTGACATCTCACTGCATCCTCCACCATAAACCACTCTTCCATCACTAACCGTCTGGAAAAGAACTGCTAGAGCATCATGGAGACTTCTTTCAGCCTCATCAAGTATGTGTGAGGACGCTCCTCTTAATATAATGGTGCATGCCTGGTTTTTAGCACATCCAGAAAAGCGGATAAACTCGTCTTCTCCGATCATAATAGTATCCATGAGGTCACAAGTTCCAAGAACTGTTTTTTCTGGATTGTCAAAGGTGCTAACAATATCTGCTCCTAGCACTGCCCCAAGTCTCTCAACTCCTTCAAAATCTGCATGTTCTATGGCTACGATTCCCGCCTCTTTGAATAATTGATCAGGATAGTTATAAATTAGTTGTCTATTAATAAATACATTGCATCCATGTTTGAGAATTTTCTGAACCTTGTTGTACATCTTCTTCTTCTCCGCTTGTTCGATCTCCTGAACAGCATCCATACTATCAACAGTAACTCTAGCACCGTAGATCTTAACTTTGTCAGTATCCATTGGGGTGTTTGCTACCAAGACTTTACAATTCCTCATAACCCTTGGTTGGCCAACTCCAATTTTCTTTTCAAGAATAAATCCCTCTTCTAAGAAGGAGTCCTGGAGTGAACCTCCAACTTTCTTGATGATTTGGATGTAGTCCAAATTCATGTTCTCTCCAAGTCTAAGGATAGCTTTTAAAGCCAAGTTAGCAAAGTGATCCTTCTCAACAGTGAGTAGCTTTGAACTCAAAGTAGTTCTTGCTATATTTAGCAAATCAGTCTCAAAATCTGAACGATTATCACGATGATTGAAAGAATTAGAGCTCAGAGCTCTTCTGGCCTCCTCTAAGGCCATTCTGTAACCAGCAATAATAACTTGAGGATGAATCTTCTGATCCAAGAGTCTTTCAGCCTGTTTAAGTAACTCTGAGGCCAAAATAACAACTCCAGTTGTACCGTCTCCACACCTATTGTCTTGTTGTTTACTAATATCAACTAATATCTTAGCAGCTGGATTGTCAATTGAAATAGACTTCAAAATTGTAGCTCCATCGTTAGTTACTATAGGAGTAGAGTCTATTGGGCCCTCTTTTATTGGCTGTAATATTTTATCCATCCCTTTTGGACCGAAAGTAGTCTTCAAAAGATCCCCTATTGCTATTGCTCCTACAATTGACTGGAGTCTAGCCAATTCACCCTTACTCTCCTGAGCTCCCTCATCCATGATCTTCGGTACGACTGATGTCATCTTCGTCTTTCTAATTCACCTCTTTTGAGAAAATTTCCTTTAAAATTGGAAGAAGAATTTTCTGTCCCAAAATACTAATTTCTATTTTAATTCCTCAATGACATTAAGGACAACTATTACCCCTCCTTTTTCTACTTCCCACTTATTTACCATACAAGTAAAAAAATTACAAAGCTTAGTCTTAATTTTCCCGCCTTTATTATTTATTTTGATCTTTACTTATAATTTGTCTTTTGGTGAATACCGGTACTCTTTCGGCGGGCGGCGCGTGGGCGCCTTTGTGTGTGGTTAAAGGTTAATAAAAGAAATGAATTCTAAATGAAAAATAATGAATTATTGGAGCTAAGTATATAGTCACTTCAACCTAGTTATTAGCATGAGAATAGCTGTTTTGTGTAGAATTATATTTTAGCTTTACTTTTGTATTGTTTGGAAAATGGTCGCAGGGCCAACAATGCCAAATGTCTCTTCTAACTTTAAAGCATTAGAATAAGTGCTTTCGGCAAATTTCTTTGCTTCATTGTTATCTTTTATAATAGGAACAGATGTTTTGAGGGTTCTTTTGAGTTCTTCGTCCATCTTTTTCATGATTTCATTAAGTTCGTCGAAGTCATGTTCGCTTAAGTCGCTCTCTAGAGTCAAATCACTAAGATCTGCATCATGGTAATCTGGAAGAGAGTTAGGGTCGGAAAAATTCAGTTCTATACCGTCAAAATAAGACTTTTCTTCCAAAATTTCTGGGAAGCTAGGAGACCTTTTGTGAGAGGATTTGAAGCTTTCTGAGTAAATCTGTTGTATATCTTCAATCAGCTTTTTAGAGTATTCTTCGTTGTTCATCCAACTGTTTGAATCGCATTTATTTTCATCTTCGTCAAACTTGGAGGAAGAGATCGTTTTTGATTGCTTTAAATTCTTGGCTAAGTGTATCCACAATGTACGAAAATCATCATTGCTTTGAGATTTTAGGTCTTTCATGAGCTCAAAAAAGTCTTTTACAAGAGTTTGAATGTCAGGCTCTTCCCCCTTAGTTTTCTCCTCACTTGACTTTAGGCATCCTGTATTGGCGAATTTCCAAATAAACAAATTCAAAGATTTAATGGGATTTATTAAATATGCTAGGTAAATCCCATATGTTAATAGACATCCATATAAAAGCTCAGAATGGTATTTCTTATTTTGAAGATTCTCTGGGAGATGATTCACCCAACTATTCCTTGAAAACTTTGGAGGAAGTATTGTCAAAAGAGCTTCGTTAATAAACCTCGAATACTGAGTTCTCGTCATACAGATCCTAATTCTAATTAAGTCTTTTGGCAAAAACAAGTTGAGATCATTTTCATAATCTTGTTTTTTTTTCAAAGTTCTTAATTCTGAGGATTCATATCTGTTGCACAGAAGGTATTTGAGTGAAACTGCCAATAGATAATGGAACTCTAATACCATCTCAGCTATTTTTTTCGGCAGTATTACATAGAAATTGTGAGATTTCTCTAGCTGATTAATTTTTGAAATTGACTCAAACTTGTCCATGAAAATACTTGTAAAAGATTCCTCCGTATAACAAATACCAATCCGAGACTTTATTATGTCAAGAGCAGATTTGAGGGACAAACTCCGCATCTCATCATTCAATATTTCTGGTGGAATCAGATAAACTCTTCCCCTGAATATAAAACATCGATTTGTTGAATTGTTTGGTTTCACCCAAGCTGGTAATATGTCAGCCAAATCTATCAAAATTGGATCACCATCACTACTTACTATTTGTACCGCCAAGTTCTCCATACTTTCTGTTACCTTATAGCAAAGATATATAGTGTACCATTCGTCCAAGTGATAAGTGCTCAAATTCAGACAACATCTCACACAATCAACGCCTTCAACTGTATCCGTCTCAATGGAAAATGGAACTGTATCCCAGTTATATCCAAAAATACCCAGCTCTATGAATTTTGTATATAAGTCATTAATATAAATATCCATTTTTTCTGAAGAAATACTTTTGTTTAAGTCATCCAAATAGAAAAATCTCAGTTCAACCCTTCCATCAACATCCTCATAGTCGTAACCATTTTTAGTCAACTCCAGAATCCTTTCTAACAAATCATTATTACCTGTATTACTAAAACTTTCCATATTCTGATTTCTTCTTGCATTAATAATTCATTTCGTTTTTGACATTTAATTTTTGGCGCCAACGTTCCGCTATACCGGTGCTCCACGTAATATAATTGTCTCAAAAAAAAACATGTGAAAATTTATTGAGGAATTCTTTTAAAAAAATAATAAGTGATAGTATGGAAATTTTGTGTATTTAGAATCTAGTTCATTTTCTTTTTTGGTTTGATCTTTATTCTTTTGTGTGATGTTTGTTCCTTGCTTTCCAGATCCATTCAAAGCCTAACTAGGTAATTATTAACATGTTCTTGTTAATGCGCTTAAATCATGCTTGAATGGGGTTAATTTCTACAAAATTATTAATTTTAGTATAAAAAAATTTAAAAAGTACTTAATTAAGAAAACTAAACACTATATTTAGAAAGATTGGCTAAAAGAGAATTCTCATAATTGAATATATTTAAATACTAAGCTTATAGAACGCGTTTACGTATTCTAAGTATTAAATAAAATTTGTATTATATAAGAAAAGGAAAGGAGCTTCCAGGACTTATATGGGCATCACTAATGAAAGTAACCATAGGAAGAGTTATGTTTCTGGCAATCTGTTCACGTTTATTGTGTGTTCTAATTTCATTCTTAACAAATGATTTGTTTTCTACCATAAGAAATACAGGAATCCTCCACTTATACTTGGACAATAGCCAGAACTCCCAAAATACAGTCACTTGGAAGTTATTCAAATCTTTTATTAACTGGGATGGAGAATATTATTTGAGAATATCATACTATAATGACTACGAATATGAGCACCAACATGCTTTTCTACCCCTCTATCCTATGTTGGTGAGCCAGATTTCAAGGATTATTTCTGGTATTAATAAAACGACTATTTTGCTTAATATAGTTGTTGGAACTATGATTAGTAACTTGGCATTTGTAATAGCTTCTGTTGGTCTGTATCTATTTCAATGTGAATTATTCTCCAAGATTAAGATTAAAAATGTGGTTTTCCCAGGTATCTCTACTCTTTTTTTTCTTTTCCCAAGCTCAAACATTTTCAATTCCTCCATGTATACCGAGAGTCTATATTCATGCTTCAACTTTTGGGGAGCCTTTCTAATTCTTAAAGCTGAGTCTAACTCTCATAAGTTTGGTTTCTACTCTATTAAGAATATTACCTGCTTAATTTTATCAGTATTTTGTATGTCAGTAACATCTGGAATAAGATCAAATGGGATCTTGAATTCTATTCCACTCTTTTTCTACTTTATATCAACCAGTCCAAGGGTAGGGAATATCTTAAAATTCATTTTTCATTGGTTTATTGCCTTTATTTTGTTTATCTCTACCATTTTCCCGTTTCTGGCTTATCTAGTTTATACTTATTTCCGATATTGTGTAAATATTTCAACATCCCGTCCTTGGTGTAAATCTTTGGTCCCAAACATCTACTCTTTTGTTCAAGATGAGTACTGGAGTAATGGCATATTCAACTATTGGAAAATTGAAAAGTTGGACAAATTTATCCTAATTATCCCTTTTATTCTCGTAACAATTTACTCGGTTAAAATCTTCCTTATTAAAAAGTCAGGAAAAGATAAGACTGATGTGTTCTCTACCATTCATCAAATCCTTAATCATTTTCAACATTGTTATTCTGTATTTGGATACTTTTTCCAAATCTACTTCCTTCTTATTTCCATTCTACTATATGGTTATGTTGAAGTGATTATCAGACTATTCAACTGTATTCCATTATACTTCACTCTTTTGGGCTATTTTTTCCAAAACCAGAATCCAAAACTCTCTAATTTTCTTTTGATTTACCAAATATTCACCTTTATTTTTGGAAGCATTTGGTTTCCAAACTTCCTTCCATGGACTTAATGTAATTTCACATTTGTTCTGAAAATACATCTATAAAGAACCAAAGGGTAATTTAAGTATTATTTTATTCATCTCTTAGTAAATTAAATAGCTTAATTTTTTTAAAAAAAAAAATTTCATAATCTTAAAATCTTTTTTGCATATACCGGTGTTGGGGTTTCGAACATGTAGATGGCGCCAAACTGGTATAGCTTTTTAAATTATGAAAAATTATTTAATGTATTTAAAAAGACAAAAAAAAAAAAAAGAAATTTTAATTAACAAATAAGTCTCGAAATCTTGTATTCTATCTTGAACTGAATGTTTAATAAACAGATTAAACTATCTTCTAATGTTTCTGCCGTAAGTTTGTCTTGCAAGGAAAATAGTAGTATGATTCATGTTAACTTGTTTTTCTTAAATTACTTATAGTTGAGATTTATTCAAGCAGCTCAGACTAAGGTAAAGCATGAGGAGCTAAAGAAAAAGCAAGAAAAGACACTTGGATGGTATTTACCAGGCTTTGAAGAAACAAAAACCAGAGGATCAGAACTTGCGAATAAAAATCCTCAACTTGAAAATATGCGTATAATAGCGAGAAAATCCTTCAATTCGTACAATCAAATAGTGGATAAACAAAACCTGAATATAATTTCTAGGAGAAAACATCATGAA
This sequence comes from Cryptosporidium sp. chipmunk genotype I, assembly GCF_004936735.1. NCBI lineage: Eukaryota > Apicomplexa > Conoidasida > Eucoccidiorida > Cryptosporidiidae > Cryptosporidium > Cryptosporidium sp. chipmunk genotype I. The sequence goes on from NW_027125616.1 coordinate 222,773, forward strand.
AAAGTAAAGGACGAGGAAAGAGAAGAAAAGATTATACAGAACATGTTTAAAAAACATCAAAATTAGTTTATATATCATTATTACTATTATTAGGGTTGTTAATCACCTGGGTTAAATTCTTAAAAGTTTAATGGGTCATTCATTCTTATGAACTCAATCTAATCCTTGAGATATTTTACGCTTTATAGAGCTTGCTAAGTCTCTTAAGGTGCATATGTTGCTTGAATAGTAGTTATCTTGTTCGTTAGATGAGGAAGAAGAGTTTTTATTCATATGATTAGAACTGTTATTAACTGACAAAAGACTCGACAAAAGTGTTCCTGCAGATGAAAACATGTCATTGTTTATTAGAAACTCCATCTTGGAGTCGGATTTCATCGACTTGTTGTGACAATATTGAGCTATCTTGTGCATTTGTCCTTGATTTGGAAGCAAACTAGTTAATACAGAAATTTCCTCATCTTGATCTTGATCCTGAATTTGGCAAATACCAGAACTAGGATGATAATTCTGAGTTACCTCAGAGTTCAAAACCAACATTCCAATCAAATAATATCTTGAAATTGGTAAAAGTAATGAACTACTTCTTTTTCTAGTTGTATTTCCACTGAAAAACAGTCTATTGGAATCTTCATCATTTAGGTTACATGGGAATATCCAAAGTCTTACATCCCCGATAGGGTTCTTCTTTTCAGCCATCTCAAATTCAAATATCTCATAATCCTCGTAATTATAGTTATAGTAGAATATACGACTAAATACTTGGCTTTTGCAAAATCTCAAATGATGAGACCAATTAGAAGATATTAAAACCACCACTGAGTTATTTCCCAATGCTCTCCCTACAGAATTCATTGAATGTTTTATACCATTGTATCTTAAATCTAAGCATCCACCCAGTTCTCTTAATATACTATCACTTCTCTTAGTGAACTGACTGCTTATTTGATAAATCCCTATTTCCAGAATACTATCATCTCCATTTTCCTGTTCTCTCCCAAAGCTTAACCATCCTAGCCATGCAAATTTCAAGTCACTCTTGATTCCTTCGTGATCCTTCAGTCTTTCGCAATAAACTATATCGCCTCCTTCTCCTCCCCCTCTTGCTCCTTCCTTTACCTCTCCCCCTTTCTCCTCTTTCTCATTCTCTTTTTCCTCCTTCTCTTTCTCAGCCACTTCTTTCTTTCCCTCCAAACAATTGACCATTTCTGAGTTCAATTCTATATTTCTCTTCTTAATCTCCTTATGCTGTAAGTTTTTCTTCTTCAATTTTATCGAGGCTTGAGTTTGATCAATATTATCCACAAGTACCTGCTCCTCTACTCCTTTCCTATCTCCTACTCTATTCCCTCCTCCTTCTCTTTTCTCCTCTCTGATCCGTTTCTTGTTAGAACTTTTGTTCGTTCTATTCTGAATTTCAACTTGAATTAACTCACTAATCCATTTCTCTTGTCCGAAAATCATCCATTTACTCTTCAAATTTTCAAGGAGATCTGGGTATTTGGACAAATTAGAATAAGAAGAATGGTCACCATAACTCTTAATCTTGAAAGATTTAAGCATTAATCTTAAAGAATAATCCATTACATCCTTTAAATACTTATCCAAAACTTGAAAAAGATTTTCAATAGAAAGTTGATCTTCCGTACCAAAAGCCTCCAAATACAAAGAATGGTCCTTCTTCTTTATATAGTCTTGATCATCTCTATTATAAAAAGCTTTGAATACGTACTCCAAGTACTGTTTTACATAACTCCTTAAAAAGTAAACACCATTAATTGGTTTTAATGAATAATAAATACGTCCTATTGACCATTTGAAATCTATCTTTTGCTTATTTTCCCTAATATAGTATATATTACTTATTAGACCAAATCTTGGATCTTTAAGTCCACAAATTGAAACTTGTATTTTGTTTTTCCTCAAAAAATGATGTACCAATTTATTATCTACTCGACTAAACACACTAAAACTCCCTAATTGATACTTATCATTTGGGATATCAGAATTCTTGATTTTGAAAAAATCCTGTCTCATGATCAACTCCATGTCCAATATACTTAAATAATTGCTCAAATACTCACCAATGTCCAGTATTCCAATCATTAAATTAAAGTTGACAAATTTATCAGTATATTCACTATCTTGTTGGAAATACAAATACCTCAAAATACAGTGATTAATTAAATACTCATCTTCCATTTTCTCAGAATTAAACGATATCTTCTCCATTAAATATTTACAACAGGACAAAAAACATTCCAAAATAATGAATTCACAATTCTGAAAAACTCCCTTTAAATTAATCTCGTCCTTACTAAACTTATACCAAGATAAAAATTCTATGTAAAGTCTTCTCAAAACACCATATTCCAAAATCGGAACAAAAATCTCCTTTCTTTCTGCTTCTTTTTGATCTTTAACTTGTGAAACATCCACCCATCTATGACTACTTCCATATACTAAAAAGTACCTAAATATACCTCTAAAAAACTTTAAATAAGCTCTATACAAAATCTCTGAAGATAATTTCGATTCAGAAATCAATCTTCTTAATTCCATAATTTTTAATAGATATTCAAAATTATGAGACAAGATACCTTCAAAATCTTGTTTTGTCTCAGGATCATGCCTAGTTTCAAGATCCCCAATTTTGTTTAAAATTAAACTTAAGGTTTTATCTGTAATAACTGAATTTTTAAAGTATTTATTAAGTATTTCAAATCCCTTGAATGGTAGAATATTAAGAGATTGGTATAAAAGTTTAAAGTTTGGAATCAATTTAGCAAGTTTTTTTGAAATCAAGTCGTAGACCACTTTTTGACTAATTTTTGGAGGATGAATAACTTTTTCAAGAAGTAAAAAATCTTTTGAGTTTGTTTCAAATCTAGAGTTTTCTGTTTCATCTTGTTTAACTTGTTTTAAAGTCTCTAAAGAATTTTCTTCTAATCCTAAAATCCCCTTTCTTCTAATTTCCAAAGAGTTTATTAAATCAGAAACCTCCTTCAAATCTAAAAAGCCTAAAGAGCAGGATTTTATTTTCTTGATATGGAATAATATTAAATCAATAATATCCAAAACTGTATTAAAGTTCTCGTATTCTGGAACCCACAAAATTGTGTTTAAATGAAACTCTGAGCCTGAACTTTGATCAAAACAAAAATTTTCTTTGAAAAGATAGCTATCTGAGGCAATTTCCCAACCTCGAAAATCTTCCATTAGCATATATTCTTTTTCAAAAAGATAATGATGAATTTTGGGTCTATTTTTGATGCTTGTAGATATTTCCTCTATGTTAAATAACTCAATAAGTGTCGAAAGTTCTTTTGAAACACTGAATATCTCAACTGGAGCAAAGATCTCGTCTCCAAACCTCATTCTTTCAGTTCTGGGAAACGAATTCTCTACAACATCCCTCAGACTAAAGTACATTACCATTGATTTTAAAGCAAGATCAAAGTCTAATAGTGAATGATTTCTTCTGAAAACGTGGATCTTCTTATTAAATTGGTCATTCACAAGAAGACCATCAACAAATACTCTGTATAGTATTATGTTCGAAATCAAGTCAATAATATCTGAGATTATAATAAATCTATTACCTAATTTCTTAAATTTTCCTTCATCATGACGTATTTTAAAGTATTTCAAATTTATCTCAACTCTATTCACTAATAATTCGTTTAAGTTACTCGAACTATTCATTTCAGTCAAGATCTTCGTCTCAAATTCATCAAGCTTATTATTCACGAATTCAATCAAATCTTGAGACACACTATTTTCTCTAATATAATAATAATTCTCAGTTATTAGGGAATCTTTATAAATCTTAATAAAATAATAATAAGAGTCCATAAATACTGTTTCAATTAAGATCCCTGACTTCAATTCAATTTCACTTGATAAAGTTACTAAAAGCTCAGGACTTATATAAAATGATTCACATTTGTAAGTCAAATTTATTTTTACTAACAAAAGAGTTAACTCCTTGGAAAAGTAAATCATTGAAATCTCCTCTATAAATATTCTCAAATGATTCCCAGAAAATTTTCCAAATTCCTTATTCCTCAAAGATTCAATTAAACAAGAAGGAAAGTAAACCAAAAACTTGCTCGAAGATTTCATATTATACAAACCATTTGTAACAATTTCATTAAATGTCTCGTTCATATAATCTTTAAATAAAACCATTAAGTCTCCCAATAAACCTCTAATTCTTTGATATTCTTGCTTAATTCTCTCAGACTTGATTCTTTGATAAATCTCATTCTCTGAAAGATAATGAGATCTAATAATTGTGGAATCAAGATCTCCCTGAAAAATCTTTTTTAACAGTTTACTTTGATTATATACTAACAAAACATCATAAAATTCTCTACTAGTATCCTTCACTCTTCTATTCTCAATGACTTGCAAGTATTTCTCATCCCAATTATCAACAAAGTTAAGGTATTTCATAGATATATCCCTGATTAACCCAAAGATGGTCAATGAAACACCATAATTATCTTTCTTAAACATTGTCTCAGCACTTTTGAAAAGTTTATATGGGGTTTTATGTCTCAAATAAATCTCATTAAACCACTCCCTAAGTACTAAATTGTCATTAATAGTGTCAGTTTGAGTCATTCTTGCCATATTAATGACAAAAGCCACTTCAAAATGCATCAAATCATTAACTAAATAACCAAGAAGTTTAATGGTCAATGAGATAACCTTCTTCTTCTGAACCAAATCCTTGAACAAGCTTTCAAACTTTAATAACTTTTTTTCCTTTCCATTCCAATTACTTCCAATTTCAACCCCATATCTAGATGATCTACCCAGTATTAGCAAGATCTGGTTTCTCTCTTCCTCAACTATTGAAAGGTAATCATTTACTAAACTTCCAATATTACTTTTATCCCTTTTAATTTTCGAATGATCTTTGCATTCAGAGAGGTTTTGTATATTAGGATTTCTAGATTTAATGATTGAAACACTTTCCTGGTCAAACAAATCATCAATCCGTACTTTAGAGAAGAACTCATTTCTCCTTTTTGTTGGGAAATCTAAATCAAGCCTGTCACGGATCATCTCTTCGTCATAACTTATAGGTTGGTGAAGATAAATAGTGTCTTTTAAAGACTCTCTACTACTTGAACTATCTAAATCACCTTGGAAGTCTAATTCCTGGTCCAGAATTCTGGTAATAAGTTTCTTCTTATGTTGAAAATCTTCTAAATTCATCTTTTGAACCACCTTCTGTAAACTTTCATCCAGCTGTTTTATTTCGTTAATTTCCGAAATTAAATGAATTGTTTTGGATTGATTAATATGATTATATTTGACTATATACTCCAAATCTTGCAAATAGTCATCAATAGATCCATAAACGAAGCCCTTCCCTCCAAAATCTACGAAAACCCTTTCTGTTAAATGTCTTATGACAAAATTGTACAACTCATCATTCACTATAAATCCTTTCTTAATCATTTTTCTGAGATTTACAGATTCTTGAAAGAATGCTTTACTGAGGGACTCCAAGTCTTGATTAATGCTTTCTTCGATATCCAATAATCTAAGGTTTCTCCAAATTCCCACCAAAAGCTGTGAGTCATAATGTTTAAGAGTCCTAACTACTAGATCTTGTATGTTTTCGTGATACAAGTCCCTGTTAAAAAGAATTGAAAGAGTCTCAATAATATAAAATCTTTGAATTAACCTTATTTTGTATTCAAGAGGAATTTCAATAATGTCATTGGAGTCTCTGGACCCTATAAGATGGAAATATCCGTCAAAGTCAGTTTCACTAACGAGTTGAATGAAGTATTTTCGGTAGTTCTCAAAAGAGAATTCCGTTTCGAACGACTCAGACTTCTTTATATCTTCGAAATTCCAAAATTGGCTTTGAGATTTCACTTTTGAATCAAAAGCCAATAAATAGTCAAAAAGTCCCTGAACAGGTGTCTCAAGTATTTCTCTAGTTTTCAACAAATGCCTTAAAATAGTAAGAAAGCTCTGGAAATCCTGGGAAATAGCCAAAACAGAGTCTGTATGATTTTTAGAGCCATAAATAATTAAATAGACCTTTGAGACAACATTAAAATTCTCAGAAAACTTGTTCAGGAGCTTGGTCAAAAGAATTTCAAAGTCTTGGGGTACTGGTGGTTCACAATTAATCTGATTTTGAGCATTACCAACTTTGAAATCCAAATACTGACTCAAAATGATGATATCCTTCCAGGATATTTCTTTGTTCTTTAAAGAATTTCCTACGTAAGTCTCAAAATACAAGTACCTTTCAAGTTTTGAGACAAAACTAATTTGACAGGATTTTTTTGGCAACAAACAAAATCTGGATCGCAAAACACAATCAACATAGAGCAATACCAAGTTAAAGTTAGGTTCAAAATCTCTCTCAAACAAACCTTGTAGTTTCTTGACCCTGTTATGCTCCTCTAAAAGATACTCGTACTGACTCAGAAAGTTAGATCTAATAAGAATTTCTTTGTTTCTGTCAAAAAACCTTTTAAGTAGTGAAATCTCTTGCATTAAAGAATCCATTTTAACCTGAAACATATCCATGATGTTCAGAAATCTCCGATACTTTTCTTTAAAAGTTGAATTATTCTTATTCTTATTCACGGGTTCCTTTTCTTTATTTGAAAAAAAACACCTCGTTTCTAAATCTTTCAGTGTAATATAACACTCATTAACCATGTTTTCCCATCTTTGTAAATTGTTGATTTTCTGTATTAAAGACTTTATTTTCCTGGAGGTCACTCCTTTAGTTAAATTCTTTGAATTAAGAGAGGAAATTACGTGGTAATTGGAATTAAGCTTTGAGGATCTCCAATCTTGAAGAGTGTTTTCAAGATCCTGACAACCATTCCCACCTTCTGTCTTATGGTAGTCTTTGTTGGAATTCTCTTCGATTCCAAGAGACAAAATAGAGTCAATAAGAGTTTTAGTGTTTTGAATTATGTCAAATTGACTGAAAAAGTTTCCAAAAATATGATCAAGATCCTCATTTCTAGATATATTTAGATCTCGTCTCGGATGATTAAATCTCAACTCCTTAATCCTTTTTTCTAACAATCTCTCCAAATAACTGGAATAAAATAGAACTTTATTATATTTAGTCCTATTTATGGGAGAATTTCCTGGGATTTCACTCTCTATTTTGAATTTAATAAATCTAAGTTTGTCTATATCTATTGTTTTAGACTTTAAGATTCTATTTAGTTCAAGATCAAGTCTTTGGACCTTGTTAAAAATACCTTTAATAACTATATATAAGTTTGAACTATAATTCAATGTACTTAGCACACTATTGTCCTTATGTTTGATTGGTAGATCTTGAAATATCTCTTGTAATTTGCAAATATCCAAACTACTTCCACAAATCTTATCTCTTAGTAAAGTATAATAATCAGAATGTCTAGCTTCCCATTCACGTATACTTTGGTAGTCTAAGAGCAACTTAATGTTGGTAATGTAAGACAGGATGCCATTAGATATCTCGAGTTTTGATTGGGGATTTCTATTCTTTTCAATAATGTCAGAGACCTGATTACATATAGAGATTAGATTTTCTACGTACTTTGCACTAACTGGAAGAAACTTTGAAAGATGAATCCACCTAGATATACGGGATTTCTCAGTGACAGTGAATCTAGAGGAATTATCTTTTGGAAGTGGTTTACCGGCTAAAGACAAAAAAGCTGTGGTTCTAAGAGTCCAAATATCACAAGAGACGATAATTGAAAGTAAAGTAAAACCAATAAAGTCTTTTTTGGAGGACAAGAATTCAGGAAATGTAAATAACTCGCCATTATTAAACCCAAGTATTGCTGTAATGTAATTGTCCAAATTTCGGCTATTCTCTAGTGTTTTAATTTCATCCCTCAAAGACTTAATAATAGATTTCCTAAACCTGAAAAGAAAGATGAATGATGAGAAAATAGGAGTTAGAATGAGTTTGAAATAAGAATGATATATGTTTTCACAATTAAGATATTAATGTAATTAAATGAATGTATAACAGCCGACTGGTTACTTAATCATTAAAGATTAGAATTAAATAACTAATGAACTGTTTATTAGTTTGTCACTTGGGATATGATCCACTTTAATTGGAAGTAAAGCAGATAAATAAGGTTATCTCAGTGACAGATTGAAATGATTAAAACTCGATGTAGAATTAAACTTACTTTTGACCTTGTTTTAAGGATATTTGAGACTCACTCTTGAAATGGTTCAGACAGTAAATTTCAAGTAAGTGGTTTTTCTCTATCTTAATATTCCTATGTTTGTAAGACGAGGATTTCAAGAGACAGTGAATATGGAAATGGACCATACATTGAGAAAAACGACATCGTCTCAGCAGACCAAAATTCCCATTGCAAAAACAACATGACTCACTATTTACATAGACAAGAGGTTTCAGTATTTCAATATTAGACATACTCCTCCAATTATGGATAGTAATATAATCCTGAGAATATATAGCACATTCAATATGAATCCAAATAGCTCTATTTTGATGATTGACTTTAAATTCAGAATTTTGAAACAAATCAAATTTTTGAGGTATTAGTGCTCTTTTTAAGATTCCAGAATTAAAACATATGAGACATTTCAAGTCTTTACTTGAACTTAATTTATTGAGTTGTTTTCCTTTAATTTGAAGTTCATATTGACACGGGTCACATAAGATTACAATTCCTTGATTGGAAACACTATGATTTGAAATTCCATAACATATTTTATGAAAGAAGACATCACAATTCTTGCATTTAACCAAAGTCAATTCATTGTACGCATATTCCTCAACATCATTGCAAATAATGCATTCCCTGTCATCTAACATATAGCAATAGTTGAACAATAAATTATTGAATAGAACTCAAAATTCCAGATGAAAAAAGCAATAATCACTGATATTTTTTCTAAAATTGCAAGGTTCTAATTCATTATTATTTTTTTCCCCATAAAATCAATTTTTTAATTTTTCGATACCTCATACCGGTATAGGGAATAGATGGCGCCAATCGTCAAGAAAGAAAATAAATCTGAAAATAAGATTGGGTGGGAACAAGAGTATAAGTATTATTGATAATATTGAAAATAAAGAATGGAGGAGAACAAAGACTCACAGAATAGTTTTGACACTTCAAAGATTTTCAAGAGCTATAGGTTGCCATTTATTAGAATAAAAAGACATCATTGCAACTATGTACAAAATTTGTTTAAGAAAAATGATGTTCTTTTCAAGTTCCCAAGAGTGTCACCGGTTATACACGATGAAGAGAATAGGGAAAACAAGCTGATTTTGATGGGAGAAGATTTGAAGCGGAGTTACCACAAGGTTAGTGATAAAAGAATGAGATTGGAGGATGGATCGTTTTTAGAACCAGTTTCTAACGGGGATTATATTATAGAATTATCTGATGATTTCTTCATAAATATGCCAAGAAACGTGTTTATTGGTTTAAATTCAGTAGATTTTGCAGAATATGGAATTATGGATTTTAAGATAGAATATAAGTATCTTTCATACGTGGAATGCGCTAGACAATGTATTCCAACAAATATTGAGATCGTCTCAAGCTTTGAGACGGTTGGCCACATAGCTCATCTAAATTTGAACGAGGATAGCTTCAAATACAGATATCTTTTAGGTAAGATTTTGCTGGACAAGAATCCAGGGATTAAGACAGTTGTAACCAAAACAGGAAACATTGAGAGTACATTTAGAACTTATCCTCTGGAGGTTATTTCTGGGGAAAACAACCTAAAGGCGAGGCTTAAGGAGCAGGGTATCGTTTATAACATTAATATTGACCAGGTTTATTGGAATTCTAGACTTTCTAATGAAAGATGTAGAATTGTCGAGTTAATTCCAAAAAAATCAGTGGTTTTCGATTTAACTTGCGGAGCAGGGGCCTTCACTCTTCCTCTAATTAAGTTCAAGGATTGTGCTCTATATTCTAATGATTTGAATCCAGATGCAATCAAACTATTAAAGGAAAACATTCTTTCAAATAAGCTCAAAGAGTACAATTTGGTAACTTCACAGAAAGATTGTATTGAATGTATCCAGGAAATTCTGAAGACGAATTTGGACCCAGAAAAGATCTTCAAGCTTGAGAAAGATGCCCCAAATTCGATTTTTAATCAAAAAGAGACATTCTATTGGATTTGTAACCTTCCTGAACTTTCACTCAACATGCTACAAGGGTTTGTTCAGCACAAAAAAGTTTTTTTAGAGAAAAGAATTGATCAAAACTCTTCTTTTAAAAACACATTGAACCATTTCTTTTTTTATTGCTTCTCGAAAAATCCTGATCCAAAAAATGATATTGAAACTAGGATTCTGACGTTCCTGGAATCTAATCCAAGTATTTTGAACTCAGAGCCCTTCTCCCCATTTAATCTTTCTGTTCACGAAGTTAGAGACGTCTCTCCTAACAAGAAAATGTTCTGTGCTCAATTCTCCATGGTTATCCCCATTCCACTAAATTAAGCGAGATTTTTACTATTACTATTAACTGCACTTTTGGCGCCAAGACAGGCGCCATGTGTGTAATCATGTAATACCGGTATACGAGACAGGTATCATTGTAGAATAGATATTTAAAGTAAAAAAAAAAGAAAAAATTATTTAGAAAATTTTTAGTTGATAGTGGGGTAAAGTTTTATAGAAAATTCATCGCAGAAAAATTTGAGTTCTTGAATTTTTCAGAGTTGAGATTTGTTGTATAAAAGCATTTATGGGAATTGAGGTTTTATGAATCTCTGGAACAAACTAGGCTAAATAGAGAAAGATCTAATATAAAGCTTTAAGAGGCTTTTCTCTTCTTATTTTTAAAGTTTTTTGAATTTTTTTATATTATTGAGTTTCAAGGCATTTGGCATTTACTATGGTAATGAGAATACTTTACTTGTTCTTGATCATTTGTATCCACAAGGTGAATATTGGATCTGCTCATAATGATGATCCAGCATCTGCAGCTCATCCTTCTCATGATAGCATTAAACAGCAAAAAGTTGATAGAATAGTTATGATGAGACATTCATTTGAGTCTCCTTTGACTCTAGACACAACTCTCTCTGAATGGGATTTGGCTATGGCAACAATTCCTGTTAAAAAAAGCGTGGTATTGGTACCTGGTGTTAAGAACAGAACTGGACAATTCTGGAATAAATCTCCACTCAATACTTCTCACTTTGAAATTACTTTCACCTTTGAGGTTGTTGGAACTCCAAAAGGTTCACAAGAAGGAGAGGGATTCGCTTTTTGGTTTGTAAGTGAAGCCTATGGATCAATCTATCCCAAATCAAACGAAGATCTTGAGTTGTGGAATCTTTTAGGATACAAAAACACTCCAAAAGGTTTAGGAGTTATGTTTTCTTTTCTAGACCGTAATAACAAGAAGAACCCTTCTATCTCACTTCTTCTTTCGGATGGAGAAAAAACATTTTCTTCCCACACTGATATCCCTACACATTTGGGAGTATATTACAACTTCATGAATCCAGATGGTCCTACCACATTCAAGCTCTATGTTTCTCCAGAAACAGGAATCATTGGCCAAATCAAAACTTCTCCAACTTCAAAGTGGATTGATTGCTTTAAGTCAGATGCAAAATCGATTCCCTCTTCCATCAAAAATGGAGGTTTTATTGGATTTTCTTCATATACTGGCCCTGAAGTTCCCAATCATCCAAAAGTTGCTGATAGAATTTCCATCATTTCACTGAATGTTTACAATTTAGATCTCAGTAGAGCTGGAGAAGAGATCCCAGATTCTCTCAAACATGATTCCAATACTGAGCAAGTTGAAGTTACTGACTTGTTGAGAGATACTCACGTACATGGAGACAAAGATGTTGCTGAAGCTCTCAAGGCATTCTCACAGATTCTATACAAACATATCACAGAAGCAACTCCAAGAGAGCAAGCAATTCATAGAACTTTGAATTCACTGCTTTCTCAGGTTCAAAAACTCACTACTGAAATTAAGGAGGTGCAACGTATTCTCTTAATTAATTCAGGAACAAACCACAGTGAGACCTTAAATACTGTCCAAACAGAACTTGTTGGACTCAAGACATTATTTGATAGACATTCAAAATATCAAACTAATACACTTATTGGGTTAGAAGATACATTAAAGAATAAGGAGGATGTAGCATCCCAGGTACACAAAGCAATTAAAAGCCAGTCTTCTACTACTTCCATTGTGTCAGTCGTTTTGATTGTCATTATCGTGGTTTTCGGACTGGTTGTATGGAAGAAGGTTAAGGATATTGAAAAGAAACATCTCTTATAATTATAAAGCTATTCTTAAAGGATATTTCATTATAGTTTATATGTTAGATTTTTTCCTGATCTTAATATATCTTTTTTGAATTGAATCAACTACTCTTGAATATCACTCTGAGATTCAGCTTCTTCATTTTTAAATTGAATACCCAAACTAGATAGCTTGTTTATTAATGTAGCGAAAAAGTTTGGATCGGGAAATCCGTGTAAAGCTGGCCCTCCACAAGTTGAAATCTTATGTGGAATATTGCCCCATTGGACAATTTCCATAGATGTTCCTGTTGAAGGATTAGTGACATTATTTACCTTAAATGTATGTCCAAGCTGGAAAGCTTTGGCAAGTCCATCAAGCATTATGAGCCCTTTTTTGTTAAATGGTAAATATGCAATCTTGTAAGTTCCTGTAAAAGGCTTATTTGGGCTTGGATGTCTCTGATTTTGTATACCACTTGGAATAAAATACTCAATTTCAATAACATTTGTATTAGGATAACTTTCTATTTCAATATTTCCAGATTTATAAACAATATATCTCATCTTTCCAGGTGGCGAATTTCCTCTTCCAAAACACTGTGGAGTCATACATAATGGACATAACAAAGCTGTTTTGTTATTCAAATGACTTATCATATCATTTAAGCACTCTGAATGGAAAACATGCGAACATTTATTCAGCTTTACTAAATCCCTATTCAGAGCATCCAAACATAAACAACAATCATCATCCACTTGAACTTGTTCTAATAACTTGGATACAGTAAAGTCAATTTCTTGCTGAGTGAATGCATTAGAGTGCCCTTCACAACTAAATTCTCCCGTCTCAACAATAATTGAAAGGGCATCTTGGATCTGAGCTTTGGTAGTATCAGTGAATTCCCATTCCAAATTAAAGTCCTTTTCCTTATTTAAATCTTGAGAGTTATCAGAAAGTTCAGATTCTACCTTCTTTAAGCATCTTCTATAAATCTTTCTTTCTTTCCCAGTAATTCTATTTACTTGAACACATTCTATTGGGTAAATATCATATTGGTTCCATACAACACAGCTCCCAGATTTTGGTCTTTTAACCAATTGATTACTAATAGCTGGTTGTAAACTTTCAGAGCCTTTGCATGATTTCTCGTAATTGTTATGATTATGATGACTATTTTCATCATTTTGGGACTCCTTGTAAAGGTTCCACTGAATATGCAAATAAAATCTTTCAATTTGAGCAGATACATTTGGTTGGTAAAGATTTAACTGGTTATTATTATCTGTCCAGAACCATACAGCCGAAGAAATATCTCTACTTATCCGTCTGTGACGTTGAGTAATGAAGTTGAATTGATAAAAGTGGCGTAGATTCAGTAAAAATGGTATTCCTCCAACATTGATGATTATGTTAACTTCCTTGTTTCTCCATGATTTTTCAATGACAGCAGAGTTTTCCAAAGAATAGTAAACCCATCCTTCATCTGACCACCAACGCCACATCCTTGATAAAGTACATGCGATTCCCACCTCGGAGATATTCTCGATTAATTAGCTGCTTTGCTAATTTATTATTGAAAAATGTATGATGGTCTTTTCTCACATTCCAACATAAATATGTGGGATTTTTCTTTGTAAATTCTATATAAAAACTCTCCACAAACTACTTTGACTCTCAAAAAGAGAAAAGGAAAACCTCACCAGTAGTCCATTTTTTACAGTTAATAAATTCTCCACACTATTTTTGTTGACATTTTTTCGCTCTAAAAATTTGCAAGTTTGCTTTTTCAAGCGTTTGTCGAGAGATTGCCAATTCTATTTGATCTGTTGAATACTTATGGAAGAAGTTGACATCTTTTAATCCCCTTAAAAACTCTCCAAATTCCACAAATTTTCTCTTATATTTACATCTTTACCTTTTTGACCGTTTTACAAATAAATCTCCCCACACTGTTTGACTGTTATTGAGCGCCAACATACTTGCAAAGTGGTTGCATGCATGCATGCAAAGTTTGTAAATTGTCAACTACGTGGAATTAGAATAAAAAAGTAGTATATATTTATTGAAAAGGTATCACGGAAAGAAGGATTTTTGTCAGAGGTTTTAATAATCTTAATTTATCATTTTTTTGAGTAAAGTTTAGTTAGGCCCATTGTATACAAAGCTAGTATGGCAAGTATGAGCCGAAACTACAGCAATATTTCCGAACTTCCATATATTGATTTGGATAGGATTGAGGAGTTGAGAAGGCAGCATGATAGATGCTGTTGTTGTAAAAGGGGGGACATGCCGCACCAGAGAAGTTGTATGGGTTATCAATACTCTAAAAAAGAAGGCTGTATGAGGGAAAGGAGAGGATATTGTGATTTTGGGTTTGATGAATTCAGGGATGAGGATGAACACATTCATGGGAGAAGATATTATAAAGACTCAAATTTTGATCCAAATTACGATTTGGGGTTTGAAAACAGTTGTAATAGACCTTCGATCTTACATTCAAATTGTTCATTAAGAACAAGAGGCGATAGTCAGTATTATTCTAGCAGTGATAATAATTGTATCTACTGCAACTCCACTTTGGAAAGGGTTTCTAATACTAGAGGACGCAATTCTTTGTATGGACAAGATAGAAGAGTGCATTCGTATTATAAACAGTGTTTATCAGAAGATTCAGACACTAATGGTTACAAAGATGTGAACCAGGAATACAATTCTGAGTATGAATACAGAGGAGCCCAAAATATCTCAAGAAGCAACTGTGAAAAACAGTTTTCAGATGAGTATTCAGATTTATCAGAGGATATGGAAGTGGTGATTAAAAGGAACAACAGAAATGTAATATCTCTTGCATTGAATTGGATCAGCCTTTCAGGAGAACACAATAAAAAAATTAGAAAGTTTGTAATGGATTCAATGGACTCTATTGAGCTGAAAAATGTACCTCACTTTATAATTTTGTTCCAGTATGATGACCACAAAGGCATACGTGGACTTTACTCATATTTCCAGAAAGAGAACAATTGGCAATGCGTAGTTGAAATTACACCAAACTGTCCAAAAGTTATACACAGGGAAATGGTTCATACATTATATAAGTTTGATACTTGCCAGAAACTATTCAAACCTATAAATAGATCAAAAAAGATTACAGACATTGTGGATGGATTAAGTATAAAGAATGAATATTTAAATACTTGATAACACGGGCTAAATCATCAGCTTTAATTCAGACATTTGGCTTTGAAACAAGTTATAGTTGGCCTGGACTCCTACAGTTCCTACGAGCCTTTCAGGATGTAATGCAGGAAGATCAAGAATTCTTTCAATACTTGGAATTTGGTCAATATTTGGGTTCAACATGGCATTTAGAAGTTCCTTCACATGGCTGGATAACTTCAAGTACAGGGCATCATTTTGAGATTCAAAACTATAGTATTCCCCAGTCAAGCAGAAGTATAAAAGAATACCAATCATATAAATGTGTATCTTTTCAAATATATCACAAAGGCATCCAATGCCCATTAGTCTTTTCTTAAGGAGCTTTATGTTATCGATATTATAGAGATATCCGTCAGAATTAATGGTATCTCTAATAATTGGGGGCAGGTAATTAACAATGTCATCATTCTTTTGGCCCTCAGTGAAGCTACTACATCGCATCAAATTTGCTGGATATTTTCTTTTGAAAACAACATCATCCTGTAGTGAGTCAATCTTTGAGTCTAGATCAACCAGATCCAATGGTCCTATTAAAAAGCAACTCTCTTCCTTTCTTATATATACCCTGCTTGCTTTTACCGGGAAAATAAAACTTTTCACTCCTTGTTTGCCATTGCCATCTTTGAAGGAGGAGAAGAGAAAAAACAGTTTTAGAAGAGACCTAATGTACATTAAAGACGTGGATTCTCCGAGAACCCCATTTAAATGTACATAAGAAAGAATATCATAGCACTCCAGATGGGGATAAATCTCAACAATTGTAGAGCTTAAAGACAAAGGAGTGTACCACTCAAATACTCCAGAACATAGTACTACGTCAGAAACTCCGTGATTCATTTGCATGTTCTTTATGGTTTTGGAATTCAGCAAAGAATGTACATTACAGTTTTGTTTGAGAAACAAAATCATTTCCAAAGAAACTTCTTTTTCCTTCAATTGGTTAATCTGTGAGTTGAAGGTGTTCCTAATAGTTCTCAATCTTGCAAATGATTCTTGCATTACTACTTTCAGCTTGTGAGTATTGGAGGAAATTGATACATTTGAGGAAAACATTGATTCTTTCTGTATTTCATTCTTTGCTGAAAAATCCAGTCTGTATAGCTTCAGTACACATGAAACTAGATCAGAAAAGTCAAAAGCCGTCCAGCATATGCTCTTTCTTCCAATGCCAATCGGATTTAGAAACATATGGCGATTATTCACAGTAAAGGGAAAGTTTGAAAGGGGAGAAGACTCCAGAAGCTTGAGAATATTTGACAATCTAATCAATAAATTCCTCTTAATCTTTAAGGATGACTCTCTTTCTTGAAGTTTACCGCTAAGGTACTTGGAAAGAACCGACCTACAATGTAGACTAAGTTCGCTATCATCGTTTATCATCTTGTTTTCAAGACTCTTATTGTAGTTATATGAGTCATCATCCTCGAAACCCACTTCATTAAAAGATAAAGAAAGGCTGGAGTTATTATCCTGGTTATTCAAATGGCTCCGTACTAACTTCCCTTGTAATTCTGCTATCTTATGGTGCTGATTCACTAAGTCCATTGCATCAGCTCCCATAAACCAAGAGCTATTCTTAACATAAACAATCTCCTTATCTTGATTCATTCCAACATTCCCTATACCTTGGATGTCTGAAAATCTGTCCAGTCTTGGAAACCCTACTTGAGAAGTCAAATAGTTGATACAAATGTGCAAAAGCTTTCTTTCTGAGATCGTTAATTGCCTAAGTCTTGGCTTAAGAAGACGAATTCCTCTTTCAAGCTCATTTTCTATTGATAGTTGAAGCTCAATGTTAATCTTCATTTCCTGTTCCAGACAATCTATTTGGTTTAAACAGTTCTGCCAGTTTTCCATCAAAGCATTGAAATCTTCTTCATCCACTTGGTCAGTTAATTCTTGAGATAGCTCAGCTGTTTCATAAAGCTTAGAAGATGCTGGTTGTGTATTTGCAAAGAACACGGGGCTCTCAAAGTTGTCAGTTAATCCAATAGGACAAGATCCCGTTGCATTTGGCTCGGAAAACCGTCTTTCAAACAATTCAAACTTTTCTGGATTAATCTTAGACCAAAGCATCCCTCTTAAACCTCTGAAGTCAATTGGATCTGGGATTTCAACCTTTTTGCTATTAAATTCATCATTATTCATTACAGAATCCTCCCCTAGACTGCCTTTTGACTGGAACTCCTGGCTTGCAGGACATGCCACAATGTCACCACATCGACACATTCCATTTTCAAAGTCATTGCAACATTCTCCCTTCAATCTCTTATGACTAATAGCTTCGAGAACTCTTGGCTCTCTAAAATTCTGCGGATAGATTGAAACACCAGGAACTGGTCTATAACCTGTTCTTTTTGGAGCATTTCTCAAAAATAGCTTTCTTATATCTAGCTGGTTGGATCTTTTTAGTCCATATCTTAAGTTAGAATCCTTATTCTTTGTGGCACGCTTTCTTTTGTTCATATATTCAATGTTATAATGTAATCAATTCTATCTATTCTTTGATTTACTTTTAAATATACTCCAATCTACATATTATTTCTCAATTTTGGTCTTTCGAATTGACCTCGAGAAAACAAAATGATCAACTTGCTCTATTCAAAAATAAAATCCATTAAAAGTGGCAAATAATCATCTTCTGCTTTCGAAATCTTAAAATATAAGTTTCTAAACCCCCCTCACAATGAAGAAATAATTTATAAAGGTTTTACGGTACCTTAAGTCAGGTATATAAAGAAAAAAATGTAATACGTTTGGCGGGAAGGTGTGGGGAAGAGCTATTTAAAAAAAATACTAATAAAAACATATAAACTATTAATATTATAAAAAATATGATTATAAACTTAAAATGTGTAAATCCTAGCTTTATGACTGTATTTGAACTACTTTAGGTAACTTATAGTTAGTAGATGATACTTATATTTTTATCCATTGTAAATTCTTGATAACTTTAAGTTATTCAAAGAACATATTATTTTATAGATGATAACCTGCTTTATTTTGAAGAGATCTCTACCTTGAGTCTCGAGTTTTCTAGAGTACAGTGGGAAGGGATCAGTTGATTTGAATTTAGCACGTAATTTGCGGCAATTTGGTTGACCATCACGCTATTTAGTAGGAATTCTGCTCCGAATTCCCTATTACAAAACCAGATAACTTTAATTGGTCCACTATATGAAGTTTCATCGTGATCAGAGTCTGTTAAATGTATCAGTTGAAGGGTGATTTGTGCTTGGAAGATACCATCTTTAACTTGGAATTCGAGAATTTTTGGTAGAAAACTAAACATTTCCAGTTCAATTTTGGATTGATCAATATTCTTAAACTCTGTGTGTTGGCCAGTAAAGAAAGACCAGCTGGATAGTATTTGGAGGTCACTTGCGTTGATCAAGCCTTTGTGACTATTTAGAAGCGATGCCTTGGAGAAGTCGTCAAATAGTAATTCAAGATTGATTTGGATTTCTAAATTATCTGTATATGGAGATATAGTGATGGTGGTATGGGGAACTCCATCGTAAATATTATTTTCTTTGCTTGAGGATCCTTCTAAACCGTGATTAGCTCCTGGAATAACAGTTTCCTTTTCTAGAGAAGAGACAATTTCTGGGAAATGTGAAATTGAAGAACCAGTTTGATGAGTAATTCCATTATTCTGATATGAAGATATAATAGTAAATTGTCCTCCATCTTTAAGTAACCCTTTAATGCTAAGAGCTTCCATTCTTGGAGTCTCATTATTGCTAATTAAATACCCGTAGAAAGTTGTTCTTAGTTTTCCTTTAATCTGAACCATTAGTTGAGGTGTAATAACTACAGATTCCACGGAAATACTTGGGAAAGGGATTTGTCTTAAAGGAGGAGGAGGCAATACTGCTAAGTTTAAAGTAGTTTTTGCTGACCTAATTGCAGAGTCCATTAGTGGGGAAGAACTTCCCACTCCATGTAAATCTATATCAAAAGTCTTGATGGGTATATGATGACTTGTGTTTTCTCCAAAATCTAAGGAAGGTCTCAAGCTCTTTAGAATCGCTTCATCCCTAATAAGATTATGCATATTTAAGGTACCTTTAAGGCTCATTTCAGATTTTCCTCCTATCAAAATATCAGAGTCATCAATTTTTACAATACCAAGATAGTTGTTCCCATGAAATACTCCCAAGAAAATTTTTCCTAAATTATTTACAAAGATTCTTCCTCTATAGTCATATGAGACCTTGGAGTTTAATATAATATTGGAGTTATGTCCAACTTCTCTGTCAAAAGAAATGTCAGAAAGTTGTATATTTGCAATGAGCTCTTTTAATGGCATTGAAATTGTGAACTTTTTCGACATGATTTGGTTTTCCTGATTATTTTGTAGGCCTGGAACTACCATTTGAGTCTTTACCATTACATCTGTAAATCCTTTTGTGATGATATCATGTATTATTCCACTAATACCGACCATATGCGTAGAATTTGAACTTGTATGAATCATTACATTCAATTTATCAGATTGGAAAATGTCTAAAGAATGAGGACTACTTATTCTCGCAATTGGAATGGAATTCCACTCAACTTTTGCATTTTCTAATGGTAAAACCACCTTTGCATTCCTAATTTGCAGACCTTCTTTTGGTGGTGCATTAATATTAACTATTAGAGATGTATCCAACTTCTCTAATCCATGATCTTCGCCAAAGTCCACAAATATATCCTGCACATTAAATTCTAAATCTTTAAGTAGAGCTTCATTCCAACTTTGGTTTCTTCCTAAATAAAAGAAAGCTCCTAATATTCCAATAATAAAAGTGAATCCAATTAAGACTGTGAATATTACATAAAACAATCTATTTGAAGTAAAGATTGGTCTCCTTTCATGATTATTGGATTCTATGTTGTCATTTTGATGAATTTTGAAATAAGCATCGCTTTCCTTCATTTCTTCGCCTTGTATTCCATTTGTATTGCTCCCATGAGTTTGTGGAGTCTTAATATCTACAATACTATTTGGAGATCCAATAATGGTACTAGGACTAAACTCATCATCTAGATATAGTTCGCTAGCTGGGGACTGAATTCTTAGAGAGACTACATCTCTATTTTCCTCCCATGATCTTGCATCAAAGTATCTTGCTGATGGATGAGAAACTGTTGAAATAGATGGAGTTCTTACTGTATTAGTTACCTCTTTATTTTCTCCAGCATTGTTACTGGCTTCCATGTTGAAGATCACCTTTTTCTAACTTTCTTGTTTCCCAATGTCTCCCAAGAAAAAATGGTAAGTTCTCAAGTACTATCAAGGTCAATTCAAATAATTATATTCAGCTTGCTGCATGGATTAATTCGAATATTTAATCTTTTAAAAAGCTTTTTTTTTATCACTTAAATGTACTAATATGCACCCTTTTATTCTTTTTGTATCAATATTTTGGCCTTAACTTACAAATTTTTGCAAATTTCTCTGTTTAGTTGCACATTTTGCTCCAACCTTGGAAAAAATTGTATTTTGGCTTCATTTATAACTTTTTGTTGATGATGCATTTTATAATAACTTCATAAACCGCTCAATTATAATGCAATATTTCAAAACTCCTTTATTCCTCATGCTCAAAGTTGACATTTTGCTTTGTTTCCTCTTTGTTATTATATTGTCCACATGAAAAATATGTGAAAATTAAAATAATAGAGAATAAAATCGGAAAATAATTGCTTTGATGAATAGGTGAGTTAAAATTATTATACTGTGTCAATTTCAAGTTTGGCTAGTTCTTAAAATTTCTCCCCACAAAAACGCCAGAAAATCGCCACGTCATTACCGTCATGCATGCGTTAGTACGAATGCATGAATACATGCACTCAGAATCGTTTTTTAAATAAAAAAATAAATAAAAAAGTAGAAAGGCTTGAGGAGCATAAAGACAAAAAATAAGGAAACTCTTAAGGAAGGGAGTTTATTGAGATTATTTCAAAGTCTTTAATTTGTAATTTAGAGGGGTCAGTATTGATAAAATAGACATTAGGAAAACAACTAGGAAATTGAATAACATGATTATGTGAATTATGACAGATTTTGTAAAAAAAAAGCCAGAGGCAGAAAATAAAGCTTCTAAAAGTGAAAATAGTGAGGAAATAGACTTGAATAATAAGGAAATATTTGTAAATCAAGCAGTTAGTGATGACAATACAATTTGTACAAGAGGAACAGAATCTTCGATTATCACAATCTTAAGGAATTCAAGGAGAGAACATTTCTTTGATGCTCGTATAAAGTTATATAAAGAGAAGCTTAGTTTAATGGAGAAAGAAGGTAAGATGAAGCTCACTAAGGGAATAAACTCTCGGAAAAGAGTGTTA
The DNA here is from genome assembly GCF_004936735.1 of Cryptosporidium sp. chipmunk genotype I. Classification (NCBI taxonomy): domain Eukaryota; phylum Apicomplexa; class Conoidasida; order Eucoccidiorida; family Cryptosporidiidae; genus Cryptosporidium; species Cryptosporidium sp. chipmunk genotype I. The sequence continues at coordinate 244,618 of NW_027125616.1, forward strand.
GGGTGTTGTAAAGAGAATAAGTATCAAATATACCGTATATGCATTTCTATTTTAGGAGCATTATTTATGCTATTAGCATTATTTGGTGTGTCATTCTTGATGTTGCTTCCAAAGATTGCCGAAATTCAAATAAGGAACTCGAAAATGGAGATTCAGGAAATTAATATTTTTCAGATAAGCAGGCAAAATGGAGAGACTTCATTTGAAGTGGACTCAGTATTAGCTGTAGATAAAGTATCCAAGTACAAGACTGAGTTTATCCATTCACTGATGCAGATAAGCTATGGAATAAAAGGAGAGAAAGCAAAGAATTTAGGCGAGTTATATATTTCGCAGATGTCTGTCAAAGAGGATGGGGTTTTAAAGGCAAGAGGAAGATTCACGATAAAGAACAAGGATTCAGTTAACGGATTGATTAGTTACATGACGTCTACTCTGAGTAATGATGAGAAGGACCAAGTTTTAGACAAGAATATCACCTTTTATGGGAAAGGATTAATGTCTCTGAGAATCTTTGGAATATTATTGAATAATATAAATGTGGATAGAGAGATGAGCTATTCCTCAGCTTATGGGCTGGTTGGGAGATCTGAAAGCAGCTCTAGTAATGGGAAGGAAGTTAGGAACAGAGTTTCTCCCGAAAATTCCTCACCTTTGCGCAATAATGGATTCAAAATCCACAATATTTGGTTGAACTCTCACAAAATGAGTGGTACGAGAGTGAATCTGGAGTTTGAACTTGATTTTCGGAAATTAATCGGAAATGATTCACAAAAAAAGAGTAGCCAAAACTTTTTTTTCCCAAAGCTTCACATGGAGAATATTGGTAACTTAAGGTTTAATGTATTATATAAAGATGAACTCATCAGTCAGATTACCTGGTATGATGCAAACTTAACATCAGGAAACAACCTCTGGAGTGTTTCATTAGATTTTCCCGAGAAACTTAACAGCGGACACAAGGATCTTATCATGAAGATTATCCAAAGCAGTGATATTTCCAAGGAAATTTTAACTATTAGAGGAGACTCTTCCGTGGCTGAAACTTTTAGAGATGTATTCAACGATTTTGAAATGAAAATACCACTATCAATACTTAAAAGTGCGATCGAGTCTGAATTTAATGGCCTAAAGCCAGGAAAAACTCATTCAGATCTGATTGAAAAACTGATTCAGTTCATTAATGTCTCCCATATACAAATTTTACAAGACTCTGATGATCTTAGCATTCTTGCTCATATTAAAGTCGGATATATTAATCCATTAGGTGAAAGTTTGCCAATAAGTTTGGATTCAATGGTACTTAACTCACAATTAATTGATCAAAGTAACTATTATGGCGATATAACTTTGAATCTGAACGAAATAAAGGAGAAATATGAGATCTCGTCATTCAGAAGTTTAAAAGAGACTAGTGAAAATAGCTCCACAATTATTAGTATGATTGAAACTAATAATAACTCTCATTTACAAAGAAGAGTACCAAGAATGCAACCAAAATATGAATCTTTTATTGAAAAGAATAAGCATCAACTAGAAGATCAGCATATCAATAAATGCAAAGCAAAGGAATCAGATGAAATCAATGAACCTCTGAGGTTTAATGCATGCTATAATATTCAGGAATTTAATATGGATCTGAAAATTAACACAGATAACGTAAACCCAAACGTTAAAAGTAGGTGGCTGGAAAGTATCATCTTTAATAATAGAAACTTAAGAGTTATGGATTCAAAAATAGATGCAAACATCACAAGTATTTTTGGAGAATCTGATTTTAATGGAATTGTCATAAAGGGAAATTTATTAAGTAATAAGAGTAGAATTCAACTTACTGGTATTGACGATACTCCATTAGATGAGGATGACTATAACTTTGATGACTACTATAAAGATGAAGATGAATCAGAAGATAGTCTTGAAACTTTTAATGTAAAAAATCTCACCAATTTAATTGATGCCAATAGTGTCAAAATCTTAGGAGAAGGATTTAATAATAGTTGGATTACAAAAGTAAAAATTAACTACTCAGATGCCCTATCAAAATTAGGCTTGGATAAACTAGATGTTGGACCACTTGGAATTCTACTTAGTTTTGATAACTCTAATATTGGATTTATAGGAACAAACAATTTTAAAGTTGAAAAGAATTCAACCCTTGAGTTACTTGGAGTAATCAAGCCGGATAATGATCCAAATACCCATGAAATTAATCATTCTCTTACTCAATTCATTAAATCCATTATAACAGGAGATAAATCCGAAATTCAAGATAAAAATTTTAGTTTAGAATTTAAAACCAATGAAAATGGAAAAGATTACTGTCTAAAGTATTTTAATTATCCTAAATACTTATCAGAAGAAGAGTTTAATTTGTGGATAAAAAATGAGAAGTTTCCTCCCATTAATGAAAATGTTAAATTATCTAATAAGAAAAGGAAGGGATGGATTGGTAAATTGTTAAATGGCCAAAAGATTGAAATACCTGTAACTGTTTTTGACGACTTTACAGAATTTAACATTCAAAAGTACATTGATAAGGGTATGGAAAACAACTCAAACCTTATTAAAGAGAGTTTGTGTAGGGTCCAATCCATTTTTAATGATGATATAGAATTTGAAAATAGTTTGGATTCTGACAGAAAAGAAATCAAAAAAGCAATTAATGATAAGTTGAAGGAAAAGAATATAGAGTTATCCAACATTATATTTCAAATATTTATGGGGAAAAGGGAAAGTGATCTAGATTTACCAATTGAAGGAGTATTTGATCTTAAAGTTCCAAATATTATTTCAAAGGAGCTATTTATGAATATTTTGTCGATTAATTATAGGCTAAATATCTTTGAAAAGATTAGTAAAAGAAATATTTTAGAATTTGAGCATCAACAGAATTTCCAAAAAGTAAATATGGAAAACAATAATCAAAGCTCTAGGAATAAGGAAAAGACTGAGAATTTGAATATGAATTTCAACTTTGAAGATTCTACCTTAAAGCTTTATGATGAAAGTAATCAATTTGCAAATACTCTTTATTCACTACTTAATTTACCCAAACTAATCACTGAAAAAATTAGTGGTATGATAATTAAGAGTACAGTAGATATTGGATTAATTTCATCTATTGGAATATTAAAACTTGATAATATTGTACTTGCAGCAGATTTAAAAATTCCAGAATGCAAGAAGAAAATTAAAATTCTACAGTCTGATCAAATGGAATCAAGTATTAATTCAATTTTCAAAGTAGAATCTATTCAAATTCAAAAAATTCGCTTAATACTTCCTCCTAGGGGAATTGACATACAGTTGAACACCGTTATTAATATTCCAAATTATGTTGAAAGTATGAAAATTGATGTAATTATGGGTCAGTGTGTATTTGAGTTGAAAAATCAAGAAGATCACTTATTAGCAATCATTAAAACTCCTAGACAAGTTATTATTGGAAACAATAGAATCACAGAATCAGTTTGTCATGGGTTTGTTCCTGCTAAATCGTGGCTTCCAATGATGAATTTGATTGGAAATGAAGAAAAGAATGAAGAAAAATTACATATTAAAGCTATCAATACTCCTCATGGTATACCATATTGGCTTGTTCCGGTATTTGAGTTTCTCAAATTACCAGCTTCCAGTACTTTGAGTAGCCTGGATTCAACAGAGTTTGGATCAGTTACTTTTTCATAATTTATATAATGCAAATATATAGATTTTGTAATATTGCGCCAACCTAAACATTCTCATGTTAATACTCACAAATTCAAATTATCAGTTTTGGAATAAAAGTCTGGATTTGAAAAAGAAGAAGTGGAATTTGTGTTCTTAAATAATAGAAGAGATATATATAGATATAAAAGGAATTGACCAATTCATGGACGATATATATTTGGCAGAATTTCATGGTTTTATTGATGAAAAAACATGGGAAATTGCTAAATTAAGTATGCATTACCTTCATACACTTAGAGAAAGTATTTTTAATGTTTTGAAAAATGGTGGAACACTTGAGAAATATTCTCATTTACGAGATTTGATTGAGATTGTGAGAATATGTATCCTACATGGAATTTTGATAGGAATAAGTCATTTGGATAAATCACAAGAAAGTTATAATTATGATTACGGTTCTTTGTATCACTTTGTAAGAATATTCCCAGAACTTAGTGAATTAGGAAAAGTGGATGATATGTGTTTTTTGTCATTTCTATTAATGAATAAAGTATTTACTGGATTTCTTGAATCTATTAAAAATCCTTCATCAAAATGGTATCAAAGAATAAATATGTATTATCATCATGCCAGTATTTTGAGATATAATGAATTCTTAAAAGAATTTATTTTCATAATCAATAGTTTTGAGAACTGCCTAAAAATAAAAAATTTTCATATTCCTAATAATTGGATGACTTATTTTGCAAAATTATCATTAAGATGGAATAATTTTGGAAATGATCTTACAGAAATATCAGTCATAAATGACAATCATCAAAATATTAACTATAAAAAACTTCAATATTGTAATCATGAAAAAAAAATTATCAAAAATCGTTCAAATATAAATGATACAGAGATTAATTCAAAATCTTCATTAAGTATTATATTAAAGCAAGAATTTGAACAAAAGATTAATTTTAATGATTATAATATATATGATGATAGAGCTTTTATTTCAAAATCAAGTATATTAAATTCTAATGTAACACTTATTACAGATTACAATTCAAACTGTGAATTAGATAACGAAATATTAAGTGATAATGATCATATTGTTGTATATAATGAAAAAAATATTCAAGATATTGAAGAGTTATTAGAAAATATGTGGGGTCCAATGTTTGATTATTCTCCTATATCTAAAGAAACTCATTTAGAAAATGAAGAAAATCAACCAAATTATGATTATCAAATTAATAATAATAATAATGATAAGAAAATATTGCAAGTAAAAAGTTTGAAAGTCAATATAGAGTTAAATAATATTCATGATGATTATAAAAATATAAATGATTTATATAATTTAAATATTGAAAATATAGATCATCATTGTTATATTAATAAAGATTCTGAATTATCTAATTTCAAGATTAATTATGAGTTAAAAATAATGAAAAATGATAACAATGAGACAAAAGAAAGATATTTATGTTTTTATCATATTCCATTAAACAAACAAGAAGAAAAAATAATATTGGAATTACAAAATTATAAATGTTTTACAAATCATTGTGAAAATCTATTAGAATTTGATCAAGAATCTAAATTAAATTTCTGCTGTTTTACTGGCTATTATTATTGTGATCATTGTTTTGGTCTAAATACATGTTCAATTCTACCAGGTCTTCTTGCAAAATATGGAAATTTGACACCAGTTCCAGTATCTTTTAAATCTAAAGAAAAGTTAAAAAGTCTGGAGAATATACCATTGATTAAGATTAATTCATTAACAGCAGAAATATGGGAATCTAATAAGTATATTAAACAATTGGTCTATTTAAAATCATATTTATCATCATTATTGCTTTTTAAAGAACATAATAATACAAAGAATAAAAGTGATATTAAATGTCAATATAAAGAATCAATAAAAAGAAGATTAATCAGAGAGTATGATATAATGTGTCAATTTGGTAGATATGAGTATTTTTCAGTAAATCAATTAACAGAAATAGCTTATGAGATATTTTCACAAGAAGTTACAATGTATTCAAATGAGACAAATATTCAAAGTACTGTAAGAGATTTGACAAAGATTGCAATAAATTGGAGAAAACATCTTTCAAAATGTATTCATTGTCAATATCAACATAAAAATTCAAAAAAAGATTCAATTTTATCTTTAAAACAGTAAAATATATAAATAAATATCCAAATTTCCCCTCATGGTGCCATTTTGGATTTAATAATTATGCAAAAATGCATTGGGAATGAAAATCAATTATTAATATTTAATAAATCATTTTGAAATTCTTTTTTAAAAAAAAATAGTTAATTTTATTATTATTATATTATTATTTTCTCAAATTATTCATCTTCTTTGGTAATATAAAACTAAATTCAAGTAAAAAGTCATCAAAAATTTCAATACTATATTTTGAATGTGGAATTTTTATAAAAAAACACCAAACATTAATTCATTTGGTTTAGTTGGAAATGGAGAGGAAATAATAAGAAGATTAAAAGTGAATAAGAAAGCATTATTAGTTTCAGGAGAATCAGAAGATTATAAAGGATGTACAAATGATATTATAGAATATGCAGTAATACTTTCAAATATATATCAATTTAAAGAAATAAGAATTCTATTAAGTGAGGTATCTGAAATGTTATATGGAAACTTTATATCATTATCATTAAATAGGATTAATGGAGCAGTAGTACAAATAGTAAGATTATCAAGAAAATCTCTCAAAGAGGGATTTCAATGGTTAATATCTATGGAAGAAAATCCAGGGACTGAAAATTATTATTCAGAATTTTCGAATATATATAGAGGAGGTATAGTAGTTGAAGATAATTTTGGAATGAATTTCTCAAATACTTTTTATGATTTAGTATTTGTTTATTGTGGTCCAGTAAAATGTTCAAATAATAAGAATAAAATATTAAATATTGATAATAATGATAAGGATATTGATAATAATAAAATAAAGGAAAAAGAGATAAATAATGATCCATTTTTTATTATTTCAAAACGAAAAAAAATTGATGAAAATTTAAATCAAACAATATTAAATAATGATACTGATGAATATGATGATTATATAAGTTTTTCAGATTTTGATAGAATGGTATTAGAATCCAATTCAAATAATAAAGGAAATTTGACATGTTTTTTGGATTGTAACTATTCATATTTGTTTTTATCAAATTATACAAAAGGAGAAGAGTATTATAATAACTATGAAAATGTTAGATTTAATCATAATCGAATATCAACAATGCCACAAATAAATAGTAATAATGATAGTAATGGGAAATTCTTAAATATTAATCCAAATAAAACAACTTATTATAAGAAAAGAGATTTTTCTGTAGTAATATTAGCATCATGTTCTTCTCCAGTACAATATTCACAAGAAATTAAAGTATGTTCAAATAATGGTATAGGATTATCAATAATATATAGAGGATTATTTTCATATTGTATTCAATCAGTAATTAGATATCATTTTGCAAATATAATAAATAAAGGAAATAATGAAATTTTTCAATTAATTCCAAGAATTACTTTAAAATCTTTGATTGAAGAGACTTCAAAAAATATGTTTCATTATTTATCAAAAAATCGTTTAAAAACTCAAATACCAATATTATTAGCATCAGTTGGAATTTCAACACAAGATCAAATATTATTAAATAATACAAATATGATAAATTATTTAAATAATGGGGAATATATTATTAGTAATTTGGATAAAAAAAATGATATTAATTCTAGTATATCTTTATCATATAATAAAATAAATTCTTATGAATTTCCAATAAAGAATTTAAATATAGGGAATAAGAGAATATATAATAATTTACAGTCTGGTAATAAAGGTAATAGTTATTATATGCATCAAACAAGTTTTTCAGGTATTAATCCAAATTTAAGCTCTAATTTGATGCAAGAGATTAACCAATTAAGATCAGAATTATGTTATTTAAAGCAAACTATAAATTCTGAAAATATTGCTCGAAATTTCAATTATACTGAAAATAACTATAATAGAATGAATAATGGATATAAAAGTTATTGTCCTGTTCAAATTTTCAATTCAGATACTATTTTTAAAAAAAGTGTGAAACCATCATCTATTAATCATCATAGAACTTTTACATCCAAGTAAATAAATTAATATTAATGGTAGAGAAAAGGGAAAGAGGAAATACATATATATATATATATATATATATGATAAATCTTAAGAAACCATAATATTGGGAATTTTTAAAATACTTAATAATTATGTATATTTAAATAGGATAGATGAATAGAGTAATATATTATAGAAAATGATAAATTTATTTAAAATAAATAAGGGGAATAAAATAAAATTATAAAGTTAAATATTTGCAAAATTAAGTCTATTAGGGTCGATTCTATAAATTGATTTTATTATTAGTCAACATATTACGTGTGAATTACGTGTAAATATTATTTAATTTGCATGAGCATGCTCATGCGCAGATGATGTAAATGAATTTTATATTGAAATTAAAGGTTTGCAGTTAGTGAAAAAAGTATTGTGTGTGTTTTTTCTGTAATGGGGGAGCAAATCCTCGGTAAAAGTAGTGAGTTAAAAATCACAATTCAAATAACTAGCTTTCGTGTTCCAAGTAAATTCCAAGTTAAAACTCTAATTCAAACTTTTAAATAAAGACACGTAATTACGAGAAGAAATGGTAACTTTTTTGGCGCTCATTGTGGGGAAATATGGGCATGCAGGCAAAAAAAAAGGTGTGTGCAAGTATGAGGAATCATGAGGGAGGAGTACAACTATGATAGTTATAGGTACAGGCAGGGTGGAGTTAAAAGGGAGGAGTTGAGACAGGATAAGTTCGGAAGAGTAGAAGGTTCAAGAAAGGAAAATGAGTTAAGCAAGCGAGAGGGAACAGTTTTGAGGTCTAAAGGGGTCCCAAAGCTTGCACTGGATTCTATGGATCAAAGAGGAAAATGGAAACAAATAACATCCAGCACATTCTATGGTGACTCAGGGCCGTTGCTTTCAAAGTTACACTCTGTTCCAGAAGAATTACAGAGGCACTTTGAGATTTATGATGGAATAGAAGGGGTATTAGGGAGAGGGGCATATTCAAGTGTATTTAAGATCAGAAGTAAAAGAAGTGGGAATCTGTATGCTTTAAAAGTTATGAGTGTGGAGCATTTTACTTGTAGGGGATTGTCAGGACAATTAAGAAGAGAAATACAACTCCAGTCTCAATGTTTTCATCCTAATATTGTTCAGTTATATAAGTGTTTGGAACATAATGGATATGTATTTTTGATTCTAGAGTATGTGGATACTAATTTATTCAATATTCTTCATAGAAAAAAGAAGAACCGTGTAATTCGAGCTGGAGCTAGACGAAACAGATACATTCCAAGTGACGAGGATCATAACACTAAAGAGGAGGAATCGATACTTTTTACAAGAAACGAAGTGGTGAGCTATTTAACCCAAATACTTAAAGCTATCAATTACCTCCATGAAATGAGTATAGTCCATAGAGATGTTAAACCTGAGAATATTTTGATTTCTTGTGAAGGAAGAGTTAAGCTTGGAGATTTTGGATGGTGTGGAGATCTATGTAGGAGATGTACTTCAATGGCAGGGACATTCTGTTATATGGCTCCTGAAATTCTTAAAGGTGAGAGGCAAACAGCTAAAGTGGATTCCTGGAGTGTTGGAGTTTTAATTTACGAGCTTTATATGGGAAACGTACCCTTTATTCCAAATAACTCATCTGGGGGAGGGGGGCGAGAATGTGATGGAAATAATAGTTCCCAGGTAATTTCAATGTTAAGCTCTATCAGAGAAATCTCCAAGGAGGCAAGGCCTAATAAGTTTCCCTCAGATGCTTGGCATCTTTGTTGTTGGCTCTTAAGGAAAAACCCGAATGAAAGAGCTTCCCCAATCCAGGCTCTCAACCATCCATTTTTAACTGATGCCAACCTCACCCCTCCGATCCCCATTACTCCCTTCAGAAGGCCTGAGCTCCAGTTGAACTCTTCTCCACGGAGTGTCAGGCAGAATATATCCTCTCCTAAATCACAAGTCCAAGGCTCCACAACTTTCACTACTCTCCCTCTTGTTGCAGTTCCTACTCCCAGAAAAGCCTCTGAGAAGGAAAAGCAGAGGCTAGAAACCCAAATTAAGAGAATGGTAACTGAGATACCAACTAAAATGTATCACTACAATTCTGAAAGGAATAGTGGGTTTCATGGAAACAACAACCTTATCTTCCAGAAAACTGTTTTTAATAGGCCTGGCGTTGGAGTTGGACCAGGAACCAACGTTGCTTCCGTCCAGTCTGAGCATTACATACAGCAAAACCTCGCTTCTGAAGCGAGGTATTATCAATATCACCAGGCCAATCTCGCAAACGTCAACAGGATAGATTGCCCACCAAGGAGAGATCTTTCTGCAGTCAGACAGCCTCCAACTAGAGATAACTTAGCTCCGGGATACTTAGAGAAGATACATGCCCAACATCCCGTAGATCAGAATCCTAAAAGCAATTACAATGCAAACCTCCAGGTTCCCCCAAAGCTTGCATTTGATAGAAATCATTTATATGGTCAGTTATCTCAGCCTCAAGGAGTAGTATCTTCGCAAGACATTTATATGCCTTCAGTACTACAAGTTGGACCAGGCTTTCCCCAAAATCAGCCCAACAAATCCATGTTCAAGAGACAAAGTACACCTCCCAATAGATATGTCAGTCAACCTCCTATTTACTACTACGAGCAACAGCCATCCCAAGTGAGAACAAACCACTATTTGTCTCAAAATCACTTTTGAGTGGAGTCCAAGTCCCAAGGGTCATCTCTCCCCTAAAAGAGAGAAACTTAGGCGCATAGCTGGATTAAATTAGATCACCTAATAGGAGCATAGAGTTTAAGGATATATATTGAAAGTTCTCGAGAAAAAAAAAGTACTAACGTTAAATTCTTTCTAGTTTAATTTTTTGTATTTAATACATAGAAGTAATAAAAAGTAATATCTAAAAGCCCAATCCTTGATCATGGATCATCAAGGATTTCATCTTTCTCCGTTTCCTAAGTAGTGGACAAGGATTCATCTCCTAGAGTACCTATAATTACCTGGGAGGCTGGATTCATAAGTTTCAGCAACTGGAGGAGGGTAGTGATGGGCAGATCCACCCTCCATTTGAGGAAGAGGATATCCGTGGAAGGACTTTCTGGATCCTCCAGAGTGAGAGTGGGAATGAGAATGAGAGTAGGATCCATATTGGGGAGCTCCTCCTCCACTCTTGCTATGGCTTCCACCAGATTGACCGCCAAAGCTTTCTGGAGGATGGTGATGTTTGGAGTGAGAGTAATTGCTCGAATGTTGACTCTGGTACCCTCCTCCACCCCCATTCCCGGAGCCAGCTCCACCAGAATTATAATGGTAACTACTATTATGGTGAGAGACTCCGAACTTCCTGGAGACAAAGTCATCCTCTGAACTCGCTTTTCCTTGCTTCTGTCTTACCATGTATTCTTTATACCTCTTATAATCCTCCAAATGTTTTGACCTCTTAAAGAAACCATCAGTTTTCCACCAGTTCAATAGCTTTCTCAAAGTATTATCGGATTTCCTCCACAACTGAAAGCCCTTATGATTCACATAAATCCCATCCTCAAAGTGTATCCTGGCTCCACTTGAGCCCACTCTGGAATTTGGAGGAACTGAAATCAAGTGGAATCTGCAAGGAATCTGCCTATCAGCAGTTATACCCCATACTATTGAGTTACCACTCGTAGAGGACTCCACCAAAAGCTCGGTAACCAAATTTTGATACTCCATATTAGATCTATACTTAGGATGACTAAATACATTTGAAAGATGAACCTTCAATGGATGTACATACTGAATCAGTATTTGATCAATATCATTGAAATCTGAGTCATCTATTCTTAGTCTTCTTCCAAGCTCCCCAGGAAGTCTTTGATCAAACTCATCTATGTTAATAACTTTAAACATAAAGGGGTTCTCACAAACTTTAACGTACATATTCAACTTGTCTATATATTTAGTTGATGATTTAATTATTACTTCTCCCAAAGGTACTGTATCAGTCTTCATATACTCTATTATCTGCTCATGAGTCCAACTCCTGAAGTTTGGATGATGAATAGTACGTAATATTGTTCCATGGTACTTTCCATCACCTCTCCCGTCTCTGTCCCAAAGTCTATCCCCTGGTCCACTAATATTCTTGCATAATCCAGAGTTTAGATTCAGTCCCGAGCTTGTAAACAACACATTCAAGTTCTTTTTGAACAATATAAAGGCGAAGTGACGAATATCAGTCCAAATTAAAGCAGAAAGATCGTCTTTTAATAAGTTAAAGTCATTTCTCTGGTACTCTTGAATTGCCACATTAGTCATGGAAGTTGATGATGAATCTGTATTATTATTTATTTGTCCAACTTGAGAGTGAGAAGATCCTCCAGAAGTATTCTCATATCTGTGTTTCTCTATCATATCAAGACGATACTGTTGTTGTCTCCAGACTCCATCAATTAAGTAATTTAAGATATTACAGACTTTGCTCTGAGACAAAGTGACGAATACACAATGTTGAGAAAAGTCTATATTGGTAACTATGGCTTGTAATGGAGTATTCACTTTAAACAAAGCATCTAATGAGGCGGATTGTAGTTTGGGAAACTCGTCTAGAAGCTCCTCCCAAAGAGAGTCAAAATCTTCAAGTACTACTTTCATATTATACTGGTCAAACCAGAGGGTAATTGGAGATCTGGAAGGTCCTCTAACGTTGTTTAAAACTCCTGTAATCCTGCATGTAATCTCACAACCAATAAATAGATCTTCTTTGGAAATCTCAAGAGACTCTCTGAGTTGTCTAGACTTTTCAACTCCTCTGAATTCTCTTGAGACAAATGTACAGTCATATGGCTTCTTAAGTTCTCTAAGCATTCTATTAAGATATGGAAGTAGTCTTGGTCTATCTTGGTTTTCGTACATAAGCTTTGCATAGGCCTCAAGATCTAGAGTCTCAAGCTTAGAGCTTCTTTTTGAAATCCAGGTCCAAAGAATTGTCTCATCCTTTTCTTTGGACTTTTGTCTGTTTCCAGAGACGTTTTCCTCAGAAATCTGGTCACGAATATTGCCCAGAATTGTCAAAACTAGCTCTTTGTCATCCTCATCACTTAGTCGACTAATGTCAAATATATTCAAATTTCTATTGTATTCTTTTTCATTGCAACTTTCCTCATCAACTCTGAGAAAGACTTGAGCATTTAGATAAACGTTCCTCGTAAGACAGCCATCTTGCTGTTGTTCACCTTGTTTGAAGTCGTATTCATAACGATCGTTATCTGCAGATGTTGCTTTTCTATTTAGTGTCTCAGAATGATGATCATCTTGTTTTAGCTGGTTTCTAGTGGAAATAGGTCCAGGATGAGAGTCCAAATAAAATGCCAGAGATTTTGCCTTTCTAGGTCCAAGACCACTCACAAACTTTAGTGGAGACTGTAAGTGAGAATGTCCTTTCATTCTGTTGATCTGGACTCCAAGATTAGCAACCACAGAACGGATGGCTAGTAGTAAGTGGAATTGAAGCATCTTGGGATCAACACTGTCTTGAAGTCTGTGTAATTTTAAGCATGTTATTGGGTTAAACCAGTCCTTTGCTCCAGTTGAAGAGGATGAGTTGGCAATTCCAAGTTCGTTATCCAAGCTAAGAGTGTTGGTGCTTAACTCACTTTCGATTTCATTTCCTGAGTCCTCCCAAAGCTGTAAATGCTCAGCTAAGGGGTTCTGAACAAGTCTTCCAACAGAAACTGCCAGATTGACATACATAGGATACTCTGACTGTAGACCTTTTGGTTTTTGAGTCCCAGTAACTTTCTGGCCAGAGCCTGATCTGCGTACTAGAGCTCTTGAGACATCCATAGAAACAAACAGGAATCCTGGAGTGAATTTCTGATCCTTTCTTTTAACTTTTTTGAGAATATGATTCCATATACTTGCTAACTCCAAGCTCTTTCTATCCGAAATCCCAACACAAATATAATGAGGATAATACATTTTCGTGAACCTAATTAAATTTTCCATATCCTCGTCAAAACGTTGAGATTCCAAGGTTCCTGAAGAGTCTCCTTTATCACTATATTTACTATCAATATGCCTAGAATTTCTATGAGAAATATTACTTAATAAATGGTCCATTACTAAAAAGTCTCTAAGTTCTCCAAATATATCCAAAGAAACCACACAAACTTTAAATCCATTTTGAGCCTTCTCGACAACACAAGATATTATATTGAGGCCCCAGTTTGTGTTGTACTCTTCCCTAATTCCGTTAAAATGGTTTCCAGAGGCTCCTCTCCATCTTGAGTTTCTAGATCTTCTCGAAACAAAATTTTCATTATCGCTGTCAATAGCATTACCAGAATAATCATCATCAAATTCATCCTCCTCAGATTCATACTTGTCGTTTCCCTTGGACCTTTCACCCCTATGATGTTCTCCAGACCTACCCGCTTGGGTTTCCGCGATTTGTTCATCTCTAACAGGATGCCTTGGAGGGAGGACTCGGAGTCTTTTTTGGAGATTAAGCGAACAAAGCTCAGCGATATATTCTTGAGATCTCATTTTGAGGTAATTAATCACTTCAGTTCTGAAGCTTGGAAAAAGCTCCTTTTCAATTAATCTATGTAGGATGGGAATTTGAACAAGCTTACTCCAAATTGAGCCTGAAATACTGACATAGCCGTATTTCAACTCGTCCAGTATATTTCTCACAATTCTGTTATCAATATTATCACTGTTGACATACATTCTGAATTCTTGGTCAAATCTATTCATTATAGGAGCTGGTAAAGATCCTTTTTGAAGAGAATTTGACTCCATTCCAGATTCCAAGAGCCCAACTTCATGCAAAAAACGCTCCTTAATTCTCGCCTCTCCGTCTGATCCTCTCCATGGAGCTGGGTCATCTATGCAAAGAGGATGGACAATAAGCTCAATTAATCCACGTCTCTCAAGTTCGAGCACTTCAGAGCATAAACATCCATCAAACAGAGTGTTGGAATTAGAACTCTGTGCATCAGAGCCTAAATCATCGTTGAGAGGAAGATAGGTTCCAGGCAAAAGCGTGTTAACGGGCTTCCTAAAAAGCCTTCTTGCAAGCCAAAAGACTCCATTTGGACTTAGAGACTTTTCTCCTTTGGTAGTTGTAACTGTAGTAATGCAAGCATTAGAAAGGAAGTACTCAAATACCTTGGCTCTAATTGCTGGGAAACTTGCAAGGCGTCTGGCTTCGTACACGATTAAAGAATCAAGGATCTTTTCACTGGTTGAAAACATTGGATTATCCTGTCTAACCAGCTTCTCTAACCACTTATAAAGAGCGGTCTTAGAATTCTCCAAGACAGGACCTCCTGGAGGCAGTAGACTAAATGTATTAGGAATTCCAGGAATAACTCCAGTTGGCGTAGAGCAGTGGAATTGTGGAGATGTAAAGCTCTTCAAGTATAAAGATAATACATAAGGAGAAACAATGTAAGGACTCCAAAGTTTGAATAGTTCATTTGTCTCAATATATTCAAATAGCTCAATCATATAATTCCTCCTTTGTTTTCTACTCAAATGTCTCAAAGTAGCTTTTCCAAGTTCTGTAGATTTTGAAACATTTGATGAATCTCCAATAGAAGCTTCTTCTATTTGCTTAAATCTTGGAGTATCTATGTGATAGAGAAAATAGGATCTAATATTATCAATATCTCTGGACGAATCAAAGTAGTAGCTGGACTGGAGGGTTTCCTGCAGGCCCGAAACAGAAAGCAATGCCTGGATTATATGATCTTCAGGAAGCTCATGTGACTCAGCGAGTCTAAATATATCAGAGACAGACTTCTTCTCTCGAATAGCTAAAAGTCTCTGTTGGAAGTTTTCAACTGATAACTTTAGTTTGTAGTAGATAGAGTCCAAAAAAACTATCTTTCCCAAGAGAAAATCATTAAGAGGAGGCTGGATCAAATGCATTTTGTGGAGGGAAATATATGGGACATCCAATCTTTCATTCAAAATCCAATCCAAAACTAAAAAGACAGCGTTAGAAACTACCTGTATTACACCTCCGCTTGAGACATATGGAAAGGATGTTTTGAATTCCAAATTATGGGATCTTCTTAAAAGCTCCTCCTTAAAAAGCTCAGGGTAGGTCTGGAGAAACTTCCTGGAAATCCATACAGCTTCCTGTTGCAGTTCCTCCTTACTAATCTTTCTCTCCTTCAGTGACTTCCAACGGCTTCCGTATAATAGATAAAGTCTCTCAGGGATATCAGCATATTTAACTTCACCATCAAAGTCAGTAAGAAATTGTCCTTGTAATTGAGCCGGTTCAGAAATGCTATGCAAAGTTTGCAGGGTAGTTTTCTTCATTTTATCCTGTATATTCTCCACCTCACCCTCTTCTCTCTCAGTTGCTTCACCAAAAAGTTCCTCATCCATGTCATCTACCATATCTATTTCGTGATCTCCTCCTATAATGGTCTTTTCAGTGTCAAACTCCTCTGATGCTTTGGGTAACTTTGCATTGTTAGCACTTTCAGAGTCAAGCATGGAACTATCAGGTAGGTCCTTATTTTTCGAAGTTTTGTTCATAAGGATATCCATGACCGTATCGTAGTCACCAAATACTGACTGAATCATATTAAACTCGTCTCCGCGAAAACCCTTTTCATCCATATCATCCACCATCCAGTCATCTGCATCCTCAGAATTCTCAGAGTCAAATCCAGAAGCAGGGTCGAAATTTCTAGGCTTATACAATGAGTCTTCCTCTTGATCAGCACTAGCATTGAAAAGAAGATCCTCTAAATCTCCAATATCCTTACCAACTAATGTCTTATCGGGGGAATCAAGAGTTTCAGAAACCTTTTTTAAACGGTGTTTCTGAGAATCTTTGTTAAGACGTATTCCAGTGTTTTCCTCAATTAAAGCTAAGTCGTCCTCTTCTAAGCCTCCTCGAAGAATCTCGTCATCATCATCATCTTCTGAACTCTCATGACCTACCTCAGATCTTCCATTGGTAGCTATTAGATCCCCTTCCACCTTTCCAGTCGACTGAGACAAAATATGGGAACCCCTGTATACCAGACTATCATCTATACCGTCCTCTTCAACCTCATCAGCAATGAAATCCTTCAACTCATCGTAACCCTCCTCATCATCTTCATCCTCATCCTCTGACGACGAGCGAGAGTCTCTCTTTCTGCGACTAGGACGTTCTTGGCTCCCTTCTATAGTGTTATCGTCCACATCCTCATCATCTTCCTCAGCCTCGTCATGAATATACATTTTGTACTTTTCGCGACTCTTTTTGTGACTCTTGGACCCAGAAGACTTCCTCTTACGGTTTCGCTTCTCGGTCCTAGATTCGTCAGAAACTTCTGAAGAATCGCTTCGAGAATAGTGATCATCAGATGTACCGGGATGCAACAAAGCTTGTAAAGATCCTCCTCCTATTATGGATCCCTGCTGACGACGCTTCTTTTTTTTCGGCCTTTGGGCCCGAGTATTTTCTGCGAGTTTATCACTGGAACTCAAAATTTTAGTGGAGTCATCTTGAGTATATTCCAATTCATTCTTACTAGTATTCCCCACTAATTCATCTTTATTCTCAATATAAATCTCTCCATTGACCTCATTAGCATCAAAGACATCTAAACCCTGAGAACCAGACTCTTTCAAGCTTACAAAAACCTTTTCAGTAGCTCCATTAGTGTCTGACCCTCTTTCGCGAGAGTTCCTTGATTCTTGTTCCATATCCTTAAGGATTTCTCCTTTAAGTTTAAGAAAACTCTTGCCAAGACAAAAATTTTCCTATTAGTTGCTAATTCCTATTTCAAACATAACACGATCCAACAATTTTTATAGCCTTAATGTTTTTTCTGTATTATAGAAATCCTACTAATGGGAGTTCTAGTTTAAATTTACTCTAGTTGCCTTATGATTGACCGTCTAGAAATACGATAAACTCTTTTTCCGCCTAACTTTCCCCCTTTTTTAATTAATTTTTCTTGCTGCCTTTTTTTACGCGGAAAGAATTTCATCATTAATAAAAATACTTTTTTTTTATCTTTCGATACCTTTTTTGGCGCCACAAATGAATCTAAAATTTTGTTATCTGAAATAGAATTAAAATTTGTACAAAATTGTGATTTCGTCAAAAATTAAACTTCTTTTGCAATAAAAATGTGGATTAGTTTAAAGCCTTTATATCTGGCAGTAAGATTGTGATTTGAACATTTCTTATGTTAATGAGGCTTGATCTACTATTTCTGAATGTTGGTAGAAGATTGTTTTTAATAGTAACTAAAGTGGTTGTTTGGGGATTTGTGTGAATTTAGTTAGTAATATAAGCTGTAGGCTGGCTGTAAATTTGCACAATTAGATTTTATTGTTTAACTTTACCATAATTATAGATGCTGTTACCAAAAATTGATTTTGGCGGCAACTTCTTGAATAGTAGGACATTTGATGAACAATAGGGAAATTACTTCGTTAACAGAGTTTGAACAGAGTGGAAGGATAAAATCATGTTGATTATCGATAAGAGTGAGTCAGGAATGTTTCCTAGCCAAGAAGATGTTGCGAAGCACGTTGAACAGGTTTGCGGTCCAAAGCTGGAAGACAAAGTTGTGTTAGCGTATCTGATTAAAGTGATTTATGCTGAGATTCTTGAAAATAAAGGAAGAATGTCTAAAAATAGGTTATTCGAAATAATGGATATTTTTTTGAGGCAATATGGTGATTTTGACGATATTAATTCAGTTGTGAATGATATTTACGAAAAATTAGAGATTGAACCAGAAGAGTCTGATGAACTTGTTGGAGTATTAAAGGTTATTGAACCAACAAAAATTCTTAGTTCTGAAGCTGAGATAGACAAACTCAAATATGACCCTCTTCTTGATCTGGATGTGGGAGGAAGTGGGAACTTTAACAAAAATATTCCTATTGGAGAGAGTATTAAGCTTCAAAAGGCTGCAGCAAAGGAGAAAGAGAGACAGCTCAGACTACTAAAACAGTGGGAGAAACAAAAGCTGGAGGTGCCTGTTCCTGTGTGTCATCACCCCATTGATAGGTCTAGACAGAAGCTAACAGACCTTCAAATTCCAAATATTACTATTTTTATTGCTGGTAGAGCTCTTCTGAGCGATGCATCTTTAAACTTGACTCTAAGACATAAATATGGACTAATAGGTAGAAACGGAGTTGGAAAATCAACTCTTCTGACTTATATTGTAAGAAGGGAGGTACCCGGAATTCCTTCTGATGTTTCTGTTGCTTGTGTTGAACAAGAGTTACATTACAAACCGGAGGAAACTGTCCTAGATGCAGTTTTAAGTATTGATACTGAAAGAATTGAGCTTTTAGAGGAAGAAAAAAAGCTCTTGGCTAGAAGTGATGAGGAATCCATTGAGCAAGAGTTCTCCAAAGAAGAAAACACTGCGCGCTTAAGCCAAATATATGAGAGATTAACCGAAATTGATGCATATACTGCTGAAAATAGAGCTTCTGTCATTCTGGTCGGTTTAGGATTCACCCAGGAAATGCTCAGAGAGAAAGTTGTTAGACTTTCAGGAGGATGGAGAATGAGAGTTGCTCTTGCAAGAGCAATTTATGCTAATCCTGATATCTTACTCTTGGATGAACCTACGAACCACTTGGATATACTTGCAGTTACTTGGCTTGAAAATTTCCTCAAAGATTGGGATAAAACTTGTGTTATTGTCAGTCACTCAAGAGATTTTCTCAACCAAGTCTGTTCTGATATTATTCATTTCCATGACCACAAGCTTACATACTTTAAAGGGAATTATGATTCATTTGAGGAAGCAAGATCTAATGATCTAATTCTTAAAAAGAAGCAGTTTGAACAACAGTCAGCTGAAAAAGAACGAATCCAGAAGTTTATTGACAAATTCAGGTATAACGCTAAAAGAGCAAGTTTAGTTCAGAGCAGGATTAAACTCCTTGAGAAGCTTCCCATGCTCGAGGAGATTCAAAAAGACCCCACAGTTGTTTTTGACTTCAACACTATGGATACTTCTGGGTCTACAAATACTGGAAAAAGTAACGAGGACTTTGTATCTCTCATTGAGTGCTGCGATGTCAGCTTCTATTACTCACAGGAGTCTAGCAACACAACCAAACAAATTGTTCATAATTTTAATATGAGTGTACAAAGCAACTCCAAGATAGCAATTTGCGGAGGAAATGGAAGCGGAAAAACTACAATTCTAAAACTCATTATGGGACAACTCAACCCAACCAAGGGAATGATCAAAAGGGACCCCAAGATTAGAATCGGTTACTTTGCCCAACATCACATCGATTCACTTGATCTCACACTTAACTCAATTCAGCAACTACAAGCGAGATACCCTGGAGCCGATATTTCCGATGAAAAAGCCAGGAATTTTCTCGGAAGATTTGGAATCACAGGAAGTCTCGCCTTAGAGCCTTTATACGTCCTTTCTGGAGGTCAAAAAAGTAGAGTTGCTATCGCTATTATGGCGTACCTAAATCCCCACATATTAATTTTAGACGAACCCACAAATCACCTTGACCTGGATGCAATCCAAGCTCTAATTGTCGCTCTGAACTCTTTCAATGGAGGCGTTATTATTGTTAGTCACGATGCCCACTTAATTTCATGCGTTACAGATTCAATATGGCATATCGACCATGTCAATAAAACACTCAAAGAATTTAAAGACGGTGATTTTGATTTATATAGAAGGACAGTAATCAGAGCGTCTATTTGACCCTACTTTAGTATATAACCTAATTTACTATTTTTCTATTTTTCTATTACTTGTATTCCCAAATTTTCACGCATTTTCCCGCCGCTATCAATTTTGATTTAACTTTCCATTAATTATTTATCAGCTCCCGCCAAATATAAGATAGCTTTTTAAGAAAGTACCTTCGGCACAAATTTGTAAGAAATCCTGAGTTTTAGACGGACAAAGCCTATTAAAATTTAAATTTGCGACTATAATCCTATCTGCACCATAATTTTCTTTTTTTTATTAAGCGATACTGAATTACTTGATATTATCCGAGTGTAAATATTTATAAAGACATTAATTTGGTGTACTACTGCACCTGTGTACAATCTGCGTGAATAAATTGAGATTAACGGAATAGAAGTGATAGTGAACTATAAACTAGTTTAGAAACTAAAAAAAAGTCAGGTGAAGCGTTATTTTTTTTGGGGGGGGAATCATGAATTGTTTAAAGCTTTTTTGCGGACTATGCTTACTCGTTATTTGTCTATACGATCCACGGATAAATTATAGAATTCAGCATACTTCTTTGGCCAACATTAGGTCTTCAATGAAGATAAAAAAAACTCGATCGACGAGACATGAGTGCGAACAATTTGCAGAACGATACTTAAACTACTTATTATTGAAAAATGGATTAATGTTTAGAGCTGGTCTGACAGTTAGATACAGCAACTTGTTATCTTCAGAGACTAACAGTGGTCTAGTGCCATTCCACCAACGCAAATACGAGAAATCACTTAAAAAGTTGTCTGAAATCGCAACAAAAGTTGAATCGAAACTAGAAGAGGCCGAAAGTCTATTCGAACTTTTACTAGATTGCTTTCGAGAATTCGGGGAAAAATACAGTCCAGATTTTATTTTCAGAGAGAATAAGGACGTGCTTAGATATTTAAGCTCTGCCGATACAATGTTAAAATAAATGATTGCTACAGGAACGAGATGGTTAATTAACATAGTCATTTACGCTTTTTGCAACTACCGATTTAATTTTTTAAATACATGATTTGAAAGATAGTGATTAGTTAGAATACTTGATGTTTCAATGAGGGCAGTAAATAGTTTTAGTTAACTTAATTTGCTTTGAACTTTGTAGTAATATAGATTCAATAAAGGCGGGCAATTCACAAGTGGCGCGTCAGTAAAAAGATCTATGTAGTTTTTAGGTAAATAAAGACCTGGAATAGACATATAATTTGGGGGGTGGAGAAGAAAGTGGGATTCTAGAAGGGGTTATGGAAATTTAGGTTAACCTAATTTAATCGTTAAGGAATTGAAGTTAATGAGTGAAGCGGTGATTAGTAGTCGCACCGCAAGTTATTGTAAGAATGATTAGAATAGGTGGGCAGAGGGCAAATACGAGGTTGAGAGCCCTGTTAGGATGTATTCTCCTGATTTCTGGGCTTCTAACAGTGGTGGATGAGAAATTTAATGTAATTACAGTAGCAGGTTCAGAGTCTTATCCATCTCAAAGCCAGATGGAACAAAGTGATGGCTTAAGTTCCGCAAACTCTATTGTGGTTGGAGATGAAGAAACTGAGAACTCAACAGTATCACAGGTAGAAAGTGAACTTTCTCAAGAAAACAGCGTTATGAATTTTGAAACAAGCAATAATAAAGGCTCCTCAGAACCACTACCAGATGGTGCTTCTTTATTCCAAGATGAAACAAGTGTAGCGTTTGATGATAGCCCACCAGAAGGTTTACCGAACGCCCCAAAGACAACTTCTCCTGAAGGAGTTATAGAATACGGTTATAATAACATCCAAGAAAGTTCAGTTGATGCAAAATCACCTGATTCTGCAAGAGATAGAGTGGAATTCAGTGACCCAGCCGTTATGGAATCGCTGGAAAATGTTCCAACCAAAATTGATTCATCACAGGCTTCTTTTGAAACCTTTGATGGAAGCATTTTGGAGAAAGAACTCAGTAAAAATCTCAAACAAATAGAAACACAAGAGCAACTTCTTGAGCCTTTGACCGAAAATGTCGAAGTCACAAACTCTTCATTGAAAACTCCAAAAACTAATTCTGTCAGTGAAGCCACTGCACCGGAAGTACATGCATTGCATGCAGATAGCCACATGGAAAGCCCGCCTAAATCTCCTGACGATTTTGTCATGAATGATTACGAAATTAAGGTGGAGGCAAATCCAGTAGACCAGAAGGAAGTTTCGCAGGACCCAACGGGTTCAGAGGTAGTTTTTGAGGAGACTAGCCAATCAAAGCTACCAATATTTGTAACAAGGGAAGGAGATAGTAAAGCATCTCAGCCAGTTGAATCGTCAAAATTGACTTCAGGTATTTCAGAGGCTTCTGAATCCAGTGCTGGCAGTTCGATTAGCATTGAAGGTTCGAGTTTGTTTCCCCAGAAGGAAGAAAAAAAGGGGCATAATATAAATCAAGGGGAAACATCTTTAAGCACTGATATTTCAAAAAGTCAAGAGTTTTCTGTCAAAACAGGGAAAGAGGGCCTGGCTAATTCATTTAGTTTTCTTGACGAAAGTAAAGCTTCAGAAAAAGCGAGTTCCGTGGGTGAGTTAAATACTGTAGAGTCAAGTTTCGTGAATCCAAATACAGAGGACCTTACGATGGTTCCATCAGAAGGTGAAACTTCAGTCATGACTATTCCCAATGAGATCAATCAATCAGCTCAAGAAGAGCCTTCTAAAACTGCTTCTATTTCAATTGAGCCTCCTTCTCCTCCAAGCAGTGCAATTGAGGAGAGGACTGTCGGAAACAAGAGAGTTTACTCTGGCCCTTATATAAGAACTAGTGCAACAACAGGCAAGGTAAGCCCAAGAATTGCTTCTGTAATTAACTCTTTAGTCGGACAGTTTGAAAAGCTCAATCTTTATGGAGCGGGCAAAAAGAGTGAGGAAGGAAAACCCGGAGAACAAAACATCTCGAACAAATTTGTATCTTCTATGAAGAGTAACTTTGATTCTGCTGCAAAGGATTTTTCTGATTTTGTTCCCCAAAATAGCCAGGAAGAAGAATTTGTAAAAACATTGAAAAATGAGCCACCTAGAAACACCTTCATCTTCAAAAATAGATATGAAGAAATGAAAAATACACAAAGTTCTTCCGGTAAGACCTTACTTCAGGAGGAAATTCAAAAACTAAGAGGAACTTATAGAAATACTTTATCGAAACAATTTAGTACTGGAAGGGTTTGGGAGCGACCGTTCAATATTCAAGGCAATCATAATCCTATTCAGGTTACTTATTCTGGAGACGAACTCTTGGAAAAAGTTAAACAGATTAGCCCAAGCTTTAATGAAGTTGAATCACAGTTACCTGAATCAACCAAGGAGACTGATACTAAATCAGCACAAGAATATTATCCAGAACGCTCTGAAAATGATGAAAAAAATCAAAATGTAGAAAATAGCCATTATAACAAACAGGAAAGTCCCGTATACACTACATCAAATCCTACTGAAAGTGTAACAGAAAAAATGCCAGAATCTGAGGAAACAACTAATGAAGGATACAGTGATGCTGAGTCATTCTCTAGAAAAATAGCTGCAGGATTTGAAGATTCTGATCCAAGTAGTATGGATGAAACTCAGCTGAATCTAAACTTCCAGAAAGCTGAAGAAGAGTCCATTAACGATGCTTCTCCCAAAAATACTCAGAAAAATGCTGAATTAAATATTAATGGCTTTGGAAACATGCCATTCTCCTATATTAACACAGTTAAAGAGCTTCCCGTTGGATTAAAACCACAAGATGCTCCTACTAACGATATTCCAGAAGCCATTATAGAACGCAGATCGCAAATTGATGAAATGTCAGGCCAAAGTGATCAGAGCCATCCTATTTACAATAAAGAGGCAAGCATTTCATACTCAAAAGATGTTGAGTTATCTCCTGAGCAAGAAAAAGAAATTAATATTTGCTATAATAAGGCTAAGAAAATCAAAACTGTTAACTTTGGATTAGATTTAACAGAAAATCCCAACAGTGTTGTTACCGAAACATTTATTAGTGAGTTCACCAAGTATAGGTCTAAGATCAGAGAACTTGTCAATTTTGGACAAGAAACACTCAGAGTTGCAGAGAAATATAACAAGAAAAAGTCGTGGAGAAAGAAAACTAAAAAGTTCAAACTTGAATTCCTTGAACTTTCTGTTGAATTCTTACAACATTCCAAAGCTATTAGATCTCTCTTACATCATTTAATTCAGGTCACCAATCCAAATATTATGGATATTCTTCAACAAATTATTACAGGACATAATCACAGCAAACAGAATTTACTTGTGCAGTGTAAAATTTTATACCAAGCATTTTATTCTTACAAGAACTCTGTTAGGAGTAGATTACTTAAGAAAATCTCTGATCTCAATTTTGTTGATGTTTTAAACAAACAGATTAAATTATATCTTGAGCAGCGTTTCAACCCTATAGTTAAAGCAATTCGATCTAATAAGTACTTAAAGAAAAAGCTATCAAAACAAATTCCAGATGTATCTGTTCTTAAAGATATTAATCAATATCAAGAACTCTCTCAAACTGGAGGTGGTGAACAAACTACTCCAAATACAAAGAAAGGAAATAGATTTACTAGATTCTTTAGAAGATTATTTAAAAAGCCATCATGTATTAAATGTATGAAATCTAAAAAGCAACCTAAAAAGCAGAAATCTAGCAATAAGAGATCTAACTAATTCTTAGTCAATGTTACTTATACAGCAACTTTATTGGGCTTAGCTCTATTTGAACACTCTGTTAACCCCAAGATGTTCAACTTGATTTGAAATGAATATGCCATTAGTTAGATTCCACCATAACAAATAGAGGATCACCTTTAAAAAATTTCTTTTTGAAAGAAATATAAGATGAAACTATGTTCATATCCTTAACTGCTTTGATCTTTTGAGTCTTCTTATTCTTTTCTTCGTCTTTACACTGTATTGCTGCAAAGTACTTTCGTTTAGAGACTTTATTTCCAGTAGAATTGAAAGTGTATCCATATCCATCACAAGGAGAGATAATTACATGATGTTTAAGATTGTGAATAAACATGATTTGCAGAATAATATCTCCTTTCGATATCTGGAAACTTTCTGGTTCATAATTATGAATCATTTCATCACCAATTTTTTCATATACATTATTTTCAAGTACTATTGCACCGGTATCTAAACTTAAGGAGTAGGACTTTTTCCTATTACACTTAATTTTGATAAAAGTTATATTTTCAACAATTTGGTATCCTTTCTTAAGTTCTTGTTCTCTGAATACATGCCCATTACAAGGAGAAACAATGTTTTGAATTATTATATTTGAAGGTACTGGGAATAATAAGGGCAATTTAGAGTGAGAATGGACAAATTACATGGTGCATGCAGATTAACATTTAACTTACGTTTTGGATTCTTGATATTACTCTTTATATTTGAAGGAGAATAAACCTTGGATATTGTATTAGAATCATCCAGATCATCAGTAGAATCCCAATTAAACTTGGAAGAATCAACCACAATCAAAGGTTGTTTTTTCGTAACAAATGAGGGATTTGGAAGAATGTTTTGCAAGATCATGAAGTTCTTGGTAGCTTGAATATTTTTTCTTTTTGACTTATTGTCGTTACATACAACAACAGCTATATTTGTTCCTATTTTTGCAATTCCTGGACTATCTGTGTAAATCATCAATCCATCACATGGAGAAGTTATAATCCTCCAATTGTTTCTGACAATTGAAATGGCTTCCCCTTCCTAAAATCAATGAATGTAAGTTAGATAATTAATACTAAGTATATATATTGCTGCGTGAATCTTAGAGACTTACCTTAACATTTGCCTGATTTCTCTTAAACATTTTAGTGACTAATCCTGGTTTAGTTGTAACTCCATACATTATGGAATCCTTTCCAGCTTCAGTACATTCAACAGAAAATATAGAGTCCTTTTTCCTGACAGATTTACCGATCTCAGTAGTATTTCTGAGAATGCCACTGCATGGAGCCGTAACCAATTGGAATTTACCATATATTAAACATGCAGGAATATCCTTGGATTCCTGAATTAATTTACCACTCAGAATACTTTGATTTTTGAATACCTTAGCTGAATAAAGACCAGGTTCCTCAGTCTCCTGTAATTCTGCCTTAATTCTATTGATTTTGATTGAAAATGGCATTATTAGTGGTATTTCTTTGCCTCTATATTCGGAAAGCCCGTTTTCTCTAGCTTTTTTGCTATTGCATTGAATAGACGCATAAAATGTGCCTTGATTAACTTTTTTGATATTTGGAGTTATCTTTTTGGTGGTTATGGTTCCAGAACAAGGAGCTCTGACAATCCACCTCGCTCTTTGATTTGCTATATCAAAATTCTTGTTCAAGTTGTGGAGTTTAGACTTTTTAATCTGATTTTTCATCATGATCGCATATGTGATAGCAGAGTTATCCAGAGCAGTTTCAATTGACAGTGTTTTATGCATATGAATAATTGCGTCACTGCTAAGTTCCTGTAACTCATCTTTATCGCTATGTAGATAGCTTGGCAGAGGACCCTGATTTTCAAAATGATCACTTTCGACAGGCTCATCTTGTTTAGCTGGAGTAGTATCCAGTGGTTGAATGCTTTGATCCCCTTCAAAACCACTAACTGAAACCTCTCTATTAATGTCATCCTTTTCATTTTGTTCTTGGCTAGGCATGGAATTATCCCTTAGAGGTTCAATTTGAGAAAATTGGTTTGTTTGATTTTCAGAAATTGCATTCTGGGAAGCCGAAGGCACAGATATCTCAAAAGTAACCAAATAAGAGCCTTCTTGAAATCTCTGGCCAATCATCTGAGGTTTTGGATATGCAGTTTTGACCTTGTGAATGTCTTTGGTGGCTTCAAACCTTAAAAATACAGTATTGTCATTCCATATTCCAAGTAACACGGCTCCTTCCTGTACATATTCTGAATCAGGGACATCCACCACCATCGAGTTTTCTTTAGAGTTGATAAATACTTCTATTAAGTTATCAAAATCAGCCTTTTTGTTTGTTTGTACTTGTCTTGCCGGAAATTCCAAACATGAAAATGAAAGAATATACTTTGGAACCATTACTCCCTAAAAAGAAGATTATGAATGAATAAGGTGTAATTCTTGCTAAAGACTTAACTTACATTGTTATTTTCTGCAGAAACTATAGTATTGGAAGAGCAATATATTTCCTCTATTTTTGCTTTGCATGGAGAATGAATCGGAACTTCAGAAACCACATTATTTGTTAAAACTTGTCCTGAAACAGAAGCTGCTTTTAAGATCCCAATTTTCTATTAAATTAAAAGTTGAAATTGTTACCTTAGTTAAAAGTTGAAATCTAAAAATATCTAATTTTACTTACCTCTCCTTCTTCAAGTTCTGAACCCGGGACTATTTTGTCTTGGAAAATTATATACATTGAATCTAAGCTATTTTGTGCAACCAAACCTCTTAACTTGACTGGAATATCATTGTTAGTGGGAACGGAAAATATGTTGGTATATAATTGGGTTAAATCGGTGGCTTTGCTAAACTCTATTCCAACGAAATATATCAAATAAAATAAAAAAATCTTCATTTTCAGAACTAAAATCGAAGTTTAAAACCCCCAAGGAACTCAAATGTTTGTCTCATACAAAAGATCGAATTTCCCTTTACTATTGCTATACTAGATTAAATGTTCCTAAACCAGGCTTCTGACATTTCCCGCATTTCCCGCCACACGTGTCAGCACACAACACACTAAAAAAATGCAAATCAGAACTTTTGTATTGAGTTTAAACTTTTGGATTAAGCTTCAAAGAGCTCGTATGATTTTAACGAATTATGTATATAACTTAGGAAATGAGACCAATTTTTTGTATTTGGTTTAGAATTAGTCAATATCATGAAAAAAATCAACGCATGCAACATGCAAATTTGCAAGTAATGCATGTAAAATTATAATTAGAATAAACCTATAAGTAAATAAATTAAATGCCTAAAAAGAATTGTTCTTTCCTTTGATGATTATTTTGAGAAATACACTATAAGCTAATTGAGTTAATATATTAATATTTGAAGGCTGAAAATGCAACTGCGCAAATGGAGTAGATTTCATAGTGACTGAATTCCTCAGAAAGAACTGATTTTAAGTGTTCACTACAGTATTTAATTGTGTTTTTCTGGATAGAAAGCACAAAACCCTGAGCTTCAAAAGTCTTGTCGTTTTCTAAAATGCTGTTGGAAATGTTGTGGACTACATAAGCAGCTGTTTCAATGCTGAAGAGCTTCAGATTATCAATGGAGTCGTTTCTACCCTTAATAGGATTATTCCCTGAGTATAAACCAGAAAAGCTATACTTATTTACCAAATCCTCGCCCTCAAATTGCTTTAACAAATTTCTAAAGCTATCATGAAAAACGCCATACAACCTTATTGACTCAAGCATTCTAAGACCTTGAACTTTGACTTTCTTACCATCATAATTAATTTCCACACCATCAATAATAAGCTTATCAATTTCTCTCTCAAGTCTGCCCTTATCTTGGCTTCTTGAAACATTTTCTTTATTGGAGCCCTTATTTAATGAGATGCTCGCAGAATCAAGGGGGTCCCCAGTTAGATGGTCATTGTATATAAAGTTGTAAATGGTTTTCTTAAGATAATCTCCTATAGGTTTGTCATGCAAATTTGACTTCGAACACTGTATAACTGTACTACAGAGAGAAGAAATACGCATTGTGCTTATTGGACTCAAGTTATGTTTGTGAAGAGAAAGTCCAAAATTCGTTTTTGACGAAGCATTTTCCTCATATATAGCAGCTTCTGTATTTGTATCCAAGATGTTTGAAAGCAAAGCAGCAACTTTACACCTTTCGTCAAAGGTATCTTCTTTAATATTTCTAAATCCAAATGTAAGTACATATAAGTTTATCCCAAAATGAACAGAAGTCTCAAAAGATGGAATTCCCTCAGAGAAGTTTGAGAACGCACTAACTAATTCGTATATACAATGAAGTTTTGGAACAGCATTTTGAGGGATGCTAAAGTAATTTACCAAATAGTTAATAAACAATGCATTGGTTCTGAGCTGAGAATTCATCTCCTTATATGGATTGGAAAAGGTGAATGTGCATATTTCTTTAATTTTTGAAGCATCCAGATCTCTGTTTCCAATGGACTTCATATATTCTGATGTAGTAATTATACAACTCTCAACTAAATATGGATAACTTTCTAGTAAGGTTTCACGAGAGAAAAAATATCTTAAACCGTAAATCTCGTCTGAAATCAGTTTAAAATTGCTCATATCCTTGGAAGTATCCTTTGAATAAATGAATTCATATCTCAGTGCGTTTCCAATAAAAGAAGAGCTGCCTATATCTGGAATATTCTCGTAGTTTGAGTATATTTGGGTAAATATTTTAACGACATTTTTATTTGTAAGCTCCCCAGAATAATTTGATTTTTGAATACTTCTGATATATTTTGAAATGAAGAATGGGAAAAACTTTGATCCATCTCCAACTGAATAGCCAACAGCAAGATTAGACCCAATAGAATTCATCATTGAAACTCTGGTATCGTTAAAAAGATCAGATAACGAATTATACCAATCCTCTTCCATAGAAGACTTCCTAGAGTATGTCTTAATTGCAAATAATACATTCTTTTCAAAGAATTCATCCTCAAGAACCAAAGAGGCATATCTACAAAAAGCTTCTTTATTGTCTTGGATCTGCGAATTTGTGAAAAATAATTTAAATTGAAAATTCTCTATACAAATGTTGTATTCTGACTTAAAACTATCGTTCATCAAACTATATCTGCTTACAAAAGAAAATAATGGTAATAATCTTATCTGCACTCCGAGAACCGTATAAGAACTTGCTGCATATGCATAGATTCTTCTAATCTTGTTAATAGAAAACCCATAACTATCGGACAAAATGCTCACAAGCTTTAATAAGTAGGGGATATCTGAGAAAGGGGTCGGATATGAATTATCGAGTACATACTCACAGAGTGAAGATAATGTAAAGAATATTATATTCAACTCTGGATATTTCTTAATAATAGCTGAAGCACATTCTGACGGAACAAAGCTGTTTGCCACAATTGTAGAAAGATCTGAAATAGAAGGAACCAAATCATCTAGATTTTTCCCGGAAATAAATTCCTTTGGAAGTGTTAATGGTCTTTTACTTCTGCTAACTTCTGAAATGTTTGTGCTATCAGTAATTAAGAGGCCTATTCTAACTAATGAAGAGTATAATTCTTGTACTTTAATTGTAACTGCTGGATCATGTGTCATACCAACTTTATTTATTACTGATAATGGTGATAATAGTTTGCTAACTACAATAGAATCCACTTTAAAGTCAGCTTTATTTTCCTTGACCTTTTTTTCAGTAGTTCTTGTGATGAACTTTACCCTTGGGAGGAACTGGTTATAGAATTCACCATGAGAGGAAATTGTTGAAATAAAAAGAGTTGTTAAATCATCTTCCGAAAGTGAAGATTCTGAGTTAAAGCATTTAAAAATTGCGTTGCAAAGCTCTGAAGAATCTCTTTTCGTGTTAATAACTATCCTCTCTTTTGGAACAAAAGTATTTTCTGCCAAATTGATATATCTCTGAATATTTTTGATACAATAAGGAACGAAACCTTCTTTGGTTTTTTCATTTAGTTGATCTAATAGTATTGTTAATTCTGTAGAATATTCAAATCTTGGAAACATTCCTGTGTACGAAGCCGAGAGGAAAAAGATACACTGAGATTTTGAAATTAGCTTCAACGGAAGTTCCAAATATTCACTTAAATACATCAGATATTGAAAAGAAATTGATGTTGGAGAGAATGGAACCAAGTATTGATTAACTGCTTGTTCTGAAGACGCACAAAGAAGTTTACTGAGATGATTCCTCTTATTCATATTCAACTGAGTTGAAAATAGTGGGAAGGCTTTTAAGTGAAGACGTAATAAGTCCTCACATTTCATATCTCCTGGATTCCTTTCATCCAAATACTCGACTATTTGCTGCCATGAATCCATATGGTTTTGATCCTTTATCAAAAAAGCATCTGTTAATTTATTTGAAAAAAATGCATTCAAAATTGAGTCCAGTTTGCAAACCAACCTGTATAATCTCAACAAATTCACATTCAAAGGCTTTCCCTGAAATCTTCTTCCAATATTATTAATAAACGCAATCCTATTTGGAGAATCATGACCATTCAACTTTTCTGTATTAATTGACAAAGCTTCTCTCAAAGTTGTTACCGAATTTAATAAAGCTGAATCATCCATACAAGATTGTATCTGTGAGCATACTTGAGAGACCAAATTCAATGGAGAGTTATTTCTTCCTGATAGTGCGAGACTATTAATATATTGTCTACAAGTTTTTCTAAAGTTTTCGTCTCTTAAATTTGGTAATTGGAAAGTCATAGCAGCAACTTTGTGTATATCTGGAAGAGATGATGAAACTCCAAGCTGATTTCTAACACTCCTATAAGTATATATGATACATGCTCCTAAGAATATATTGGAAAGTGGCAATTCAATATTATTGACAGAAAATTCAATAAATCTGCTTACATAGAACTCTTCCATCAAAAATTGGTGAGATGTTGAAGCTGCAACACTTCTATTCATTGGTTCCGAAATATTTTGAGGCCTGTGAAGACCCAAAGCCAACGGTACATTAATTGTTTCAATGGCAGCTGTTCTACTTTGTTGAAAGTGGAATAAATATTTTATCGGACCGGATGGCAATAGTCTATACATTGAAGTAACGTTTATTTTCTTAGAACCATCTCTATAAAGCTCCAAATATAATGAATTTGTTTCTTTTATACATTTATCTTGTGGCATAAAGCCATTATTAAGTCTCGGCTCACTTGCATGCTTATTAGCATATGTTATAGCTAATTTGATGCAAATCGCTAAAAGCCCGAGAAATACTGTTGAATTAAACTTCATAAGAGCCTTAAATACTCCTTCTTTCTTGTGGCTATCTTCTTTCCAATTTTTTCACTTTTCCATTTAAATTTTTTTTTGTCACCTCTTCTTTTATATCTACCAAGATCTCTGAATTTTAAGCCTCAAACGTGTTTGCCGCGAGCGGGAGATGTTTTGAAGGCAACTATTAGTGTAAAATGCATGCAAAAAAAGAGGTTTTAACAAAAGTTAGAGCTAAATATAAACTAATTACTTAGAAAGAGTAGTCTAGAATCAGCACTATGAGTAAAAAGATGAGCCCTAAGTATCATAAATTGCAACAAGCTAGGGAAAATTAACAAGCAGCAAGTTCACTTTGGAGGATACTCTATTCCCTGGTCTTGTAGAGCTTGGATGAGCTGATTTAGCTGGGGAGGTTCTCCATTATATTTAATTCTCCATTGGATTGCCAAATATCTAGATTTCTCAAAACCATAACTTTTTACACTGAAATTCTTTGTCATAGAAACACCATCTACATCATATTGAGTAACCCAGCGATGTATCATAGGGTTGTACGAGACTCCATCAATTTGTGGTCCAATAAAGAATCTTTTTCGGCCATCAGGGCTTGATTTGTCTTCAATATCTATATACATTGAGTCATTATATATAGTTAAATTACAATCATGTACAGATGCAGAGCTTCTGGAAGATGGGGTTTCTATTTTTGAGAGGGAATCTAAATGTCCTTGAATACTTTTTGGAAAATCCAATTCCACTGCAGGATTAGTCTTTAATGGGCTGCTTTCATATATTTTGTGGTCGATTTCCTCTTTTAATTCCTGGGCCAGTTCTTGTCTAGCTTCTTGTTCCAGTGTCTCATTCACTGAGCTTACTAATATTTTGTCCGGCCTATCATAGTCTTTTTTTTTCTCAATATCCTGCATTTCCAAATCTTCCAATTTAGCTGTAGCCTCAACTTCGTTCCTAACTTCTGTTGAAATTGATGAATTCTTTTCCTTTTGGGTAATTGACTCGGAGTTCGAATGTATTAAGGCTGAGGGGGATTTTGAGTCTGATCTACTGCAAGCCAAAACTGATTCCTTAAGTAAGTGCTCCTCCTTACCTCCACTGTTCTGTAAAACTGATCTATATCTATTAAGTAAAGAATTTACCTGTTCATCTTCCCGATCGGTTGGTGTTGTTACCAAAAAATCTCCCTTTGATGGAATACAAAAGTAGTATCTTTCCGATCCATCTTTCAACTGTCCCTTATGTACTGTTAAATCTTCAAATGATACGTCTTGCAAAACCCCATTTTCATATGCAGGAAATCCTTGTATTACAGTCTGTAGGAATTCACTCAGTCTTTCAACCCCCTTTGTGCTTGAATACATACTTTCTCTATATTCAATAGCGAGCTGACGAGATCCCTCAAATCCATAAGCTCCAATACTGAAATACTTATAACGCTTCCTACCATCCTGCCCAACATAACCGGTTACCCACCTGTTTTGGATCTTGTCGTAACGTATTCCTTCTATCACAGGCCCAAAGTAGTATTTCTTTCCATGGTATACCAAAAATTCTTCCCCAGAGGCGGATTTCCTTGACTCTGATCTACCTCCTGCATTATGCTCAGAAGAAAAATTTTGTGTCCCATTACTTAGTTGAACTGTTCCTGGTTCAGCCTTTGAACCGGAAACATTTGTTGCAATCCTTATTCTAAATGATGAAGATGGTGGTGGCTGTCCCTCTGAGGCGTTTGATGAGTTTCCATCAGTGCCCTGAGAATCCCTTCTTTTCGGTGTAAATACAGCTCCTTTTGAAGCTGAAGCTCTAGAAGAAGCCTTTTTGACCGGAGTAAATGATGTCTCATCAGCCAAACCCCCTGCTTTTTCTATTGCAAGCTGTTTAGCCTTTTCTGTACCAAATTCTTCAACAGAAAAGAGAGTCTCCTGTTCTAGAGTATTTACCGAATTCTTGCAAATCCAAGAATCTCTTTCTTGATCATAAAACACCTCGTAATCAGGATTCTGCAGGTTTATAGTATCTATATTCGAGTTTCTTGTGTTGTATACTGAAGGAGATGTCCTTCCTGAACGGCTTGTACCTTCGATAGATCTTCTACTTCTTTTGTTAGTTCTAGTGGTTTGTACTGGAGTACCAGTTTGAATCTTGTTATTAATATTAGCAAGCTGCTCTCTTCTGTATTGAATAGCCATTTCTCTTGCTGTATCATATCCATACTGCTTAACATTAAAAATTCGACTCCTTCTAATGCCATTTTCCGTCCAAACTGCAACCCAACGATCTCTATTTTTTTCATAAGTAACTCCAACCTCATTTCCCCCTTTTGATGGTGAATTATTTGAAATACAGGGCTTCCCTCCACTATTCAAAATCACAGTTTTCTCAGAAACCGAAGCACGTTCTTCAATATGTCTACTATTTTGTGTGAAATCTCCCCCACGTCTTACTTCCATTGTTACATATGCCTGATAAACCAGAGGAAGCACCAATTCTCCAGACAAATTAGCTGGTTTCCATTCGTTTATTGGCTTTCCAATTTGTCCCTCTAGACACTCAGATATTTGAGATACTGACTCTAATCCGCAATCTGTCCCTGTTAGCATTCCATCCAACCACTCCCTATAAGAGTCTAAGTGAGAAATTGCACGGATACACACCTGAGGATCACACTTATCAATATCTAAAGGATATCCCTGTAAATCATTAACAGCATTACTAGACCTCATTTTACGGACGATTTCACTGGGCATCGTTAGATTATTATCAGGCTTCATCTTTTCGTTAATCTTTAATCCAACAGATTCTATTATTTTTAAGTAAGGACTGAACTCTTCCTTGCTGATAGCCCCATATATTTGAGCTATATGAAACATCAAGTTATCTCCATACTCTCCCCATAAAGGATACAAATTTGAAATATATCTTAAAAAGAAGTCAATGCAAATTAACTCGTAGTCCGGCTCCAGCTCCGAGTGCTCCACTTTAGCACATTCATCTTTTTGATTAGCCGCAACATTTTGTCCAGTTTCAAGAGATAAACTTGTATTCTCAGCATTGCACTCGGTACCTGGAACTAAATTTGTCTCTGTTGCAGATTCTTCCACAACCATCATCACATCCATTGGCTCTTGAACTTCCATTTCCAGGAATTAACTAAATTGTATAATTTCTATAAATTATTAGCTTTTGTACTTTTTTTATTAACTAATTAATTTTTTTAACTCCTGGATCTCGTCTAGAGTGTCTGATCCTGATCTCAGACTCTTCTTTCTTCTTTGCCTCAACCTTGCAACCGTTTCTTTAATTCTTGATTTTTTCCCAAACTTTTTACAATTTTTTGTCTCATTTATTTACCCTCTTTTTGTAACTTTTTTCTCAACAACAGTTTGCCTCCTAATACTTGCTTTGGCTGACGCCTAAACGCATTCAAACCTTTCCTCCCCCCCTCATCCAATATTTTCACCCTATTTTGCTTTGGCGCCAACAGTTTTTGTTTATTTGCAATTTCTCCAGATAAATATATATTTACATATATAAATAATATAAGTTACATTTACATAAAAGTGGATATGTAAATTTAAATATATTTTTATATTTTCACTGGCAATTATGATTTGCTGGCTGTTCTTGATTTATTAAACTATTAATTTTTCGTTCCGAAGATAAGCTTATTCGTGTTAAATGCATCCTTAAGAGACCACACATTCACTGTGTCTGTATTTCAAGTAAGATAATTGTTAAGTCTGCTAGTTCTGTCTAAAATCACCTGAAGTATTTTTTTGACTGATATTCTATCCATTCAACACCATAAGTAGTTTTGATATACTTTGAAAGTTTAATAAACTATTCTACTTATTACTCTTGCAAAAATAAACCTTTTAAACTACAATTATACAAAAACCCTAATTTAATTATCTAAACCAGTTTCTAATCATCCATTTGTTGGATCTAAGTTTGTTTATGTCCAGAGGATCTTCTATAAAAATTGACCAAATCCTGGGGATTAGGTTTCTCCAAATAGCCTGGTTACCTCTCCTGAACCTTATGTGATCAGCACACCATAAGTGAAGAAGAGGAATGTTGAAGTATGAAGTTCCTCCTGTTGCTCTTTGTGATATATCCGAAATTATTTTTCTAAAAAGTTGTTTAGCTATAGAACAGGGAATATTAGGCTCCTCTTTCTCATGGATAGTAGTCTTAAGAGGAGCCCATCCTTCTAGTGTCAAAATATCTGCCATAAGAGGTTTGTTTCCTTCGAAGTCTATAACTGGAATGTCAGCAAGTTTAAAAATCTCCTCTAAATCTGGTTGAAATATTTTAAATCTCCTCAGTTGGTTCTTATCACAAAGCAGATGGTATTTGGGTGGTTTCTTTTTTGCATTAATGCTGGTAAAACCTGAAGATCGTTCAATAGGATAACTTGGATCCAGTTTTAGAGATAACTTGAGATCTGGAACTGAGTTGTTAAAACACTCGTCGAGATCTGTGTACCATCTACTGTCAGTGGGATTATAAGGCTCTCCAATGATTAGCTCTTCAAGGATTCTCCTTGCCAGATCTTTTCTATGGTTTATGATGGAGGTTCTAAGTAAAACTTTATTGGACTTAAAGATTGGTTCTCCTTGTTGAACTTTTGTATAGCTAACACTTAGTCTTTTGAACTCAGTATTTACTGCAATTATACGATGAACTTTTCGAACTATTGGTCTATCTGAAATATCAAATACGTCAATAGCTTTTGCACAGTGTCCAGCATGTTCAACCCCAAGATCTATGACCTTTTGCAACTGTTCTTCCCTTTTCTTGATCAACAGATTGTATTCTTTAGTATTCGAAATTTCACTACTACTATCGGTTTGAATCCTCGCAAACTCTATTTTGTCCTTCAAACTTCTCATTTCATGCTCAATATCAGTCAAATCCTCTAAGGCTTCGTGAACTCTTCTGATTGAAACTCCAATCAAAAGCTGAAGTTTAGCTTCTAGTGGAGATATATTTTGCATAATCATATCTACATCAAATAGAGATATGTTATTTAAAATTGATTTTGGTTCAATAATGATTTTGGTTAGTCTGTGTTCAACTTTTGCAATCCAACGTTCAAGCTTCTCGTCAGTAATCTCGCTTTCATCTTCAAAGTTAAAAAACTCCTCAGGAATTCCAAGCAAGAACTCATTAATAGATTCATCTACGGAAGTTACAATCAAATTATATAGTAACTCCAGTTCATCCATATCCAAAATATGTTGATTATTTACAAATACAGAGGCTAATGCTAGCTTAATGGAGTTTTTATGATCTCGATCATTTTTTACTTGGGATATTGCCAAACATGCATCTGGAAGTTTGATTTTGGTCTTTCCTAAAATGCTTTGAGAGATTCCGACTACCAATAGGGCAAGTCTGAATGCAGACCTATGTAGTAGTGGACAGAACAATGAAAAGTGATCCATCTCTTCATATGGCTTGTCTTCAACAAGAGAATTGATCCAGTCCTTTCTGGCCAACTCTGAAAAAGACTTCAAATCTGAAATACCATAAGGTAAATTTGAGGCTGAGTATATATCCGTGTTATCAGATTCAATATACTCCTTCAAAGCTCCAATGTGTTTTTCCATATACTTAACAAATTGAATTTGCATGAAGAAGCGACGTTTTAAGCTTTGTGGAACATTTCCTCTTTGAAATTGAATATCCTGTACGAACTTCTGAGTCTCTTTGAATGAACCAATCAGACTTCTATAAGTTGAATAGAGTGTTTGAAGAGCCTGTTGGTTTGTAAGATTGACTAGCTCCATCTTAGACCCTAATGAGATATTACTTTCTTCCTCTTCAGCCCCGTTTAATACCCCATCTTTGAACCACCTTTTGCCTATCTTTCCAGATTTGTTTCTGTTATAATAAATGAGAAATCTATCAAAAAGCTGCCTTCTGTCAACAACTACATTTGTAGATGGATAGTTTGTGAATAATATTTCTCTAACGTCAAGCTCATCTAAATGACATCTGTTATCAATCGCAAGAGCAACCAAAATAGCCTCGTTTACCTCCACCTTTTTCTTCAAGTTGGAATTCACTCCATCCAATGGAAATATCTGTCCTTTATTTAACACATCTGAGAGAAGAGGGGACTTTCTGGTGTTAAACTCTGCAACTTTTTGACAAAATCTTTCAGCTTTTGCGTATTCTATGTGTCCTCTTAATGCTGACCTTAGGGACTTAGCACAATCCTCCAACGAACCCTCTTTTAAAGATAAAACAACTGTACAGGCTCTTGTTCTACTTATTTTGTATCCTTCTTCCAAGAGTATCACAACAAGTGCATTTGCTATTGAGATTTCTTCTTTAGATAGCTTTGCACATGCTTCACCTCCCAATTCATCCATTCCCATCTTAACAGCAGATTCAACTTTCTCTAAAATGTTATGAACATTGTCAGGATGTGCTTCGTGAACCAGGTCTTTAATTTCTGGATCTTCCTTGGCTATTTTCAATACCTCCTTACAAATTTCTAAACTATTATCTCTTATTATGTCATTCCCTTTAATTGTTAACTCCAATGCAACTGAGCAACCTGAAAAGTATCCGTCTCTTAAATTATATACTATATAGCATGCATCTAATAAAGCCATTCCTATTGTTTTAAGGCAATTATTGTTATAATTCTGAGCTCACGTTCTTTGGGCAGATTACTCCGAGTTTTCAAGCTAGAATCTTCCCAAGAGATCACAAACTTACCATCATAAGAGAATTTTTTTGAAACAATAATAAATATATTGGAAAGCTTTAGCTGGTATGGAGTTAATACTGAACAGTAATCCCTAAACAATAAATTACGCACAACACAAACATTACGTGCCAAAAACTTACATAATTAACGTTCCAGAAAAATCATCTCTTATATTTTTCTCTTCAACTCTATACTTTTTACCAAAAATGGGCTTCCAATACCTTGCTGCCTCAACTTTTGAGTTTAATGCTACCAAAATCAAACAAAGTAAAATTCCTAAAGCTGTCTTTAGCAACTTCATTTTTTCACTTATCTTGTTCCTCTTGTTGCATTCCTATAAAAAAAAATTAAAGTCCTTCAAATCCAGTTCCTCTTATCTATAAATACTGATTTTCCATATATATATTTATATTTATATCTTTTTTTTAATTAATCATTGCCCCATATTTTGTCATGCACAACCTTAGTTCTTTTTAGATCACTTGGCGCGCAAGTCATGCATTTATTTTTCCAATATTCATTCAAGACGGAATAATTAAAATAATGATTAATTACAGTATCTACAGTGATCATGACAATTTGAGTGTGATTAATTGCTGTATATAAACACTTAATTGGTTCCAATATATTAATCAAAATACTCCTAATATTGGAACAACAAATAAAATAGGCTTAAATATGCCTCCAAATTATTATCACTCGGATAATAAGAGCTAGTGAATTATTTTTTGATTAATAGAATTGATCCTCATTTTTTCGAAATATTATAATTCTCATTTAGAGATTAGATTTGCCTTTGAATTAAAAATAAGCCTGAAAACTTTTCTTCAAAGAGTTTGAACAGTGCGTTTATTTTACAATATTAAGATAAATAAATAATATTCAAGTAGTTAGTTACTTTGAAAGCACAAGAATTTAAATAGTTAATAAGTCAGAAATACATCAAAGAAATAGAATTTAGTCATGAACGTCATATTTCCTTTGTTTTTATT
The DNA here is from genome assembly GCF_004936735.1 of Cryptosporidium sp. chipmunk genotype I. Classification (NCBI taxonomy): domain Eukaryota; phylum Apicomplexa; class Conoidasida; order Eucoccidiorida; family Cryptosporidiidae; genus Cryptosporidium; species Cryptosporidium sp. chipmunk genotype I. The sequence goes on from NW_027125616.1 coordinate 284,842, forward strand.
CTTTTTAGTATTAATAAAGCATTCATTTGGATACCAAGCCAACCAACCAAATGTTTCAGAGTACGACTCCGAGCAAAATCTCTTGGCAGCCCTTTGTTGGTCTCTACCATTCAAGTTCATTAAATGTGATATTGAATTTGAAGAAAACGTATTAGAACACTTAAAACTTGAGCAAATTCCAAGATACAAAGTCTCCACAACTGACGAGATTGTATATAATATTAGAATGCAGCCAGTAACTAACGGATTCTTAACAAATGCAGTCTTAGCAGTAAGGCCGATTTATGGGATGATTATTTCAAATGAAGCAGGAAATCCTGTTATTCCAATTCCACATCAACTTAAACATTCATCAACGGCAAAGTTTGGATTACCTCACCAAGCCAAAAATATCTTTTCGTCTGTGAACTGTGTTCTTATGTATTCCAGCATTGGAGATGGCTTCTATTATATCCACCCTGGAAAGAATGAACATAGGTCAATCCCAAGGTCTGTACCAGAAAACATCATGCTCAAAGTTTCTACAAAGAAAACAAGTACAAGAGAAATGTTTTATATAACCTTATTATCAAACCAACAGTTCCCCACCAAACCTTCAGCTACGTATGGTGTTGGGTCAGATTTTATGATACCCCCAGTTGTTTGCTTTGGATCCAATGAAAATCTAAGCCAACAACTCCACGAAAGTAAATCATATTTGGGAGGGGTTTTGATCCATGAACGAATTATGGGACCTTCTCTTAGAGATATTATAAAATTTTTCAAAAGTAGTGCACTTATAAAGTGGCTGAAAAGCTCAAAAACAGCTGAATTTAACTATAAAGCCAGAGTTTCACTCCGATTAGAAGCTCAGTACTCCTTGGCTCACTCTTTGATAGCTGCTATTTTAACTTTGCAGCACCACTCAATTGCAGGCAGAGTTCTACACTGTGATCTAAATTCCAGAAGTATCTATCTTGACCGTCTCGTTTGGAGCTGGTCTACAAAGAAGATTGAAGACAACTTAAATGCATTAACACAGCTATCACCAGCAAACTTTAAATTTATTAACTTTGGGTATATGAAATCAACCCTTGAAGTATCAGAGGAGAATTTAGGCTGTTCTCAGAGTGATAATGACTTAGCTAGAGTACAAGAATTCATCAAGATCCTATTCTCGGAGCAAAGCAATAGGTCAGAGTTCCCTGAAAGTGGAAGTATAAGTAGTGGTATGATGACAATGAGTACAGGATTTAAAATGTGGTGGAACGAAGTAGTTAATTCAGTTGGAACCGAATCTAGTAACCAAGAAGTTAATGAACAAGAAGTTTTACAAGTTGAAAATATTCTAAGAACTATTTATACAGACCATTCAGTTATATCAAATCTTGATAGAACAGCCAAATTTTCTGGTATTGTTACAGGTATTAAGGCGATTCACTCCTCCATTAGCAAGGCATTCAGATATCTTTATGACCAAGGATTTGGAAGAACTAAGAAGAGGGTAATTCTTGGTTGGTCAAGCAAAGATCTTGAGCCTGAGCCTGCAACTCAAATTAGTGGCACTGTAAGAAGAATTCTTAGCGGTAAGAAAATTGAAAATTCTTCTAGCAATAATGCCTCTGCTATAGATACCTCAGAATCGGTTGATTTAGAGCTTTCTGCTGAATCCATTGGGCTTTCTAACTAATTCCAGCTATCTCCAGTATATTAAAAACCACTTCTAGGTAATTTGATTTAATTATTTTTAGTTACATTAAAAACTAAAAACATCTAAAGTGAAATTCCTGAATTTATACTTAATACTATATATTGTCTAGAGAATCATTAGGCAAGAAATAGGAAAGAACTAGTCAATTAAGAAATCAATCCATCATAATACTCATCCATTAAAATATATTTAGATCATTTACTCAATAGATTCATATCTATTGATCAAAGAGTGTTATTTAAAACACGTAGCGACTCCTAATAAGTATTAAATACCAAATTCTAATTATCTACTGAGCTAAGTTACAAATAATTGGGTAAAAACAATTAAATTACAGGAAGAATAAGATACTTGATCCATGTAAAAATCCCTAACTTTTCTCCGTGTTTCAAAACAATAGGAGTTCAAATTACTCCCATCCTAATACCAATTGGAAACCAGAAACAGATGATTAACTATTTAGCTTGCAATTTTATAGTTCCTTAATGTGAATGCAGTTAAGAAATATCCAAGAATTCTGAAAGCAAGCCCTAAGCAAATGGCTACTATAACATTAAGCCAAATATCTGTTGTCCAAAGGTTAAATTGATCTAGGAAGAAGTCAGTAGTAACTTTTGAAAATCTCTCTCCTGGAATGAATACAGATAATATCATACCGGTATAGGTATATCTTACAGTGGAGATCCACCCTAACCATCTGATCCATACAGGAATTTGATCAAATGTTACAAAGTACCCTGCAAGCAAAGCAAAAACTAAACTGAAAAGTGGGAAAATCTGAAATACAGTATTTCTGCTTGTGCTAAATGAGGAAAGTACGTATGAGAATGAGTATGAAAGAAACACTCCGGCTTGGGTAGAAACAGTCCAAAGTCCAAATTGGTCAGCCAAGGAGGTCTTGAGATTCTGATCATATACGCCAGTCATAAAGTAAACAATTGTTGTATAGACTAAAGTCTGAATATGCTGAACTGGAAAATCCGCAATCATCCTCGAAAAATAGTAAGAAATAGGGGTATACATCTTGGAGTAGGTTTCTTTGTTCATTACAAAACGCTCATCAACAGTTACAACAAGTCCCTTAATGGAAAAGAATGAAATACTTGTTGCTACAAAGAAGATTAATCCAATGATATTTCTTGCATTTTGAGCAGTATCAGAATCATTAGTTCCAGCTCTTGGGAGAGAGAAGAAGACTCCTCCCATAATAATGGCCATAAATGTGTTAACAAGGAGTAATCCAACGGTTACATTGGGATCTCTCCAGGTGTTTAGAAGTATTCTTTTTGTAAGATACTTAACTTCTCTACAGAAACGAATAGGGCCTGGGATTGGGGATAACCTGGCAATCTTCTGGCAAATTGTCTGAGTTGGAAGGATTTTCATATTTGCAGAGTCAATGTTTCCATAATTTTCAAATAAAGCCTGAGGATTACTTGTATCAACGCATCTTAAGTGATTATCGATACCTTTCTTGACATTTTCTCCATATACTGATTGCTCATAGATTTTATGAAACTCATCCAATGATTCAATAGAGGGAACTTCGAGCCCAAAGAGTTTCATCGAAATATCATCTCTTGATACTGACTTTTCGAACTCGTAAAGTGGTTCCTCTCCGTCCAGATTACGTTCAGCCAGTTCAATTTCCTTTATAGTTGCATCTTTGGGTACATATATGGAGGCTGAAATTACTTTCTTATGCACCAATTCAACAAGAGATGTAGCGTCTATAATGAAATCTGCAGGATTATAGTTATCAGGGAAAGGTGTAACAACGTCATTAAAGAAGGTAACAACATCCATTGGAGAACCTTGTCCTAGAACAAATCCTTTGCTCAAAAGAACAATTTTGTCAAATAAGGCAAAAGTTTGCGATCTTGGAGTATGTATAGAACAAATCACTATAATACCAGTAGTATGTGCAAGAGATGAGAGATATGAAAGTAAATCATGAGCTCTAGCAGCATCCAAACCTGTTGTCGGTTCATCCAAAAATAATATTGGAGGATTTTGAATCAATTCCAAGGCAACACTAAGTCTCTTCATCTCTCCACCGGAAATTCCCTTCTTCGAAATTCCTCCAACGTATGTATCCTGCACATGTCTGAGTCCCATAATATCAAGTATCTCAATGATTTTTTCCTCACGATCCTTCTTGGAATAGTGTGGGAGTCTTAGGCCTGCTACAATGTCCATTGTCTCTTTGATTGTGAGATAAGGAAGTAAGTAATCTTCTTGTACCACCATTCGAGTCAAATATCCCAAATCTATGTCAGTAAATCCATTAATAGCCACAGAACCCTTCATATTATACTCTCTTCCCTTGAGTCTACCGGAAAGAGCATTTAGTAGTGTTGATTTACCTGATCCAGAAGGACCCATAATTCCAATAAGCTGTCCAGGAGAAGCCATGAAATTTACACACTTAAGAATTGGAACTACGGTTTTACGGAAGTACTTGTCGCGTTTGATAAGCTCAACTGTCAAGTTCTTTGCTACCAACGTGACTTGTTTTGAAACATTCATTCCCAAATTTATATTTATCGACATATCCATTGAATGGTCTGTAACCGAGCATCTTACAGCTGCCGCACTAGATCCGCCTTTTGCATCATAAGAAGACTGATCTCCTCCACCCCTACTGCTATTTAGGTCTAAATTATTTCCTCCAGCCGTTAACCCATTATCCTTAATCTCAACGGAAGACTTTTTGTTGGAATTTTTGGGGTCGTCAAAGCTAAATTTAGCTACCACCAAATTTACTAGCAAAAAGTAAGGCTTAAAAAGAACCTATAAAGTCAAAACTTACCATCATTGTTGTTGCTCATCCTGAAAATTAATGTTTAAGGGCTAAATCAGAATTTTTAACTTCCAATTTTTCTATTATTGAGTATCAGCATGAGGGGAAAATCCAAATCTTAGATTTAAGAGGGGAGGGGCGCTTCACGGATAAGCAAAAAAAAAATTAATTCAAGAATGAATTTAAAGAACTCAAAATCGCCCGGAAAGATCAAGTTCTTCCTTCTAACTCAACCCTCTTCAATTTTCAAGTCTAACAGGATTCTGTCATATCTTTCCCCCTACTGTATTTTGTCACCACGTAATTGTTCAATATCAACTCTCCCTTGAATCAAATTAGTTCCCATGTATTAGTTAATTTATAATTAGTTTCAAACCTATTTTCTGTGGTAGAATTTAGAGGTTCCCTACATATACCGGTCGTGAAAATTATGCATGCATGCAACCTGTAAGACTAGAAGCGCGCGCCAACATGTGGATCTATAAATGAGAGATGGCCATTTTGAAACTTGTTTCGAAAATTTTTGGAATTGCTAACAAGCTTACCATTTATAAAAGAGTTAAACTGATCTGAAGCTAGAAATGCTCGCTGCTTGAAATCAGGTTCAAAGGAAAACAAAAAGTGATTAAAATGAGGCTGTTAATAAAGCTTACAGCTTTACTTGGAATCTTACTGGGAGCTTATGCAAACGAGCTGAATGAAAGTATTCTGAAAGAAATTAATTCAGACCAATCCTACATGAAGTCAGTTATCGATATTGTTTTGGACCAATATTATTTCATGTACTATCATCAAGGAAGAAGAGGAGGCAAAGGAAAATGGTCAAATGGAATAGGTGGTCTACCATCCCCAAGAATAGCTAAAAAGTATATTATTACATTCGTTCAGAGTGATCCTGAGGACAACTTGTTTGGAGGTATTAGTGTGAAGTCGTATATTAGAATGTGCACAAACCTAATAAATCATTTTCCCAGATTACACCATGGAGTTGGAGGAGGTATCTTAATTGCAATCCACTCCTATCAGGAGGAGGAATACACGATAATAAGAGGATTTTGTACAGAGGCAGGAACGATGTATTTCTTTAAAAAAGAAATGGAAAGCTTGATTCGGGAGTCTTCTAAGCCAAATTCTTTGATCCCTCCCTTAAACAAATCAATGTTTGATCAGTACGATGCTGGAGGCAACTGGGATGATTTTGTGGAAAATTGTGAAGATTTAATCAAAGAATATAGAGAAATAAACATTAAGAGAGACAGTTTTTGCAAATGGTCAAAAATTGATTTCTCAGAAATTTCTGACTTTTGTGAAGAAGTCGCTGATGATATTTATCCAAACTTTAGTCAAAGTCAAAAGGAATGGAGCCATATTTATGCGCTTCAAAACTATATTATTGAGAGGAAGGGAGAAATTAGAGCTCCAATCATTGGGATTCCTTCAAAGAAACCCGACTATTATGTTGCTGGAAGACATCAATCATCCATGTATAGAAAATGCCTAAGAGCGTTATGGGATATGTTTCAATATGACGATGAAGTTGACTTAAAAATTGCTGGAATAAATCAGTATGAAACTCTTCGTAGCTTTTGCAATGCTGCTAAGAATTATTATACGAGGAATGGCAGGATTTCTGCGTTTCCAATGATCAATATTGGGGATCTTCCCAAAAAAAGAAAGTTACCTGTCGATGAAGATGGTTTGGTTAAACAAATCTTGGAGAAACAAAGGAATAAAGAGCTTAAAGAAAAACTAATAACTATGAATATGAGGAATAAGTTTGAAAAACTCCAAGAGGAAAAGATCAAGAAGCGAAGAGAAATCAGGAAGAATATCAAAAAATCAAAGATTATGCCAAACACTACAGACTTCCCTCTTGAAGGGATTCTATCTACCAGAGAACTTCCTTCACCTAAACAACCTCAAGTTCCAGAAAATATTTTTAATGAGCTTCCTAGCACTAGTTTTCAAGAAGATAGCCTGCTAGAGCCACAACCAATAAATTCTACGACTGAGAAAAACTCTGAAAGTGATGAAGAATTTGGCAATTTCGGGTTAGAGACTGCTAATAATGAGTTTAATCAATTTTTATAAACAAATATGTAGTATAAATAGTATATATTAATAAAATTAGTATAATTAAACCCTCTTTTCTCAATTATTATCCATTTTAGCCTTATATTGCATGCCTGAATTTTGGCGCGAAGATCTTTATTTACATTTACAGTCTTACAGAGATGTGTATTCTAAAATTTTTATCTCAAACATTTTTGCCTTATAAATAATACTGATAAATAGTTTGATTTGATAAGATTCTATGGGTAAGTCTACTTGAATTTTTACAGCTAGGAAAAATAACCAGACTCATTAACTTAATTTATAGATCCACAATTCAGGTTTAATCTCAGACCTGTGATTCAGAATAAAAACAACTCAGGTGCACCAAAAGTCTTTGTTAGAAGTACAAGCACAGGAAATAATGTTCAAAGTATATCAAAAACGCCAATAGTTCCCTACAGACAAATATATGGAACTAATTTTAACGAACAGCAGGGAGTATATTCAACGATTTCACCCCTTCAAAGTTTTAGAACACCTCGACTTGAGAATCAGCATTACAATAATTTTATTTCTGAAAACAAAAACTACTCTCAAATTAACACTGAAAGACAAATTTATTCGACCAATAACTCCGCAGAGGATCCTAACATAATAACATATAGATCAGAGTCTTTTATACAAGTTAATTCTCTACAGTACAAGCCAAATGAACTATTCGAAAGTACAAACTATTCAAGTAATACGACTTTTTCTGAAAGTCAACTTTCTTCAAATCAACTTTTTGAATCAGAAAATGATAGTTTTATTTCCCAGAATAGGAAACCAAGCAAAAATTTAATGCATACTGTTACTAATACCTTAGATAACAAATCCAAAAATGAACTAAAACAATCAATAATTGACCCAAAAGATCATCCTTCCATCAAGATTGAAGAATCCATAGAAAATCATAAAGAAATAGACTTTGAAGACCAAATAAATAATATTTCTTTGAACGAAATTTATGAAATTGAGCAGTTAGATCATCTTCCTCAGCTTATTAGTACGGCTAAGGAAAAAATAGATCTGGAAGAAATAGAATATGATATACCAGATACAAATAACAATAACTTTGATAGAGAATCAATTATTTCCTCAAGTGATACTCAAGGATGTATGGAAATATGCATTACTCCTCCCTTATCATCAGAACTAATAATATCTAACGACTTCTATCTTCCAGACAACAAAGAAGAGAGTCAGAATGATTCAGTTTTAAAAATTAAAGAAATTTGTGAAGATTTTAGTAAAATAGAAACTCATAAAAATAATATCCTAGAGAATCAGAATATCACAAAGGAATATGGAAGTGGAAAATTCCGATTTTCATCGTTTTGTCCGAAACTGCTCAACTGTCTATTTCCATGGATACGTTCTGAACAATATTTTGAAGATTACGACCAACCAATTTTTTATGTCACATCAAATAACGAGGAATCTCAAAAACTAATAAACTGCTGAAAAATTTGTATTTGATTTCCATGTTCTTTCATTCTATTTTAATACTCTTATTCTTTTTAATTTATATTACATGTAGTTCTATCCTGTTTGGCGGGAAACTTCCGAACTTTTTGTTTGACATGTTTGCTTTAATCCAAAAGATTTAGAAAGAATTTTAATAAAAATATATGTGAAAAAGGATGAACCCAATAAATAGTTGGAGGGTTTGGGCTTTAATTTGTTTTTGTATTCAGTTTTTGGTACTTAAGACTATTCATTGCACACTCAACATTAGAGATAGTGAATCAGAATACTCTACCAATTTTTCAGAAAAGTCACAAGCTGACCCAAAAAAATTTTCATTGTTGTTATATACAGTAATTTCCCAAGTATTTACTGAATGCAACAGTCTAGATTCAGAAAATCTTGTAGAATACTCGAAGAATCTAAGGAATTTGAGTAAATTAATCATTCAAGATTTTGATAATTGTGAGAAAATCCTAACAGATGAAATTCCACCCTTATTCTTTCCATTCATAACTAGTCCTAACATTGAACATGGTCATAGTATTGCTTATGAGATCTGTTGCAGACTCAGAAGTAGCATTTCTGCAGATTCTGAACTAACCATTTTGCTTGGTAATTCAACCAAATATTTAGATTATGAAGATTATGTGAAAACATCTATGGAAACTATCAACAAATTTGACGGTTTATCGGATATACCATCTTCTACTATAGGACTCATTTATAGTACAACGCTTGATAGTCATAAAGGAATCACTAGCAAGAAGTCAAAACTAAGAAATTTACCATATGAAGATGATATTAACTCAAAAGAACAAATAGATTCAAATTCTGATGGCATGATTTTTAGCTTTGATGTTAAAGCAGCTCCATTTATGAATTCCAATACTCAGCAATATATATATACTTATTATCATCATTCAGATAACTCCAAGTGTTTAGGCCTGACTAAAAAACAATTGGAAATGGTTGAAACTATTAAAAAAATATCTGTTAATGCTAAAGATATGCCAAGAATTCCATTAGATATAGCATGTACAGCAATGTGGTTTATATCTCAAAGATGGGATTTTTGCCCTTTAGTATTCAAGCAATTAATGGAAGTAAAAGGATCTTCGTCCATCAAATTTTGTGAAATGGTTAAAAGAGCAGCTACTGAAAGAACTAAATTCATTACGAAAACATTAAAAATTTCGGATTCTTTTTTGACAATGAGAGCAACCAAAATTCTAAACTATGTAGAAACCGTATTAAAACTCAATTCAAAATATTTTCCAGACTCTGAAATAACCTCTAAAGACGTTGCTGATATTATTTATATAGGAGATAGTGATATTTTTGTTGAAGAAAATGATAATATACTTCTTAAGGAACTAAGAAGAAATAGAGTCGAGAGAAAGTTTAATACAAATAAGGAATTTCCCAAAAATAATATATTAGGGCTTAGATATCCAAATTATAGAAGAAACAGACATAATTTCACAAGTATATTTGACCATATAATGTATTCTGAAAATCATTCGAATGATAATGAAAAACAAAATCTTCTATTACTTCCATTAGAATTCAAAAGATCTCCAGATTGGACATCCGAAAATCATCTTGGTAGCAACTCTAAAGAGGTTGTTTCTTCTAAGACAGTTCTCCAAACATATTACATCCCTCCTCCTTCAAGTTTCATCCCAAATGATGTTTCAAATTGGATTACCGGTCCATGTTGTTGGCTTGATGATAAATATAAGCATTTACCCTCTTTAATTATTTCAATCTCAAAAAAAAAAGGATACAAATTACATATTCTCAATGCTTGTGAAGCAATTTTTACTTTGATTAATGAATCTGGTGAATCATGTGCTAGTGTCCTAATTTCTGCAGTATTTTTGGTATTTTCTATACAAAATTTTTCAGAAGCTTCAGATATTTGTTCAGAGACTGCAATTAGAGCAAGTTTACCTTTCTACCCCAAAAAAAATTTAAAATCTACTCTATTCCCAACTGATAAGCTTGAATTAGTCACTTTGTATGAAGGATTAGTTGTTGCTTTATGTCTTGAGCTTGGAATAGTATTGGATATTGAAGATATTCATCAAATTATATTTAGTGATTATCCGACTAAAAACTCCCTTGTCCCAAGGTCAACCTTGAATTATCTTTTATATAGAGCTTTAAAATTACCAAATGATTTTGGAAAAATAAGAAATTTCTGGAACTGGTCTACACAAATGTATACCAGGATCAGCAATAAGCAAGCAAAAGTGATATTAATAAACAGAGCAACTCAATTAACCTTAGAAATAGCCCAAGTAACAAATGAAATTGAGATAATGAATGATATCTTAGAAAAAGCAAGGAAAGATTCAAATGTCTCAAATGAAGAAATAAATCATTTGAAAAATTCAAAGCGTCGTAAAGAAATACCTAAGACAAATTATTTACACCATTATAATTATGACTTTGAACTAGCAAATTTTGATTCCATTGAATTAAATTTAGTCAAACTTGAAAAACTCAGATATGATTTAACAATTGAAAAGGAAAAGATTGCAAAATATATTAATACACTTTCATCCTATATTGGAAGCAAAATATATGATATTCCAAGTAATTTTGTAAATAAAAAGTTTTCTCCCTTGTACAAACCATCAGTTTTTAAAATTAATATGTATGATTCAACGAAACTTCAGACAGGATATATTACTACTCGATCAACAAGAAACTTGCATCATCTAATAGATAATGAACCTATTAACAAATATTCAGATGTATATCCTCCAAAAATTAACTATTCAATAAAGACTATCTTTCAAGAAATACAAGAATGTAAAAACTTAACGGACAAAGGTTTAGATTTAGCCATTTATTCTCGAGAGCTATTCAGTTTACACTTGAATATTCAAGTTTCCATTCCGTTTTGTTGTGACATAATTATGAGAATGCATCCAAATATTAATATTAAAGATTCATTTATTCACTCAGCATATTCTGTCTTAAATTACAAATTTACTAATATAGACTATTCTGATATTGAGGAAATATGGCTGAAAATTGTCCCAATATTTTCAATCCCTTCAGGAAATTTATTTAAAACTAGATTTTATCAGTTTATTGACTATAACAAAGATATTAACTTTGAATCGAATAATAAATGTCCAATTCAACTTTTCAACAAATATCCACCATCTAACAAAGCAATAATTCTAGATGATGCGACTTCTACAGAAAGTCAGGGTAATGTAAAAAAAGGCTACTATGCTATCCCAGATGCTAGACCAATCAGTAATCAGGTAAAGAAGCCAAAAAATTTAAGTTGTTCTGGAGAGGATTTTAAGGAAATATTAGATTTAAGTTATGTTGATAAATATTGGGATAACAATTCGACTAAACAAGCCAAAAAAGAACATGATGAATTGTTAAACAATGAATATAGAACATTGAAAGAAAAAGTTATGGAAATAAATAATGAATTGGCTAAAATTTATGAGAAACTACGTGATCCAAAATTTGTAGACAAAAGCAACTTTTTCCATGTCATGGCATCGACATTGAAGGAAGATAAAAAGAGAATTAAGACTAGAATTATTCATTTAGCAGGAGTAATAGCTGAGACAGAAGTTAAATATGCTAGTGAGACAGGAATCTTAATTCCTAATAATGTAAGAAGACTAGCAGATCTTCATAAGATCAATTCAATTTCTCATTCAGACATTTTAAAGTTAAAGGCTGATGACTCAGGGACAGATCATACACAAAGAATTAGAGAGTTGGAGGCTAAGATTAATAATAACAATACTGAAATGTACAAAATAATTGAAATTGAGGGAAATGATTTAGATGATCCAAGGTGGTATTCTAATATGGATAAATGTTTGAGTAGCTTTATCCCACGAAGAAAGGAAGTGAAATCACTGGATCCAACTTCGGGTATTAAACAGTTTTATTTTGTTTCTAAAGACTATTATTACATGGACTCTTCTCCAAAATGTACTAGCAATCAGCTTGAAATGTACAAATTTGTAATTAAAGATTTAAGGAAATTGTTTGTAAACCTTAATATTCCTTTAATTAAAATTAGAGGAAAAAAATTTGAAGATATTGAAAGACATGGACTTATTGACCCAAGGAAAATGGAACACTGGGAAAACTTGCATGGGATATTATATGAAGATAATAAAACTGCTTGTTCTTACATTAAAAATCTACTCAAGAAAATTGTTCCAGTTAGAAATCTCGACTTGAAAGAGTTCATGAATTCTCCAGTTTTTATTATTTGGTGTGCTAATCATATAAGATCTAGATTAGGAAACGAAGATATTTGGAGAAACATCTTTGGCTTAATTTGGATTATTTTCTATACAAAGCCATTCAAACCAAAAGACTTTGTTTGGAGAAATATAATGCTCGTTTAATTTATAAAATAAACAATAAAAAAAAGCTGAGACATTAAATAAAAAAAGATTTAATGAAGCATTCTAGCAAAGTTAGTTAAATTTTACGTTTAATTATCCAATTACCAAATTATAGTTGGTTCTGGTTCTCCCTTTCTTGCTCTCGGAATATATAAACATTTTTCTACTGTGTAACCTTTGTCAACATATCCTATAAATGAAAATAAACCAAAGGTAGCAATGCGGAATATCCAAGTTCCTTTAACTGAATTCCAAAATCTTAAAGCTTTAGTTTTTTTTGTTTCTTTAGCAGGTATTGAGTAAATATCTTTAATAGGTTCGTATCTCTAATAAAAATATTATGAAATTTATTAAGATGAATACAAACTTACGGAAACTACATTAATAATAATTTGATTGAATCCAACTAATCTATTTAGATCCAATATGGAAAAATAGTAGGTGAAAGTGGAATCAGCTTGGTATAAAGATTTCCAAGAAAAACTAGTTGGTAATGTCTTAACCGCATTTTCACCAATTATATCCGATGATTCTTGTAATTTTGAAATGATCTTACCTACTACTGTTGGTTGCTGAAGCGTATAATGCAGTTGTCTGTACTTGTTATAACATTCGATGTATTGACTATGAAGTGCAATGGTACAGGACTTTTTGAAGTCTTGAGGGATTAAAGTAGTAATATGTTTCCATCTATCCAAAGCCACTTTTTCTATTACGTGGGGTTGTCTTAAAACATTTCCAAGTTCCTAAAGAAAAAATAATGATTAAGTAATATTATCACTAAGATTCATAAATATTTTTTAAACTTACGGTGTCCATTTTCAAAACATTCTTATTCTCAATACTTTTTGAATCTGAAATAAAAAAGTAACATTTTGATAGAAGATCAATTTCTGAAAGGGTATTAGCAATTTCGAGAAGGTAATTTGTACTTGTTGTAATAATTGACTGTCTTTCATCTGTTGAAAGTTTTATACTTGAGCTCTCAAGACCTATAGAGTTCAAGTAATTAATTTTATCATGTTTTGCAAGCTCCTCATCATTTTTAAAATCTTTGAATAATCCTTTAAATTTTCTGATTTGGTAAGACTCACTAATATCATTAATGTTCTCTTTACTAGAATTTATTAGATTAAATCTAATACATAGCGATTTTGTATTGAGAAAATCTGAGTTAATTTTATGTCCCATAGGATTTATTGACTGTTTCCAGCCTCCAAATATCAATTCTTGGGCTAGAGTATTACTAGTCTCAATCATTTCAGTCTTTTTTTTCTCAGTACCTTTTTCAAGATACTCTTTGAATCCTCCCAGTGTTGGAGTTTTTGGAGTATTTACAACTTCTACTGGAGTTAAAACTTTTTTGTGTGAAGGAGGAATTAAGAAAGGATATACAACAGTTAGTAGCTCAATATTTTGTATTGTTTGACATATTGTGTTATACCAAAAATTTGAAGAATGTTGCTTAAATATATTTTTAGAGTTTGAATTATTTGAATCAGATTCTTTAAGATGTCTTGAGATAGCTAGAGATGTAACTTTTGAAGATGATAGAGTGGAAATTAATATATAATTAATTACGTCAAGAAAAATCATAAAATTATCAGGGTTCTCTTCAAAAAGTGAAGAATATATTTTTAGTATTTCAGATGGATTTATTGAAAGATCAGTGAATGGTTGTAATAAAACTTGGATACCATTTCCATAGAAAATATCAGGCAAATTTGAGAGTGATTCCGAAGATTCTTCCAATATCTTGTGTATGTGGAATAATATATCAGCTTTTGTTTCTTTTGGAATTGTTAAAAAAGTTCCAAAAACATCGCTAAATTTGTTTAAAATCTCTTCTGATAAGAATTTCGACTCTTCTAATTGATTCAAATCACGAGCCTTTCCTGAATTAAGTTCTTCTTCTTCTATTGATGGAAGGTCCTTTTTCTTAATTTGTTCAAGTTTACTAATTACTATTGAGATATCAGTATCGGAAATTATCTCACCATTTTTGTTACGTGATAAGATACTTGAATTCGGATAGTTTTCAGCAATATCTTTATTCAAGTTCCTAACTTCACATACCTTCTTTTCATTGATTGATTTCATATATAAGCTTTTTATTTCTTTGTTTCTAAGTGGGAAAATATCATTTGTGGGGGAAATGGACTCTACATTTTTCAGACTGATCATACGAGCAGAAGTTTCTGAATTACTTGATTCATAATTTTCAGTTAATAAGGAAGATCCATATAGAGTTTGACTCAAATCTAGTGGCTGAGAACCATCATATAAGTCGCTCGAAAGAACTCCGGACACATCTTCTATTTCAATTTTTGTTGGTTTTTTCCTTTTAGAGTAAACCGAAGGTATTTCAGATGAACTCAGAAGAAAGATTAAAAAGACACATATATTTCGAAACTTCATCACGCCTCGTCATCCAGATTATTAAGATTGATCTGACAAGGCGATCATTAAATGCCTAACATTTTTGGCGCCTTGGAAGAAGAAAAAATGAGAAAAGTTATACATTAGTCACTCTAAACAACAGTGACAGAAACTAATTCTACACTAAAATAAATTTTGAAAAGTATACTTGTTACAATATAATAATATGGTATGTACAAAACTATTGATTTGATCTCACCAATCTTGGTAGGCGAGTTGGTCTTAAAACGTATTCTTGCAATTCCTGAGTATTTTCGGGGAACTGTACAGACTCTTCTGGTCTACTCTCCTTTGGGGTTGCTCTCCAAATCTGGGAAACCGGTACTTTTTTGGTAGGACCTCTCAAGTAACTGATATATTTATCAACAGAGACATTCGTAGTGGTGGTAGTAGTACTAGTAGTAGTAGTAGATGGAATAATGATTGGACCGACGAAAGTCTGCTTGGTGGTGGTGGTAGTAGTAGTGGTGGTGGTAGTAGTAGTGGTGGTAGTAGTAGTAGTGGTAGTAGTAGTAGTGGTAGTAGTAGTAGTGGTGGTAGTAGTGGTGGTAGTAGTAGTAGTGGTGGTAGTAGTAGTAGTGGTAGATTCAACAGATCTACGTGCTTCAGAAACTGCGTATAATGGATCTTCCTCAACAATTCTAATCATAAATCCTGGGTCAGTTAAGCTACCATAATCTAATGCATTTTTAGTATTATTCTCGTACTTATATAAATTGGTATTATTAAAGTAAGATCTTTCCCTGGAATTTTTTTGAGTTGAGTTATTTGGATCGCTTATTGGCACTGTAACTACCAATACTTCATTCAATGGCTTTGGAGCACGAGTAGTTGTGGAAACTTCAACAATTTCATCTCTTGGACCTGCATTAACCTTATAATAATAGCCTCCGTTGGTTTTCAGTTTAACATTCTCCTTGACCATCAACATACGATTGTCAACTTCCCTGGAATTATTATAGAGGTTCTCAACGTTGCTACAACTACATCCAGTGTCAATCTCCTTAGTTATTGATTCACAACTACAGTTATGAGTTACTGGTGTGAATTCTTCTTCAACCGTATAGATTAAAATACCTGAGTTAACTCCACCGCTGCGTTGTTTTTTAGACTTGGATGAAGAACAAGAAGCACAAGACGAGGTAGAGTCCTTATCCTCAGTTTTGGGTTTTGATTCTTTTGTATTTGATGAAGAACAAGATGACTTAGAATCCTTTCCTTCTGACTCAGGCTTTGGTTCCTTTGTTTTAGATTTTGAGCAAGCACAAGACGACTTCTTTTCTACAGACTCGGACTTTGGCTCTTTTGCCTTTGATTTTGAACAAGAGCAAGAAACACAAGACGATTTAGAATCCTTTCCTTCAGATTCAGGCTTTGGTTCTTTCGTCTTCTCTGATTTTGAGCAAGCACAAGACGACTTCTTTTCTACAGACTCGGGCTTTGGCTCTTTTGTCTTTGATTTTGAACAAGAGCAAGAAGCACAAGATGACTTAGAATCCTTTCCTTCAGACTCAGACTTTGGTTCCTTTGTTTTAGATTTTGAGCAAGCACAAGACGACTTCTTTCCTTCAGACTCTGGATTTGGCTCTTTTGTCTTTGATTTTGAACAAGAGCAAGAAGCACAAGATGACTTAGAATCCTTTCCTTCTGACTCAGACTTTGGTTCCTTTGTTTTAGATTTTGAGCAAGCACAAGACGACTTCTTCCCTTCAGACTTGGACTTTGGCTCTTTTGTCTTTGATTTTGAACAAGAGCAAGAAACACAAGATGACTTAGAATCCTTTCCTTCTGACTCAGACTTTGGTTCCTTTGTTTTAGATTTTGAGCAAGCACAAGACGACTTCTTTTCTACAGACTCGGACTTTGGCTCTTTTGCCTTTGATTTTGAACAAGAGCAAGAAACACAAGACGATTTAGAATCCTTTCCTTCAGATTCAGGCTTTGGTTCTTTCGTCTTCTCTGATTTTGAACAAGAGCAAGAGGCACAAGATGACTTGGAACCCTTTCCTTCGGACTCAAGCTTTGATTCTTTTGGTTCCTTTGATTTTGAGCAAGCACAGGATGACTTAGAATCTTTAGAACAGCTCGAGGAGCAACTGCAAGAGGAACCGGAAGAATCTGAATCTTCAATACTTCTATAAGGATTCTTGAGTAAGACATCATCCGACAAGATACTGACATTTTTGAAATTATTTCTAACAACACTAGCGCTACCTGATACATCTACCATTGTATTTAAATCAACAACAATGGTTTCTATCTCCGTATCCTGTGCATTAGTGTGATTTACTAAAACTTCAACAGTTTGTAATTCAGACAGGAGAGAATCTTCATCCTTGGTATAAATTGGATAAGCAGTTTCATTATTGACTAGCACGCATTCAGTTCCGTTGATTGAAACGGTTTGGAGCAACTCTTTGCTGGTAGAATTCTGGAAGTATGGAGTAGATGAGAGTTTCAGATTTTTGTAGAAACCACTATGAGTTTCATTACCCGCAGCTTTTATACATTTTTTTACTTGACTTAAATTTTCAAGTCTGCCTAAGTACATTTGAGGACCAGTAATAACACTGTCTTTTCCAATGAAGGCAATGTTTTCAGTTGCAAATACAGAGTAGAATTCCAATGCGATCAAAGCTACCAAAGCAGCGAAAAGGGTCTTCATTTGCAGATATTCAATAGAAAAATATTCAATGGGAATAAATGAAAATAGAATATAACCGGAAGCGAGGCTATACCGACAAAAACTTATCTCTACATTCAGTTCGAGGGAACTTATACCCGGCGCTACTCAGTTACCCTCTATTTACTCTAACCCTAGTGGATAATAAAGTTACGTGTCTAAACCGCGGAATAAAGGCGGGAGGAAATCATTAAAAAAAATTTAGATCAGACAAAACTAATGAATAATGGTACTTTAAACGTGCACTTATTCATCCCTAACGATTGTAACGACTTCACTCCTGGCTGCGTCTTCCAAGAGTCTCTCTAGTGATGATGGGGACCCTGCTTCGGCGGTGGAATTTAAATCCCTGGATTCTAGAACGAAGTTGCCATCTTCGACAGCTTTGGAAGGAAGCTCAGGCTTTTCACTTAGAGTTTGCTGAGGTTTCTTATCTCTTGGGAAGGTAAACACGCTAGCAAATGGACCAATAGTGTATCTTACATCATCTAATTTCTTGTAATACTTAATATGCTTTGAACCTGGAGCAACGGTGGTGGTAGTGGTAGTAGTAGTAGTAGTAGTAGTAGTTGTTGTTGTAGTTGTGGTGGTGGTGGTGGTGGTGGTAGTAGTAGTAGTAGTAGTAGTAGTAGTAGTTGATGAGGGAGTACGCTCGACTGGAGTTACCGAGGGAGAGAGGGAGATAATCTCAACATCTGTTTGAAAATCTTCATCCACAACCTTAATGCGTGAATTGTCATCGGGAATTTCACTTAAGAGAACTATATCTTCATTAGCAATTTGATTAGTATCCTCAGGTTCAGCAGTTTCAACTTCAGAATTCACTTCCTCAGCTCTATGTACAACCGGTCCAACTAAAGTTTCTTCCGTTTGAGTAGATTCAGAGACTAAAACAGCCGTTGGAGTTTGAGTTGCCTTTGTCTTCTTAGACTTCTTATTTGAACTGCATGAAGATGAACTAGCTTCTTCCTCTTTATTCTTCTTTTCAATAGCCTCGGCTGCATCTTTTTCTGCCTTAGCTTTAAGCTTCTCTTCCTTAGCCTTTTGTTTCAAAATCTTTTCTTCCTCCTTCTCTTTAATCTTTCTTAACTTCTTATTTTCCTTTTCTTGCTTTTCCAATAGTTTTTCCTTCTTCTTTTCCTCCTCTTTTTGTAACTTTTGTCTCTGTTTATCCTCTTTAGACAACTTTTGCTTCTGATTAGAATTCTCATTTTCGGACGACCCCTTCTTTTGTTGCTTCAATAATTTCTTTTTCTCCTTCTCTTCTTTTTTCAATAATTTCTTTTTCTCCTTCTCTTCTTTTTTCAATAGTTTCTGCTTCTCCCTCTCTTCTTGTTTCAATAACTTCTGTCTCTCCTTCTCTTCTTTTTTCAAAAGCTTTTGTCTCTCCTTCTCCTGTTTCTTCAAGAACTTAGCATTATTCTTATTTTTTTTATCTGAAACAGAATTCTTGTTTGCCTCATCTAATTTCTTTTCCTCTTTCGATTTTTGTAATTTTTCTTTTTCCTTTAATTGTTTAGCTAACAACTTCTTTTCCTCCTTTAATTCCTTCTTTTGTTTTTTTTCCAACTTTTTAAGTTCCTTCTTTGAAGGTGGCTTAATAGTTGAAGTCTGAGCGACTGAAACAGTTTGGGTTGCAACATCAACCACACCAGTGGGTTCGGTCTGAGTACCAGTTTCAATAGGTAGACATTTTGTTGATTCACCAAATAAGCAGGAGAAGCTGTTAATTAAATCCTTTTCACTGCTATGCTTGTTCGCATGTAATTCGCTAGTACAGGCAACTGAATTGCCAGAAAAGCAAGAAGAAGATTGCTCCAATTCAGCTAGGAGAATTGCATCAACCTTCGCGTTTGGTGAGTCGTTTGCATTCTGAGAAAACTTCTTGAGTAGCAAGTGAAGTACACAAAGATTGGAGTCATTAACGTCAATTTGTGGGAATCTGCATTCTTTTGAAGTATGCTCATGAATCATAACAGTTTTGAGTTTATCTGAAGTTGACATTGCAGAATATGTGTACTTCATAAGGCTAATTTTGTATGACGCATCCTTAACTCTAGGGTCGACCATTCTGTAAAGAAACTCGAAGGACAAACCAGTCTGTACAGTGTAAATGGGACTTCCACTTGATACAGTTGTGACGCCGGTAGAACCAGAGATAACCGAACCCTTAATAACACCACTTCCAAGCGCCATGGCTGTAAAAATGACTCCATTTACACACTTTCCACTGAGAATGATGTCAGATCTTTCGAATGAGTGATTTAATGGTAATTTGAATGAAAGCTTACCCTCACATGGTGAGGAAATCGTGAGTAAACCTTGTTTTACGTTAGCATATACTGCCTTTAAGAAGGCGAATAAAAAGAACAACAATAAAGCTCTCATGGAAACTTAGTATTTAGAATCTAATAGTTACAGAAAATAAAAAAAAGCACGGAGAGTAATCAAGAAAAATACAGTCTTGTCTCATTGTTGTTTTTGCGGTATCTAACAGTATTTCAAAATATATAATGGTAACGTAACAGTTAAAGCAGCGCCAATTAGACAAATATAAATGCACGACAGATCACCATAAATAGAGAGAACATAGTGGTTGGGCGCGGTTATACTTAAAGCTAATAAAAATATAATTGTTAATACGTATAAATACATTTGAAGCATTGTTTAAACTACTTTCCTAACTTTCTACTGTATTGCTGTGAAGACGATTGTTAATTAAAATTTTCTTTTATTGCGGGGGTTATTTTTGATTGGTTTATTGTACTGAAGTTTAACTTTAGGGACGTTTTCTGCGATTTTAATTTTTTTTGGGGGAGCTGCGGCTCCTCTAGACTTATTCCTTGTAATTCTTCGTTTAAAGGCAAATCCAATACTCATAATTAGATATTTTTCCGCGTATCTGAGTGTATTTCCTGCCCATCTTAAGTAGTTATTATTTTTTTCGGAACGCTTTACATCGTCAATTATGGCAAAATCTACGCAGACAGCCTGTAAGTCCTCTCCCTCCCATGTAGATATTTTTTGTGTATACTCAGGGAAGTTGGGGTTGGAATACTTGAGGAGTCTCTGCTTTTTGTTTTTCGACATTAGTTCGAAGCTTGCAGGCATTAGGAATGATGCAATTGATGTGTTCTTATCTAATAAACTGGAATTGTCTTTTACATAACCAACTTTGATTGTTCCAATTTCTCCTGGCTTGCTAATGGAGGTACTTTTGGATGGTTGCCCAATAGTAACCGTAGATATTCCGTCACTACAGAATAGCTGGATGGCAGTAATTTGTCTAAGTGGCCCAACATGTTTCTGTTCTTTGAATGCATGTGGGAGCGAAAGCGTACCATTATTTAAAATTTCAAAGCCTTGTTTGCTATTATTTTCAAATGTACTGTAACCAATTCTTTCGATATGAGTCCCATTTGGACAAAGGAATGCAACAGAGAAGCCAGGAAAATTAAGTCCAAATGACGGAGGATTAGTCATATCACATGTGGAAACAATTTTATTTTGATGTATTTGTGGGATTCCAGTCTGTATGAATCCTTTATAAGGTAGAATAGCAAGTGGAGGAGGCTTTTCAAAATAGGATCCAAACGAAACAATACTGAATTCGTGATTTTTAAGGATTCCTCCTCCAAGATTAAGTAAACCAATACAAACTCCGGACCAACGTTCACCTCTCCAAATTCTCGATTTGTGATTGCTAGTCTTCGATCTCGTTTTCAAAGAGTTTAAGGCTTCAATAGCTGAACTATATGATCTAACACCTTCAACTTCTAGTTGCACTTTTGAAAGTGGTCGAGATTCATGGACAAGTTTAAATATAATTGGGTCTCCAGGTAAGGTTCGTAAAAGCTCCTCAGTAACTTTAATAGAGTTTTCTTTTGTCAGTTCGCGTTTAACAGCGGTGATTTCATCACTACTTAGTTCCTTGTAGCCCAATAAAACTTCATGAATTTCCATATTGCTTTTTGAGTGGGTTGGAGTAGCATCTGATCCAACCTTAAAAACTGATTTTCCATCACTACAAAAAAATCTCATTGCTCCTATAGAGCCAAGTGGTCCTTTACTAGTGTTATAATTAGGTCCTTGATTTGATTTCATAAAAGATTCAGTTCCTCTAATGATTTGCCATGCAACTTCCACTCTATTAATTACACTTTTTTCAGGGCACTTGAAGTTGATGGATCTTAGAAGAGTTTGTTTACTTCTTGAACGTAACTCTCCGGTCATTACGATTTCTTCAGTTTGTTTACTGAAAAGTAGCTGAGCACGGGGTGAATGAAGCATGCCTGGACAAGTAAATTCTTTTGAGTCCACATCCAGTTCTCCATTTCCTTCAGTAGAAAAGCCGTAGTAACTACTAATTTCTTTTCTTGAGGTCGGTTGGAAAGGAAAGGTAAATCCAAATCCAATATTGTTAATAGCACCTCCACTTGTAATGTCTACACAAACTTTTGTTAATACTCCGTTACTCCAAATCTTTTTTTTTTGGTAATTCGGAGGAAATTTTTCTGAGATGTAGTTAAACTCATTTTCCTTTGGTTCCTGATGTTTTGGAAGAGTATGATTCTTTTGGATAACGTGAAACATAGAAATAGGAAGGTATGACTCTGGTATTAATATCGAGTTTGATGAAAAGCTCCCAGATGGTGCGACTAGTATTGACTTAATTTCATCATATGAAATACTGCCTTTTGACACAATTGTATTGATCATTTCAAAGTTCTTTTCTTCATTATGTGGAGATTTTATTTTTTTTTCAAAAATCCTTGATTCACCAATTATAAAGTAGTTTTCAAAATTGTTTCCACAATCAAATTTGATAGAAATAAGCCTTCCTGAAATTTTGTTCACTAATAACTGAATATTTTCCACTGCTAAACCAGGCGGACATTCTATAAAGCCTTGGAATGACCTTAAGCTACTTCTGGCTTCATTAGAGTCCAAATAATCTTTACTTAATTTGTTCTCTTGAGTGAAAGTTGGAGACTTAAGCATTTGATCACATCCAGAACCTTTTCTATGATCCTTCTCAATCTTCACATTCGAGGTAGCAATAATTTGAGGGAAGTATGGCTTAATATTTTTTGAAACTTCAAATCCAATACTTGATATCAACATAGAACCATACATTATTCTTCCGCATAATCCTTCAAACTCATCTCCTGAAAAACTTAACCTCGAGTCTATTGGATTTGATTTAAAAATGTCAGGTAGTAGTTTTAAAATATTTCTTCTTTTGAAATTGTGATCTATAAATTCATTTACATTCATGAACACCGGCCCAAATGTATACCTCTCTACATATTCTGCAATTTCATTATTACCTTT
This sequence comes from Cryptosporidium sp. chipmunk genotype I, assembly GCF_004936735.1. Classification (NCBI taxonomy): domain Eukaryota; phylum Apicomplexa; class Conoidasida; order Eucoccidiorida; family Cryptosporidiidae; genus Cryptosporidium; species Cryptosporidium sp. chipmunk genotype I. The sequence continues at coordinate 307,761 of NW_027125616.1, forward strand.
TTTAGTGCTGACATCATTCAGATATGCCTTAACTATAAGTTTCTCAGTCGTATAACCCAGTAAAACTGAATTTATATTTCCCAGGCGAACTTCTTTTGTTCCAAGAACTAATTTCTTTTCAGCTGCATCTCTCATATTTTTTTCAGCTTCATTGCTTACTAGCAAAGAAGATACTTCCCAATCCTTTACATTTGGAATTTGATCTTGTAGGTTCCAACTTGTAACATTTTGGAGAGCTTGTCCAATTGAAAATGAACTAATGTAATCACTGCAAAGGAATCTAAACATTATAATCTCTCCATTATTCACAGCAGAATCTATCTCACTTTTTTTAATATTTGCATCCATATCAATTGAACTTTTGGTAGAAGAACCTAGCGAATCTATAAATGAATCTGAGGCAAATTTGCTTTCATCTAAAGACTCTATTTCATCATATTTTGGGGCGGAAGACTTTTTATTTAATTTACTCAGTTGGCTTGAAACACTTTCTAGGCTAACTGCTGTAATCTGGTCTCCTATTATAGCATCTATTCCAATTATTCGATATCCATTAGGACATTTAATGTGGAAGTTCAAATCTTTCGTATTTGAAGGACTAACTCCTGCAATTTGATTGCACCGTTTAATGTCTGGTTTTGCAAACACAATTTCTGGTACTCCTGTATAAATTAAGCCTCTATATTTATTTTGTGATAGAGGTCGTTTTTCCAGAAATTGAATTCTAACATTACCTATTATAGGGGCTATATATGGAGAGTCTTTTATTATTACTGCGCAAACTGATATAGGAACACTCCCAACAAATGTTTGGCTTCTAAATAATTGTTCGCTGGGTGAAAGAAAGCTAAGTAATCTTTCTGAGCCTTTTGGTAAAGTTTCTTCTTTGATTACTTGGATTAAGCGCAAAATTGGAGTTTCAGCATCATATCCGAAAGCAATTTCGTTGATTCCACCACCCAAATACTTTCCTTTTATATTTTTAGAGTTAAAATTTTCAGAACCCATATGAAATGAAGAACTTCCATCATTGCAGATAAATCTAATTCCTGTAATAAAAAGCTTTAAAGAATCTGTAAAGTATTCTAATCCCGTAATTTGATAGCTTTCTGGGCATTTAAATTTCACAACTTCAGCCTTTCCAAACCTAGCTAGTTCATTAAAAGAAATAGCTGATGGCTCACAAAGATCTTTGTTATGTTCGTAATAGTTAGAGACCGATAATTCTCCATTTCCGATGGAGCCGAAACCTTGATAATTTGAAATTCCAGAAGAGCTAATGAATTTTAATAAAAAAATCAACGCTATCTTTAACATTGATTTTCTAAATTTCCACATGTTTACTTTTAAATATGAACTAGATCTTTACTTTATTCATTTGAATATCACTTATTTTTTAACTATCTATTATTATTCTTACATGCAGTTCGAATTTATTTGGGCGCGATAGATCCAAACAACTTTTTAGACTTAATATTGTCTAAGATGCACTAGAAAATACACTTTAAATAAAAGAACTTGATATTCTACTACTATAGCAAGAACATTGCGAACATATGTAAACTTAATAAAAATCTACTTCAAGAAACGAGCAGGTCTGTCAGTCTCTATTGAGATTAAACAAAAAAAACTCCAGGTCAACCAGAAATAAGGAAGAAAATGCTGGCAGAGTATATCATGATGATACAAACGTATATAAGTTCTTATCAAAGTAAAAGCAATTTAACTGCAGTGCGTTAGAAACATTATTTTCAAAATTTATTAACCACAAAATTTGGAGGGAAGGATGAAAGGTTTACTTATTAGTTGCAAATAATCTTAAAAAAAAATTAACCAGAGAATTCATTTTTAATAGTATTAAATTAAAATATTAAGACGCCACTCCATTAGACGTGTACCTGAGAGGCGGGAATGTGTTAAAATTGGATTAAAGACTGCGGACCCTCTAAAGGACAAACTTTAAACAGGTTCAAAGAGAGTTTCAATATTATTAAAGTTAAAAGATTTATTAGATTAAAATGAGGTTACTTTATTTATTATCAGTTTTAATTACTTACCTTCTCATCATCTATGTTGCCTCAGCAACAGAGTTAGGTTCAACCCAAAATGCTGTACCCATTTCTCAAGTAGGAGCTCCAGAAAATAGCACAGAGAAGTCTGATGGAGTTGATTCAGATGGTGCTTCAACAACGGAAGACTTAAGTGAAACATCTGGAACAGAAGAGGCGGTTCCAGTTATTACTTCTGAATTAGATTCTCAGCCAGTAGATTCAAGTGAACAAGAGGATGTTCCTGTTCCAACATCTACTGAAGAATTAGATTTAGGTAACGAGCCTGAAGCTGATTTATACACTGCTGAAATTCATTCCCAGGATGAAGTTGAGGATTCTTATAAGCAATCAGAGGAATTGACACCCTTGGAAGAGGCTTCAGAGTATAGGGACGAAGCTTCAGAGGTTAAAGATGATGTTTTAGAGGTTAAAGATGATGTTTTAGACGTTAAAGATGAGGCTTCAGAGGTTAAGGACGAGGTTTCGACCGCTGCTGAGTTGTCTGGTGATGAGACTGAACAGACATCTGACGAACAGGTTACTGATTTAGTTGAAAAAGCAGATAAGGACCAGGAAGAAACACAAGAAAGCCTTGTTGTGCATCAATATGAAGTTCCATTGAAGTTTGTCTGTGAAACGAAAAAGTTGATTTGTCATGGCCCTTCATCATCCAATACAATCACGATCCAAGGATCTAGGAAGGGATCTGCTTTATTCGCAAGTTTTGATTCTAGCATGATCAAAAGTTCTGGATTAACTTCAGGTGATGTTGTATCTGCCACACTTGTCCTGAACAAGATCGGGGGCACAAGAACATTACCTGTTCGTGTTGATGTTTTGAACTTAGAATCTAAGTCATCTCGCATTTCTAAGTCTACAGTTTTGGCTACTTATCAAACAGTTTTGCCAAAGACCCAGAATTCTCCAGTTGGCGTTGATATAACATCAGCTATTCGTGAACTCCTAGACAATGCCAAGGACCATGAAAAGTTCTCTATTTTGGTTTCCGCTTACTCTAAGACAAGATTCGGTGATATTCTTACCTTCCCAACAAAGGACTATCCAAATGGGTTAACATTGGAGCTTAAGGTTACAAAGTTACCAGAGAATCCATCTGATCCATCAGATTCAACTGCGCCTGTTAAAGAAGTTCAATCACTTAAAGATCGTGTCTTTTCTGGTCAGAATTTATACGTTGCAATGGGTATTCTTGCAACAGTATTAGTAATTGTTATTGTACTAATGATGATGTAAAAGGGTTTGATACATAATTTACTTAAAAGCTAAATGAAATACAAAAGTTATTTGTAATTGGTCAAACAGAAACTTATTAGATGTTATTTATATCTTTGCTTTCTTAATGTTTATATTTGATAAATTCTAACTACTAAACTACGGATCCGTTGTTCTACCTGCAGTTTTTCTATCATGGAAGTTTGAATTAGTCTTTGTGTATGGGGTACAGTTATATTCCATTTGTTAAATTAAATGCTAGTTCATATAAGCAGAGGTAGATTGAATATTTAAGATTGTGGGGGAGCAAATATATTTGAATTTTGTCTAAATAATGCGCGTGAAAACGAAGGTAGATGGGAAAACGTTCATTCTAATCAAGTAATAAATAGGCATTTATTAATATATAATTCTGGTAGCTTTATTTATTAAAAAATTATCGTGAATAGACCTACAAGCTTAGGATTGTAATTATTAGATGTGCCCGCCTAAGATCAAATAAGGCATATGGGGGGACAAGAAGTTGCCTCTTTAATAGATCTATTCAAATATTAAGATTATTTTTGAATAGTTGGGACAGGATAAATATTAATCAAGCTGATTAAGATTAAAATAATTAAGGCAAATCTTAGCATTGCTTGAGAAAGAAGAATAAGATGGAGAGAGGTTTGAAGATGTTTCTTAATGGTAGAACATGTTTATTATTAACAGCATGTTTTGCTTCAACATTATCATTTGTATATGGAGCAATTGGAGGCTTTCCAACGATAGATTTTGTAGAAGCCCCATTATCAATATACACCCCAAAAAAGCCGTCCCTTGATGCTTTTAAGACAAGGGGTGAGCTTGCATACAGCAATGCTTTGGCAACATCTCACTCAATGCCAACAGGTTTTGATGGTCTTCCAGATTTGGATACAGCTGCTGAAGGCATCTATTCAACAAGTAAAAGAACCATTGAGAGCATTCCAAGAGCAACAAAATTCGAGGTTGAAATGGCAAAGATTTTGTACTGGAGAATAAAAACTGATATGGAGTTGAGTGCATACGATGTATCTCTTACGGTTTTGGAGAAGTTAGTTATGGAACTTTTCCGTAAGTTTGGTTTCAACGCTGCTACTTGTCAGGCTTTGTTAGTGAAGGAAAGAATACCAAACGATAAAGCAATGGAATTTTGTTATAACTTGGAGCCTTTTGCATTGTTGGAATGCCATGCTTTAACGTGGCTGGACTTTTCAGTTGTAATGGATATTAAATTTAGAATGAAGAGAAGAGGTATGTTTTTGGAAACAAAAGATGTTTGCAGACTTGTCGAGAGAGTTAAGCCATCTTTAATTCCTAAGCCAGAAAAGAAGTCTATCTTTGGAAAATGCCAGACTGTTGTAAATAGCGAGTTGATGAGGAAGTATGGTGTAACAAATATGGATGTAGATATGGTTTGCACAGTAATGGACTATACAATTCAGCCAGCTTGCGCAGATCTTTCTAAAGATGAGCTCTCTGAGGTAATGAAATTGGGTTTACATTTGGGTGATTTTGTTTATCCGAGAATATTCCCAATATTTGTTTCCGATATATGTATTGCCAGGAAGATGATGAAACGCGGTCCAAGCAGAGAAAGATGCAGAAACGCTTTAGTAAGGGTATTGGTTGAGAGAGCTGACGAATATGGAGAATCAGTTGTGGTAGATCAATGGCCATTATACACTGAAATTTGGAGATCGTGCGCCTACGTATATAAAAGAAAAGCAACTGGTGGAGAAAAGATGAGACTTGATAAATCATTTACAAGAATTGCATTCGGATCTATCTGGTCAGATAGGAAATATAGGGGACAGAATGCTGATTATCCACCATCAAAGTTAGCCTATATTCATGGAGAAACTGTTGAGGTTGCCCCAGATACATCTGAGGATGTTGACTCAGATTTAGAATTAGGTTCAGAATTATCAGATTCAGCACTCGAACTTGATCATGGTACTAAGTCCGAAGGTACAATTGAGTTAAGCGCTGATGTTGGATCCGAATCTTCTATGGATTTGGGCTCCGACATGTCTATTGAACTTGATGAAGGGAGATCATCAGAAGGTGTTGCACTTAGTGATGGTTCAAGTTTGGATATCGGTTCTGCAGTTTCAGGTTCGAGTGGAGTTGGCGTTTATGGCCCATCTGTTAGATCCAAATATCACAGATCATCAAGGGCTGGAGCAAGAAAGTCTATTGCACCAAGAGAGAGATGGGTATCTTCAAAAACAAAAGCTTTGGAGACTCCAGATCAATTCTTATGGTCTACAAGACAATCAGTTGCTCTAAACTCAGTTCAAAAAGCTTGGGCACAAGTATTATATTCATTATATAGTCAAGAGGGTAATAAGGCTTATGGAATTGAAGACTTTGAGGTTATTGCAGCTAGAATTGATCCAACTAATATGCATAGGTCATGTTCTAAACTTGTTTTCGCAAAGATTAAGAAATATCCAGGCCACCAAAGGGATGGAGTTGGTTCTAGATTTTCTGAGACAACAATTGCGAGTTGGTGTGCAGCTATAGATGGTGCTAGAAGCAAAGCATGCCAGAGCCTATCAGTACCTGCTCAACTATGGTCAAATAGTGTGCTTAAGTCTTTGACTTTGATGAGGGATGAATCTAACTTTGCAATTGATTTGAGAGATGTTTGCAGGTTTGTAGGCAAAGTTGAGCCATGGAATTACACTAAAAAAGGCGGATTCACCAATCATTGTATAGCCAGTCTTTCTGAGCCACTATCTACAGCAAAGCACTCTAGCCAAATTTCATTCCTGGAAAAGTATAAATTGAATGAAAAGGAATCTAAGCAGATGTGTTTACTTCTTAAGCCTGCCAACCACAAATCATGTATCAAGCTTTCATCAGGGGATCTTACTCTTGCTTATAAATTGGCCTTTGAGTTGGGAAAAATACATAATAGAAGCAAGAAATTACAGGTAACTTACGACTCTACCTGTAAGGTTATTGCCAGAGTTGGTAGGGATAGCACTATTGAGCATTGCATTCTCGCGACTGCAGAGTTTGTGGGTTACATTGCTGTTGACAGTGATGTTGCTGGTAAGGAGTTCGAAAGCGGCGTAGCTACTGCATGTGGAAAGGTATTTGAAGCAAAGGAGCCTGCAGAATCAACAAAGCTTGTCAGCTCTATTATTGAAGACGTTTATTCAGATATTGCAAAACATATGCCACCTCAGTCACAAGATTTCGATATTATTAGGAGAAAGATAGTCATTGGAGATGAGCTCATTGAAGAAACCAGAAACATCAGAGGAGTTGGAGATAGAGGTTTTGGTCATCAAACTTTAGGTGCCAGGTTATACTCACCAACTTACTTTAAACCAACTGCTTCAAGTGAAGAAGAATACTGGACTCCATTTGGAGTAGACCCAGCTTTACTTAAAAAAGATATTGGTTCTGGAATTGGAGCCGTTGCGCCAATCACAGCCGAACAGTATTATGAAAAATCTGAGTTCCCATCCTCTGGATTTACAATGGATATTCAGTGGGTTGAGATTAGTGGAACTGGTTTTAAAAAGTCATTATCAGATAAACTCAAGGATGAGTTCGTTAGAACTGCACCACCATCATTAGTTGTTGACCAATCAAACATTCCAGATTTCGCAAGTATTGTTGGCGAGATGGATTTAGCACCAAACGCTATTTATGTCAGTTGTGTTAAAGTTCTTAAGAAACACAGGGTACGCTCTGAAGTTGCTCAGGTTGTATGTAAGAGAATTGACCCATATGCAACTCCTGCATGTAATGGTTTAATGATTGTGTTGCTTGACCATGCTGAGTTCGTTCATTCTTATTTAACGTCATTAGTGAAGAAAGAGGCATTTGATTTAGCAGATTTTTGTAAGGCAATGCACGCATTGAGTCCATTTTCTGACAAATCTGGAACAGTTGGAAATATTTCAAACACCTGTGTTAGGAGCCCAGTAATGTTTAATTTCCAAAAGAAGTACTCCTTGTCAAACAAACAAATGACCAAGCTTTGTTCTAAATTAGATTTCACTCGTACAGAGTCATTCGCTAGATTAACTAAAGCGCAGAGAGGAAGAGTTATTTTTTCATCAAGAGCTATTTCAATATTGATTTCTGATAAATACCAGGATGTATATGCAAAATTTGGTGGAGTGTTCTGGGCAAGAAATATTCCAAGAGTTTCAATTGTAAATATGATCAATTTGATTTCTCATACCGGCGAAGAATCTCCTATTAAGGAAAAATGTGAGTACGAGTGCCAGTCAGGAAGTCCATTCTTTACAAGAGTCTTGCCTGATTCTGATATTTGTTACAAGTCATGCATGGCGTTCCCAACTTTGGATGGTCAAGTTGTTTCTGGTGATGAAGCAGCAAGCCCTGGTTCAGCTCAATTTGTTGATCTAAGACCAAGAACTTACGAAACCTATGATAGGTATGGTTCTACCGAAGAAAAACCATTGAGAAAGGTTGTCTGGTGGATGGCTGACCAATAAATAATTTTCTGGAATAAAGATAGAAGGGAAGGGTGTAATATAATCGATGAGTTTCTAACGTGTTGATATGAAATTGTTTCAATCTTTATGGAAGTTGCACCTTTCCATTATTACAATTCTTTTTTGTATATCAAATCTTTTCAAAGTAGTTCCAGGATTATTTTGTAACCGGGGATATCTTATTGATCTTGGACATGATTTATTGCAGTAATTATAAATAAGTTTTGTCCATTGGTCACTAAATGCAATAAATAGACTTAGTAACCGCTTTAATGTTGGAAACGAATGATGGGTGGTAATTTACCATATTCCTCTTCGTGTTCATCTTGACGTTATCGTAGGTTATTCTATTCTAAAACTTAATTTCTTATTTTGACTTCTATTCAGTGTCTTTTTTGCATGGTTTCTTTTTTAGCGCTAAAATTCTATTTTGAATATTGTTGTGGGGGGATAACTTATATAGCGTGTGTGGATATTCTTGTTTATTTGGATACAGCACGTGTATATTAAGTTCTGAATTAAATCTTTGCTCTAGTCTTGAAAACAGATCAATTCATTAAATAATAGAGGTTTGTCTGTGGTTAGTATAAAGGAATATATATAAATCTGAATGTTTCCGAGAAGCTTGCTGATACTTTAAGAAAACAACATTATAGGTGATATTGAATAAGATTTAGTTATTAGGTGATAAAGAGATATGCATAGCGACAAGATTGAGTCAAAACCAGCTAGGGGGTCTATTTTTCCTCCTAACACAGATCAAGGAGTTTTTTTGGCAGCGACAGATATTTCTTATCAAATTACAAATGGCGTTTTTGAACAAAGCACAGCAAGAATATTATCAGGAATAAATTTTTTTGCTGAGCCAAAAACTATGACTGCGATATTAGGTCCTAGCGGATCAGGAAAGACTTCTTTACTAAATATCTTGTCAGGTAGACTTTCTTCAACAGGTAATAAACTGGTGGGTGGTTCAATATACTTGAATGGAAAGAAGGTTACAAGCAAAGACTTAAAGTCTCATTGTAGTTATGTGATGCAAAATGAAATAACGATTCCATATTTGACAATTGAGGAGACATTACTATATTCTGCAGAATTAAGATTGCCATTTTTATCTGCAAAAGAAAGAAGGGAAAAAGTTAGAATTTTATTAAATGATTTGGGTTTAGTACATTGTATGCATTCTTTGGTGGGAGATGATAAGGTGAGATCAATCTCAGGTGGTGAACGTAAAAGAGTTATTTTAGGTACTGAGTTAATTAGTGATCCTCAAGTACTGTTTATTGATGAGCCGACTAGTGGTTTGGATGCATTTATGGCTTTTCAAATCTTACAGTTGCTAATAAAATTGGCGAAGACAGGAAGAACAATCGTTTGTACAATACATCAGCCTAGAACTCAAGTATTTCAAGCATTTGATGAGATCTTGTTGTTGTCAAAGGGAGAAATAGTATATCAAGGCCCATCAAAGTCATCAGTTGATTATTTTTCTCTAATTGGATATCCTGTACCAGAAAACTATAATCCAACTGATTACTACTTAGATTTGTTGGTTCCAAGGTCAAGTGTAGATAAATTTGCGGACAATCGTCTTCATTCAATTACATATGAACAATTAAGAGTGTTACCAGAGTTGTATTTATCATCTGAATATAACGATAGAGTGATAAGAAAGATAGATGAACATTTGGCCAAACAGTATTCTCCAATTCCTGAGTTACTGTTGTTTTCGAGGGCCAGCCATACGTGCTGTGGATGGATAAGAAAGAAGCTATTTGCTTTTAGTGTTATTGCAAAAAGGTCTTTTATGAATAATGCAAGGGATACTTTAGGATCATTGGTTATCGGTGTTTTGGTGAATGCTTTCATTGCGGTCGTAATCGGAAGTATTTTCTTTAATTTGTCTTCATTTAATAGTAGTAACGTTGACGAATCCTTTGTGCATGCTTCCAACATTATCGGAGCACTTTTCTTCTCAGTAATGACTGCAACATTTGGAGCAATGATAGCACTGGAGTCTTTCACAAGATTTAGAATAATATTCTCTAGAGAGAGAGCAAAAGGTTTGTATGGCCCTGCGACATATATGTTGGGTAAACATGTTGGGGATTTTATTTTTGAAATTATTCCGATTATGGTATTTAGTCATATATTCTATTTTATGAGCAATACTAACTCTGTTACATATCCAGGCTGGAATACTTTAACTCAGTATCTATGCTATCAATTGACTATATTATTAACTTCCTGGGCAAGTTATGGCCTGGTTTATTTCATTTGTGGAATAACAAAGTCCTTGGAACTTGCATATGGAATTGCTCCTTTAATCATCATATTCTTTGTGATAGTATCAGGTTTCTATGTAACTGTTAATAAGTTGCCATCATGGGTTTCTTGGATTAAATATATTGCCTTCCAGAGATATTCCTATTCTGCATTGATAGTTAACGCTTTCCCACCAAACAAACAGTGGGGTCCTATTCAAACTGATGATTTGCTTAAACAATTCTCTATTGATCAAACTTCATTCTCGTTTAATGCAATAGTATTAATTATTTTGGGTATTGCATACAGAATATTTGCTTGTATTGCATTTACTCTATTTTATCGAAATCTTGGTTTGGAATAAGGTTAATATGATTTGTGTATTCTGGAAGATTATTTAATCTAGCTTGTAGACATGTAACTTTTATATTTGATTCGTTCTTTTTAGATCAGATTTTAAATACTTCTATTATTATTTCGTTGACTAGTTTTTAAATCTAACTTTATCCGTGTGACTAGCTCCCATATTCAAATGTATCTAGTAATAGTTGGGTTTAAATTAATAGTTTTAGGTCTTAATAAATTGTCAAAATTTCTTCCTGCTTGAAGTTCATTAGTTTGTTCGGTACTTCTAAAACCCTTTGTCTCATGAACTTTAAATCGTAATTAATTCAAATGAATTTTTTGTTATCTACAATCCATATTTAATAATCAGCTTTGTTCTCCAATAAAATCTTATTACTATTTCAGTATTATTGAATGATTTGTTTTCTTAATTTTAAACACTGTTATAGTAATTTTTACAATTGATATATATTCTTTAAATAATAAAACAAAAAAACGTCATATATTTTCAATGAGTTTGGGATGAATATTTATTAAAAATAAGAATTTGTTACTCAGGTTCTATTTTATTAATTGATAATACAAAGTAGATAAAAAAATCTAGATTTAAAACATTTAAAAGTGATAAGTATATTGTCAATTAGTTATGATACATTTGCAGATGAAAATGGAAATTCTGATTTATAATAGTTTCATTAGATTTTCACCTGAAATACCACAAATTTTCATCAACATTATTTATAGTAACTTAATATTATAAAGATTGAGCACAACTGATTCAAAAAGATCTCTCAAGGATTACAAAAATTAGATTTTTGAAAGATTAATCCTCACAAAATCGACACTATACTAAGATTAAATTACAAAACACAAATTTAACTTCGTAAGTACTTTGGTAAATTAAAGCGTAAACTTCATGATAATCACTATCAGGAACTCATTTATTGTTAGAAGAAAATAAGTGATAAGTTTCATACTGAAGTTAATGCACGATTAGTTAGTTAGATACACAACTGATCACAAAATGCCCCAATTAAAATTTAAAGGACCTGTAATATTATCTTTCATCAGGTCCTAACCCACTCAGTCTAGAAAGCCCAGTTACCATTGCTTCTTCAACAGTTTTAGCCAAAATTACCTTAAATCTGAAAACATTGTTTGTAAATGCTTTAAATTCTTCGATAGAAAGTTCACCCGAATCAACTTTATATGTAACATCATTTGTTGAATCCACCATTCTTATCGTACAATCGTTTTCATTCACATAACATTTCATGTCTCGAGGAACAGGCACAGCATATACTTGATCAACTTCACGTCCTTGAAATGTAGCATAACATCTAGCAATAGAAAAGAATTCATATGTATCACCTGTTTTAACAGTGGGCATTTTAATTTTGGTGTCAATCAAAGAAAATATACCTTTAAACTCAACACCTTCTTGCCCAGCATTTGTGTATTGTTGATCACGGAAAACATTAAAGTTCGCAGGTATAAGAGTTTTATATTTAGAGTTGTAGTATTTAGGTCTTTCTGGAATATTTTCATAGTCATAGTTTTTTAAAACCACTTGATTCAAATCCTTTTGATATCCAGAATTTTCTTTAAGGACTTTATCTGCATTAACGGAATAGACATGAGTATCAAAAGTAAATTTTAGTTTTCCATATTCATTATTTATTCTTAATTCAGAATTTTGATTATTTACTGTAATTACGTAAAATTTATAACTTTTAAGCTCAAGTGCTATCAGTCTTTTAAACTTTTTAGGCTCACATATATTCACAAAATTTACTAGAAAAGGAATTCTGTGTTCTTCATTTCCTTCTTCTAAAGTAACTACAAAAAATTCTTTATTATTACTTTCTTCATCAAACATTGGAATTGGAACAGATGGCTTTATTTCTCCTCCACTCGTAGGCTTTTTAGGTGCATTGGTCATGATTGTTTCTAATTTATCAAAAAAACAAATCTTCAATTGAGACGATATTAATATTGGTTAAATTAAATTGTGGTTTAACAGGTGTTTTGTGGTCTGGGGTTTTAAGATTTTTGCGGGTTTTAAGATTTTCGCGGGTTTTAAGATTTTCGCGGGTTTTAAGATTTTCGCGGGTTTTAAGATTTTCGCGGGTTTTAAGATTTTTGCGCGGTTTAGGTTTAGGGTTTTAGGTTTTAGGTTTTAGGGTTTTAGGTTAGGTTTAGGTTTAGGTTTTAGGGTTTAGGTTTAGGGTTTAGGTTTAGGTTTAGGTTTAGGTTTTAGGGTTTTAGAAGTACCGAACAAACTAATGAACTTCAAGCAGGAAGAAATTTTGACAATTTATTAAGACCTAAAACTATTAATTTAAACCCAACTATTACTAGATACATTTGAATATGGGAGCTAGTCACACGGATAAAGTTAGATT